>NC_137743.1:10168516-10571016 GCF_963264785.1 Psittacula echo | reverse complement strand
AGTGGGGTTTTTACTGACAACAACTTTTCAGTTGGTGGTTTCAAAATGTTTTTACTAAGTTTTAGCAGTTTATAGTGGGTTTTTTTAAACCAGCAGTAGTTAAACCTCCAAAGTCTAATCCCCTTAAATAAAGCTTGTGCAAAGTTACAGAAACTTTCAGAAAATGTGTGTTTGAGCAGTGAAGTAATTTGCTGGCAGAGAGTCCCAGTTAATTTATATATTCCAGTGTCTTTTTAGAATTTAAGCCTTATTTAAGAGGTAAATTAAGTTGAACCCTTGTAGAGTTAAATATGGCTATGTTAAATGAATGGCATTACTAAAGTGCCTGCATTTTAATTATTCTGGGCTTAGCGCTGTGCACAATAACAAAATAGGTGTATGGAACATACAGTATAGGTTTTAGAGGGGACAAGGAGAGTTAATTCTCTTATGCCAGAGGATGACTTGTTAGTAGAGATGTGCATAAGATAGCAATTAAGTTTGCTTTCCTACAGATTTTCAGGTCTGGTCTATCAATGGTCATAACTGACTTTTTTTTAGAAGGGCCATGTCAAACTGGTCAGAAATGGTTCCTGATCTGTTTTAGTTGAGCCTGGATGTTTCACAAAGAAACAGTGCATAAAAATTCAGACTGATCGTTTTGGGGAAGAGATATCTTATATCCTCTTTTGCTCCATGTGGAATTTGTTTTATAGAGATGATGATCATGTTAACTTCCATTGCGTATCTCCACGGTGTTCTCTGAGAAATATGGTTGGAGTGCAAATGTATATTTATACGGAAAGGATGAGTTTTGGTATCAAAACCAGGTGAAACTGCATTGAATTCCATAGGGCCACACTAATTTTGTCTGTCTTTACTTTTCATCTTTAGCAGTAAGATATATATATATATATATTTCCTGTTCCCTGAACTCTGTGAAGACTAGTAGTGTAGCAATATTATATGACATATTAATATTAAATAATTTGGAGATGATAACTTTGGAAATGTTAACTTAATTGTAAGGTAGATTTTTGTGGAAGATTTTTATGGAAACAGATTAATTATATTTAATTCCTGGCATGGATCGTGTTGCTTATTCATATGAGTGAATTTGGATTGATTCAGTGCAATGAAGGAACTTAGTTTTAGGATTATGTTATAATAATTTTTTGTTGAGATGTCCTAATAAAATAACATATTCCATTCTGAAGTTTCAATTCATCACTAAGTTTACTCCTCAGACCCTGTTTTGCCTTTGTTTATTACTTTTGTTGTATGAAGACCTCTGCACAGCACTGATGAGGCCACATCTGCAGTGCTGTTTCCAGGTCTGGACTCCCTGGTACAAGACAGACGTTGATATACTGGATTGAGACCAGCAAAGGGCTGTGAAGAGAATTAAGGGACTGGAGTATCTTTCATGTGAGGAGAAGCTGAAAAGGCTGACACTGTTCAACTTGGAGAAGAGAAGGCTTGGGGAAGCTTATCGATGTGTACAAATAGCTGATGGGATGGAATAAAGAAGAGGGAGCCAGACTTCTCAATAATGCCCAGTGACAGGATGAGAGGCAATGAGCGCAAATTAAAACCTGTTAAATTCCATCAGAATGCATAAGAAGAATTTTTTATTGCAGGAATGGTCAAGCACTGAAATAGGTAGCCCAAAGTGATTCTAGAGTCTGTATCTCTGAAGATACTCAAAATCCCTGTGGGCACGGTCCTGACTCTTGGTGACCCTGCTTGAGCAAGGTGTTGGACTAAATGATCTCAAGAGGTCCCTTCCCACCTCAGCCATTCTGTGAGGAGGAGAAGGAAGATGTGATAACTCTTAAGTATCTGTTCTGCTTTATTTATGTGGTGTCTTTTCACAATCATGGATATGTATGTTGCTTATTGTAATGAAGCTGGATGAGTTTCACCTCTGAAAGAAGTCATATGACTTCTTGGGTCTTTGTTATTACCTTAATCAGCAAAAATACATATACTATTTTAACCTGCCCCTGTGATCATCTAAGGATTAATCTGACATCTCGTAACTAATTTAATGCGATTTCACATTACTATTCCTGAAACTTACCATGATAAATTTGTGTCTTTTTTTCTGTTTGCATCTCTAAATTGATAAGCCCTTTCATCTTAGGTACCGTTGTCCATACAAGCTGAGATCTGTTGGAAGGTCTGACTTCCTTCTTTGGGCAGTGCCATTGATTCGTGGGCTTCAGTGGTGTCTGAACAGGATGCCACTTATGTCTCCATCTCTAAGACACAATCCAACATTGACTGTTAGGCTTTCCTAGTTTGTTGACTATCATTTCTTGATACTAAGGATGCTTAAATCTATGCAATAATCTGAAGGACTAAGCAAAGCCTTTAGGATCGTAACCAGTTCCGTAGTACTCAGGTCCTACTGTAAAGAGGAGAAAGTTATTCTAAATATTCATGGGGTATGTTGCAAATCTAAAAGGCATTTGAGTAGCTGATTTGGTAAACCAGTAAGTTCATTAGAGCATTTGCATTTTAATTACCTGAGTTCTATGGCACAAACATGAGGGAAATCTCTCAGGACATAGAGGGAAACCACCAGCTGTTTGAATCTTGAAGATCTCCGTTGTTTGTACCAAGTAGGGGAAATTTTAATAATGGCTGATAACACTGCAAAGTGAACTCATGTGCCTTTTTTTAATCAAAATAGTTTTAAATAATATTTCTTGTTATTTTTCTATTCTTGCGTTATTATCTGCTGTGCTGGTAAGAAACAGAGAAGCAAGTTTACATCCTGGTTAGTAGACATTTCCATCATAGAATCATAGAATATTTAGGATTGGAAAGGACCTTAAGATCATCCAGTTCCAACCCCACTGCCATGGGCAGAGACACCTCACACTAAACCATGTCACCCAAGGCCTCATCCAACCTTGCCTTGAACACCGCCAAGGATGGAGCATTCACAACCTCCCTGGGCAACCCATTCCAGTGCCTCACCACCCTCTCAGTAAAGAATTTCTTCCTTAGATCCAATCTAAACTTCCCCTGTTTAAGTTTGAACCCATTACCCCTTGTCCTGTCACTACAGTCCCTGATGAAGAGTCCCTCCCCAGCATCCTTGTAGGCCCCCTTCAGATACTGGAAGGCTGCTCTGAGGTCTCCACGCAGCCTTCTCTTCTCCAGGCTGAACAGCCCCAACTTTCTCAGCCTGTCTCCATACAGGAGGTGCTCCAGTCCCCTGATCATTCTCGTGGCCCTCCTCTGGATCAGTCATAACTTAGGATACTAGAGCTCAGTATTCTTAATTTCAGTTCATTTAGTCTGACCATACAGCCTCAGAATATGAGAAAGATTTTAGAGATGCATAGAAATTGCTGGTTTCAGTCAAAAGGAGAGTAGGTTAAAGTAATCCTGATTAATCAGAGAATTCTTTCCATTTTGGAGAGGGAGTTTCCCTAATTTCATTCTCCTGCTCAGATTTCATCATCAAACTGAATTCTAGAACTTCTTTATTTGTCTGCATAGCATAGTAAGGTATCCCCTTCTTTCTTGAGTCTTAGATATATTTGCTCAGACAGGAGTATATTGAATGAGGAATAGTTCAAAATGCTTCATTCATCTTCAGAGATAAAATTGGCATGCATATGTAAAACACTGTCAAGGAGAAGAAATGCAAACCTTGTAAAGGTTTGTAATCCACAGTTGAATTGTTTTTGGTAAGTTCTTCTCAGCTGCCAGATACTTTCTAGGGAAAAAATAGATGAATCCTGGTGTTTATATAATATAGACTTCACCTTGTTTCATGACAATGTAAGAGAGATCCAACCATTCATTACTGTCCAGGCTTTCATGGCAAAACTACATTGCAGGTTTTTATTTGGTTGTGGGTTTTTTTCCCCTTCATGAACTGTAGATATTTCTATAGCTTTCTGTACATATAATTTGAGAACAAGTATTGACCTTGCCTCTGTGAGTGATGATTATTGGGTATTATGCTGTGGCTCTGAATCTCTCTAAAATTTCTATGGTACTAAAAGTGCTTGTAGTTTGTGGATAACAGATTTTAAAATTTTGTCTTGGTTTCTGTTTTTATATCGTTTTATTTAATAGGTAAACATGGTGTTTTAAAGAAAAGAAGTCAAAGGAAGAAAAACTTACACAATATGTAATTCTGAAACTGTTAAAGGGGAAATATCTCTAAGCAAGAGATGCAGCAGTTTATTTCCCACCCTTGTGTGACATGGCCAATTCTTGGTGCTAAGGGATTCAAGCAAATTTCAGTGGCTTTCACCTGGTTTAGTTGAACAACAGTCAAACCTCCCTTTTGGACTGATCCGTAAATACGTAATGTAATGTAGTGGTGGCCTAGCTGACAGGCAGATGATCAGACCCGCCTCAAAGTAGGTAGCCTTCTAGGTGGAAAGCAAATAAGAATCTCATTAGACAAAGAGGTGTGTTAACTTTGTTATGAAATAATAGTAGTCTCATCTGGATGCAGAATTGAGTGAAAGTACAGCGAGCAGATCAGTGGAAGTGTGTTAAGAACTGTTTATAGTCGGTTCCTGAAGGCAGGAGTCTTCAAGTTTGGTAACTTTAGCATGGATAGGAAACTATTTTAAAGTAACTCTAGTAGGTGTCTTGCCCGATGTGAGTAATGGCATTTGAGGTAGTAGCACATTGTCCACAGCAGCATGCCACAGATTTGGATTCCTGACTCCTTTACTGATGGAACAACCTGGAGCCCAAGCACCTGCCATAAAGTACCTTCTGCTGCCATATTTTATGGGGTGGTTGTGCTGTTCAGGTGTCATAAATGAGATGCATACTAGAGCTGACATAAAATATGAGAAACCATATCATTATATTCACTAAACTAATTCCATTCCATTACAGTTGCAAGAGCTGGAGGTTGGCTTTTGAGGTAGGCAAAATAGTAAACATTGCTGTGATCAATTAGAAAGGGTTTGCTCAGCTTAGAAAAAATTTAAATGGCTCTAACACCCAATGTTAATTTAACAAAATAACAAACCCTAATGTTCAAACAGGTAGGGCTACATTAGAGTAGTGGAAAGAGTGTTGCTTCTTTTATGTTGTGATTCTGTATACGAAGTAATTTGCTTGGATTAGTTAGTATCACTTGGACCTTCACACCCCTGTTCTGTCTTCAGGTACATGCATATCCCAGTTACATTTGAGCTCCAAATAACTAAAGGTATGAAAAAAGAAACCAACTTTTTAAAACCAGGACCTTGCTTCTAGTGCCCCTTGCTGTAAATAAAGTAGTCTATTCCTGTCCAAGATATTTACACTTAATATCCACCTATTTCATCTCTAATGAATTATTCATACGTGTATATGTGAATACTGTATGTAAAACCTTTCATTAGAGGAAGAGGGCTTCTGAGTTCTGGAGCATATACCAATATTTCCTCCTCAGGTGTTTCTTTGATATGCCAGAACATCTTTCTACTGAAATCTTAATCCAAAGTTTCTACAGTGAAATGAGTTTTTATGCAGTTTCCAGTCACCATCAGAGAGAGCTTTTTCATGATCCCTGTTTCTTCTGCTAGCAATGGTGTTTCATGTTTCATACATAATTTTCTTCTTTGCTGGCTGATTTCTATTAAAATCTGTTTATTGTTTCAGAAATTCATTTTGAAGTGGCATATTGCATTCCTACATCTCTAAGCCCTCTGCCCTTCTTCGTAGTCTGGTCTTTAAAGTGGGGAGAAGGAAGAAATAGGGAGAGATTTTTGTTTCTAAGGATGTCAGGCCTCAGGAGTATCCCAGCTGTACAGTCATGGGGGGAGACATGTTTGGGTAGTTCTGCTGCCTTGTAACAAACAGCCAGAAGCAGCATCGAGAGCACTTGGAGAGACCAACTTATATGCAGTTTCCTTTCCTTAGTGTTTTACAATGCAGTTGTTGATGCTGGCAAAGTGCTTTTTGCGCCTTTAGTTTGAATACTGCTTGCTGGTTCATTGCGTGTCCAGTCACCGAGCTGCTCCTTCTAGCTTTGATTCTGCCACCTCCTCCCTTCTAGCCCTCCCATCCTCCTTCCCTCCCTCTCAACAGGTTTCTCTGCTCTGATGTTCCTAATTCTAGCTCCAGAGTTCTCTTCAGGACTTTAATCAGATATTCCTGCACGTATTTATTCAAATTCTGTCACCATCCCCATTTTCCTTAGCTCTGTGTTGCAGCTTAAAGATTTGATTGCACAGCAGTATGGGCCTTTCATGTTTGTAGTCATGGAAAGGTTACCCACTAACCCACCTAACATTGTCTCAAGTGTCCGAAGTCTGTTCCCTCTGCTCAGTGGCCCTCAGCATTTATGTGTGTTGTCTCAAATGGAGGATATAGATTTCTTTTAGTATATTCATATATTTGCAAATACATAGAGTGCTTACTAGAAAGTAAAGAAATGGTGAATTTTCGTTATTTAAGTACTGTTCTTTGGTACTGGTTCAGAGTACAAAAAAACCCCAACCTTTTCCAGCTACTTTCTTGAAGAGACAAGAAAAACTTATTTTGTAGAGTTTTGCGCAGTCTCTGCAGTATTGTTAGACCATTTCTGTTAAAAATTTATCTTCTGGGTAGTCAGCACCTATCATCTGGGATTCCAGTAAAATGAATGCTTATCTTTCACCTCAGTAGGTTTGGGATTATACCATTAGTGCAGCAAATAAGGACTGTCAAATCTGTTCAGTGGTACGGATTTGCTAAGGTACAGTAAGAAAAGTAGTGATCCAAATTTGGCCATTCTGTCCCCTGTTCTGGAAGAATTCCCAGCTTATTTTAATGCTCACTAATATGCAGGAATTCATTATAGTGCCACATACCATGAGACAACTCACCTTCAGTCTTGTTAGGAGCCAGCATCCAGTTGAAATAAGTTTTTTTAAGACTAATTTTTGGATGAGCAAAACATTGCAATAGAAACCCAGATTGTGGACTTTTATTCCATGATGGAATGATGGAAACTTTTTTTTTCAGGTATCAAACTTTATGCTTAAGTACTTCCCATGTGCATTCTGGAAAAATAAACCTTATAGGCTGAAATCTGTATATATTTTCACAAATACCTTGCATTTGTCGTAGAACACCTGTGAATAATAACATCTGACTTATAAACCGAACACAGAAGATAGCTTCTAAAACATTTTACAAGCACTGTATTGGACCACCTCTATTGTGTAGACTGTTCTACAGGAAATAACCTCTTACTGAATCACTGAAAACAGCATTGCAGCATAATCTTCTCTGGTGATGACCCTCTTTCTGTAATGCATTTGCTGGTATAAGATGGTGTTTATTGGTGATGGTATTCATTGTAGATTATTCCTAAACCATAGCAAATCTTTTGAAGACTTGTTGTCCTCATAAAAGTGTGAAGATTTCAAGTCAAGGTACGTGGTTATGTTTTTTGGTCTGAAGTCACACTAACTGCTTCTTTCAGAAGTTATGTAGCCTCAGGGAGGTTTCTGCCGTGTGATAACATTTCAGTTTGTTGTCCAGTTCTGAGCAGGTAAGGCAAATACATAAGGATAAAAAGATAAAAGTACCTGTTGTTTCTAGCAGTCCAAGTAAACTCTCCAGACTACTTTGGTTTGGCAAAGGGATGATGGAAGAAGCTACAAGTTTGTCTTTCCTCCATATATTTATATATATATATACAAATATATATGTATATTCTCTTTCCTCATCTGCACAACACTCTCAGTCTTCATCCTTAGGTATCTCTGAGAGATGTCAGAATTTTATCTAACATAGGATGTCCAGACAACCCATTGTGATAAGTGGACAAAAAATGTGAAGTCATGCCTGTGGCAGGGAAATGTTCAACTTGTGTTGCCTCAAGAAGCTCTCTTGCTCAGGTTTCATATTCTGTCTGAGAAAAATTACTTGCAAAGAACTTGTCCAGAAAAGTTCAGATAGTTGAGAACTGCTGGTTTATCTTTAATGGGTAGAATTAAAATCCTGATATATTGTCCCTAGACACTCCTCCCTTTTACTCATGATTTCTTCTCTTCCATCCTGTGCTACAACCACTTCCTTTGAACTTTCACCAAGTGAACTGAATTGATTCCAAATGATACTAGCTTGACACTGGCATCGGTCTGTTACAACCTTCAAAAGAGCACAGACAAATAGAATGGCAAGTCCACCTTTCAACCTTCAAATATCTTAATACCTTCTAATTTAATGACTTAATTTGGTGATTTCATTGTCCACAGAGCATAAGCTCTATATTTCATTTACAAAACAGACTTTGGTGAGTTATTATTTTGGGTGCCTAAGTAATCAACTTGATTTTCAATAGTTTTTGACAGACTTTTTGCTACATGGGCATGGCTGAATTTGCACAGCATGAGGTCTTGTTGGGCAAAGGCTCTTTGTATTACAACTTACATCAAGAAGAAAAGTTGATGAGCTTAGACTTGACAAAACTCACCGTAGGTTTTTTTGATTCTGTTTCTTGTTTGAAGCCTTCTGCCTCTACTTCCTGTCAGGCTAACAGTGTTTTCCTCCAATTGCACTAGAGAACAAAGTTTAACATTAAAAAATTTATCTGTATTGAACATGCTTTCCTAGGTAAAGTCAATATCAAAAGGGTTTTCATGGTAGATCATCTTTTAAGTGCAGTATTTTGCCCTTTTATAGCTTAGGACTGAAGAGGTATAGTTACACAAATACCTTTTCTTTTTCTTTTTGGTAGAAGCACAGGGAGGGTGGAACATAATCTTCTTTCCTGAAGTGAGACATAGAAGCAGAAGATTGAAAACCATTGTTCTCACCCTAGCGTGGCATGATTGAAGAACCGCTTATCTAGATATTTCTTCATTTAGTTCAAGTCATACCATATTACTTTATGCTAATGATTTTATTACCCTGCTTACAGAGTATATTTTCTTCTGTAATTGCTTGAATTTATAGTCAAAAAATTATCAATTTGTTGCATGTGCAACCATGGAAATTTGAGAAAGTATTGAACATTGTGGAAACTTAGTCCAGTTGCAGTCAAAATGTCTACTTGTGTGATGTTTGTCAAATGAGGACATAACCTCTGATTTTTTGCAAGTAATACTGGCCATCCAAGTCTCTATTTTTAAATCAAAGCTTTATGACATTTCAGTTGGATTTTTGTTTCTATTGTTTCACTTTTGAACAATGTGGCTTATCTTGGCCTAATAGCCCATAATATGAATTTTACTTGATTACTAAGTAAATGCATAGATTGTAAAACTGAAATTAATGCCATTCTTATAGAAAGAGTGAGGAGTTCAGTGTAGGAAGCTGTTTACTGTCTACCTTGATTTCATGTCAGAGTGAGTTCAACTGCTGATCTGCAGTGCCAGTCGTCTTTCCGAAGTAGCAAGACAGTTTTCTTAGAGCTGTTACACCTTTGTTTTGGGAAAGTACTGCTAGTTATTGGCTACCAGCTCTTGTAAGGAACTGAAGACCCACAAAATTGAAATTCGTGGCTTTGAAAACTATGATTTCACAATTTTATATCAGTCTGTCGTAGGCCATTTATGCACATCTGTCCATTCTTGTTTTGCTACATCTTTCCTTGGCTCAGGAGTGCTTTCTTGTTCGGGTTTTTTTACATACTAATGCGTCTCATTCAGTGGAGGTTCCTCCTACTGATTCTGTGCTTCTGTGCTCCTTCCATATTGTGCAGACTCTTCCCTTGCTCCTAATTTCCAGCATCACCTGTCTGTCACATTGTGGTTGTTTTTCTGCCATTTGCTATTTATCTCATATTACTTCACTAGTTCAAAAAATGTTAATGTAAAATTTTATATGAAATTTTATACTCTTGGCTTAATCATCACAATTGTAATAAATGCTCATGGTTGTAAACATTCCCAGTTATTGGCAGAGCATAAATATTTACATACTGAATTGCAAGTGTGTGTGCGTGCACATGCATTCATGTGCATGCTGGGGAAGAGAGGTTGTCTGTTTTACTTAGTCCATTTCCAAAAAGGTTTGCAAGACGAAACCTTGTTTCCATGAGTAAGGTCAAGCTCAGTGTAATGATGTCTGAATCTCAATATCAGAAGTAGATAATTGCTGTGGTTTGCATTTTTGTGAAATAAACCACACAATTTACCTTGAGTATCTTGCAGAGGTAAACATTGATGCAAAGGTGATCTCTTACATCTGCTTGGCTGGTCTCTCCTATGATGAACTTTTCCATGTTTTATGGCCTCTGTGACTCTATTAAAAAAGATTTTAAAGTGTTCATGTATTTGGGGATTTGGTTCCTGTTTAGCTCTCTTGTAAGATCTAGACAGACAACAGGCAAAACAGATGAAGAGGATTATTCAGTCTTTGCTTTTTGCATTATTCACATAGATGAAATAATTCTATGTTTTTATTACATGTGTTTTGAAAGTATTAATCTGATTTTTCTAATTGAGTGTTGTAAGATTGCCATGCATTGATTGGCTTGGCACTTGACTGCTACAATAATTGGCTGGAATGCCATCTTGAGACATTTTGTGAAAATGACTGATTAGATTTGCTTTACTCTGTGTATAAGTGCTTTTGCAGGTTTAGTGCCATGTTTCTCACTAGTGAATTATCAAGTAGAGAAGCATTAAGAATGAAATGCAGATACCACATTTTTTTCAGTATTTTATTTTTTTTAATTAACTGCTCCCAGTTTTATGGTGAGGATGTATTTTAGATCAAGTCTAGAAATGATATTTTCTTAAATGAGCTTAAAATGGTCAGAGTCCTGCTCAAATGTTAGTGAGTCAGGTGGAGAGTTTTTTATTGCATACACCATCAAATATTGTACACAACAACAACACAAGAATTCTAGCATCAGCATAAGCTTTATAAATGCGTCATGTACTAGGTTAAGTATTTAATGTAAGTATTTATAATAGAGTAATATAGAGTAAATATAAAGTAAAATAGAGTAAATGTTAATTTTAACACTATCCCTAATTTTTGTCATTCCAGTTTATTATGGTGAAAATTCATTGGCTTAATTATTTCAGATTTTAACCCAGCAGATGCAGAAAGCAATTTTACTTTCTTGGACTGGTTTATGGTGAGTTAAGAAGTAGATTAATTATTATAAATGAGCAAGTCTACTGTTTTAAGTTCATATAAAAGTGGGACAGGATGAAACTTAAGTCAGTAAAAAAAATAATCAGGATCAAAGTAAGTTATGCAGCTGCAGTTAAGATTTATCATCTTTTTTCTGAATAAATTAAGCAGGTAAGTTCGTAATTCAGATGGAAGAAAGTGATAATTGATTACAGACCTTCTGTACCATTTTCTGAAGTAATTGTAGGCTCTTAACTACATCTTTGGAGAAAACACTTATAAATACTGCTAAAAATCTGGCCCACAGAAATGGAAGTGACACTGAATTTGTGGAATAAATTCATCATTTGTAAACGTAAAATACACTTGGATAATCTTTACTGGTTTCCTCATGATGTTTTTTGAGTTGTTTTATTCAGCTACTAACACACCAAAATAAATTTTTTAACTTCTTTATTGGAAAAAAAGTTGCATCAAATTCAAAATATATTAAAAACCCCAAAACAAACCAAAATAACCCCAAAAAAACCCAATCAAAACCAACCAAAAACAACAGCACCAAAAAATCACATAACAAATAAGAAAAATATTCTATAAGCTACACAGCCCTCAAACCTCATATGGAAGTATGGCATATCCTGCTGACTACTCAGAAAGGACAAAATTGAGTTTGAAGATTTTCCTTTGGTGGAAATTGTCGTGTTATAATGACTATGCAAACAGAGTGAGTGTTTTGTTAAGAAAATAGTTTAAACTAGTGGCTCAAAATGAGATTGACTGCATAATCACGGATTATTCTAAATTAAATCAAATATAGATCTGATTTAAAATATTTGTATGTTTGTAGAGAACAGTACCTACTATTTTTCTTCAATTTCCTTTTTGATGCATAATTATTTGCATAATCGTATTTCTTAAAACATTTTAAAAACTTTGTGTGTAACCAACAAGATCTTTTATTCATTGTAATGCTCTGCATAACACACTTGCACCATTGTGTATACTTTTTGTCTGGGACCTACTCTGTTTTGGTAGGAAATAAGTGTTTGAATATTTGTCTTGCAAATTTATGAAATTTGAGGCAAAATTCTGATACAGGCAGGTAAAATATTGCATTAACACTGGACATGGCTCTATGTTGAACCTTTGTTTACTCAAATACTTGAAGAAAGGTCCTGTTGCCAAAAAACCACAAATGACCCATGTTTTCACTGATGTCTGCAACACAGATCTGGAGTCTGAGTAGTAACATGTTTAAATCTGTGTAATTTGTGGACTGTCAGTCTTTCTGTTTCGTGGTTTAAGCCCAGGCCGTAAATCAGAACCACGCAGTCTACTTCCCCCCCACCTTTCTTCCCTCCATTCCTGGAGGGACGGGGAGGAGAATCGAAAGAATGCAACTCCCACGGGTTGAGATAAGAACAGTTTAGTAACTAAGGTATAACACAAATCACTACTGCTACCACCAATAATAATAATGATAAAGGAAATAACAAGGGAAGAGAATACAACCGCTCACCAACCAGTACCTTGCCCCCACCCCGTAGTGATCTAGCCCTTCCGGGAACTCTCAGTTCTACATCCTGGGCATGACGTGCTGTGGTATGGAATACCTCTTTGGCTAGTTTGGGTCAGGTGTCCTGTCCCTGCTTCCTCCCGGCTTCTCCTCCTCCCTGGCAGAGCATGAGACTCACAAAGTCCTTGGTCAGGGTAAACATTCTGACCAGCAACTGAAAACATCGGCTTTATCAGTATTATCCCCAGGCCGAAAGTCAAAACCACAGCACTGAAACAGCTACTAAGAAGGAGAAAAAGTGACTGCTGCTGCTGAACCCAGGACATCCTGTTACATGTTATTCAGGCACAAAATAGCATTTTCTGCTTTGCATATTCTGCAAATGTGCTAAATATTACTAAAGTTTTGCAGTGTTCTTGTTACCTCTTTTAAATACTTGCGCGGTAATGCTGATACTATGTCTTGTTTGTGCTGTAAGTTTGATAGTTTCTCTTCACACAAATACAATTCTTTAGAAATCTAATGCATAACTTCCATATTTTGAGATGTTACATTGTTGACCATTTGTAATAATGGAGTATCTGGCTGCAAAAATACCTGTATGGGCTCCGCATTTCCTGAAATTTATTTTCTTCCCAGTCATTTTCCAAGCTTACACTAGATCTTCATTGATATTTAGCAGTGTAAAGTGTCGGGAGACTAATTGCTCCCTTCTGATTTTCCTTTAGACGTGTGAATGCTTGTGTAACAAACTATAAATCAGGAGAAAACTTACTGTGATTTTATAAGGGCCTGGTCCAGAGTTCATTGAAGGCAGTAGGAAAGTTTCTCTTGATTTTCCTTGAGATCACATTGGAAAGAACGAAGCATAAGAAAACTCAAAAAGTCCACAACTGTAATTTGGCTATTTCTTTTCTTATGAGCATTATTTCTATTTGGTAAAATGCGTTAATGTCCACTTGATCCTGAGTAGCCTCTAGTAATCCTCTAGAATGGATTAATTTTTGGTGTTGGGAAATAAAATCATGAATGATCATTTTGTAGGTTGGAGACATAAGTTCAGAACTGAAGACATATTTCATGAAGCCAGTACTTCTATATTAATATAAGGTTTTTAGTATTTGAAAATGATCCAAATAGATTCTAAATTCAACTTTCAATGTTTTGGGTGTTTTGTATCATGTCAAATACAGTGCTTTCTTATCTCCAAATATTAAATTTGCCCATTTTACCTATGTAATATTTATGTACGGATAGGAAATAGAAGTCAGTATCCGAATTTGTTGACCCCTGAGATCTAATATTGACCTGAGTGAGTATTAACTTCTGAGATCAATAAATGCTGTTATTGACCTCAAAGAAAAATCAATAGCAGCTTGTTAATTTGCAAACTATGACTACAAGAAAACGGTACACATTTTGTTCTTCATTATCACCTATTTATATCTGTATTTTAACGCCTTCAGTATTTCCACCTAGAGATCATGTCAAAACATTTCAATCCCAGCTGTTAGAAGGTTGGGGAGACAGGCATTATAAATTATGGAATAATTGATGAGCAGTACATGTTATTTCCCATATCTCATGAAAATAATACCTTCCGCAGTTGTATATGACCTGTGTTGTTTTCCTTTTTTGGGTAGTCCAGTTTGTTTCATTTCATTTTCTCTGGTGCACTTCATCAAAACACTGCATAAAAGTGCTATATTTTAGCTGCCAAAAGAACATTTCTACATGAATAATAAGGGGGATGAAAGACTGACTGCTGGAAAAGAGGAGACTGAAAGTGATCACTATAAAAATCATAATTAATATACAGTAGATTTTTCCTATTTGCATAAGGATGACAGGTTTCCAGGCAAGAATCTGCTTTGCAGCAGGCTGAAATGTAACTATGTGACTATATAACAAAGAAAAAAGTTTTAAATGACGAAGTATTGGTGGAGAGGTGTTGTTTTGTATCATAGCTAGTTTTGTATATAAATACTGAAATGTCAGCTTTTACATAGTTTGAAATGCCTAAAAAATGCCTATTGCTGAAATTCAAATGTCATAACAGTTCTTCTGCATATATATCACTTTCATATTTAAGCTTAAAACCTCATAAATGATTAATATTACTTTGGCCTTGTTATGATCTGACTGCCAAAAATGGCAGAGGCTGATTTTTATCTGGTGTGGAGAGTAGTGTTTTCATTCACAGAAGACAGCACAAGTCTGTCAGTCTTTTACAGTCATTATTTCTGATACATCTGCAAGTGATCTTGGCAAACTGATAGCTATGTTTAGAAAACTTTTACTTTGGTAAATGACAGTGTGAGAGGTATTCAAATGCAAAAAATCAGGCAGTAGTTTAATTTTTACAGTGCCTGAAGTGGCTGCAGGTTTTTTGCCCAGTTGGAAGCGTATATGGTTTGGCCCTTTAATATCATGAACTCCCAGAACTTCATTTGTGCATCCTTGTTATCCTCTTGAGAGGCAGAGTCAATGATATTATACTCATTCTGCAGATAGGCAGATCAAAGCATAATGAGGTTAAATTCAAAATAAAAAAATAAACAAGGCAGCACCAAGCTTGATTAATCTCTGAGGTTCAGATAAATGAGATCTGGAAGATAGATGTTAATGGTGATTATGCAGCATCATTACAGAAGGAGTCCTGAATGGTCCGGAAGGGTTGTATCTATAAGCCCATATACACATCTCAAATAGTAGGAATTGTTTCCCTGCTTCTCTCTGATGTTTTGAGTTATCTTTGTGTAACCAAGGAGTGTGGATCCTTCTACAAGAGACTGAAACGGAAGTGATGCAGGAAGATGGCAGATTTGTGAAGGATGGAAAGTTCATAGTTACACTGCAGTAGGTGAGAGCTCATGTTGGTTTTACAGTTTAGGATTCTCTCTTTTCAGCCCACACGGATTGCGGAACAGCATCCAACCATTCAAAGTGCCAAATTGTCCATGGTATATCAGAATTTTAGGAGTAGAGCTAGGAATAAGGTCTTGGGGCAACCAGACAAGCTCTTGATTGTGAGCTAAATGTGGCTGCTTGATTCTGCAGACCAGTTCTTCAACCAGGAAGTTATCTAGTCTGCCCAGGAACACTGTGCTACAGAGGCTGGATCTCAGCATGACCCCAAGTCTCAGGATTACAGGAGATGGTGCTGGTGACAGTTCTTCTGGTGCCTTAATGGCTATCTAGCACCTGGCAAATTTGCTCTTGTCTTTAAGGTGTATGAGAGCTCAAGAAAAAGCCCAGTCTTTTGCTACAAATATCTGCTGATTTATTTTCCCTTTTAATATTGTGTGTAATCACTAGAACTGCTTACTTAACTGATGGGAAGATCTCAGGACCGATATAGCGAGTATATACTGATTCACTGTCTAACATCCAAAAGAGAAGAAAATGTAATTCACAATGTTTTAATTTTTAAAAAGCTTTGTCCAGAATCCAGCTTACGTGGTACGTCAGAAGGAGTCCAGTTTATAACTATAAAATCACTGAATTAAACTTCTCAGTAGATGTCATTGATGGCAGAGTTACTGATTTCCATAATGGAAATGTTTTGAGATTTTGCACTAATGGTCAGTGGGGCACAAGCTACTAATGTTATGAGATGAGATATTTTGCTTAGCCTCTTTGTGAATTACTTTTAGTCTCCACATTTTGCTTTATTAAGGGAATTTTCCATTTACTTTCTATTTTGGGAAGAAGTCTCTATGTTATTAAAGTACATAAAATATTTGATGCCATAAAATGGATCTATTTTAGTTTGATAAACTAGAAATATGCTGCACTGTGAGGGTCATAGCTTATATTACATACTGTTAGTACTTTTTCATTTTTCTATATTAGGAGATTAGTGAAAAATAAGCTCTATCAATTAAGTTTTATTGCAAAATTATCTTCAGATGTACAGCAGTGAAGATGATATTGAGTGATAACACTAGAGTGGATTTTGTATAAAGCAATTACTGCTTGAAAACCACAATCTGAATGAAAATATTGCTCAGGGGTTTTTTTATAATCTAGCATTAATGCCAAAAAAAATCTTCCTTTGGAAACTGCTTAAATTACCTCTATTAAACACAAGACATTCCTAAGGTGTTCATGTATGCTGTTGACTGAAAAGTACTGTACTGATACCTGGTTTCACTGCTCATGCTTTGGCAAATCTGTAGAGTACATACAAGGATGTATGGTTCCATCTCTTAAGATGATTCTCTGTTTATAATATTACCTTATTTTCCTAAAGATATTACTTTGTTTATATGAATAACGGAGCTCTTAATTCAGACATTATTTTATGTAGATGCGCTTCAGTGCCATGAAATTTTTTGCATTCCTTAAAGCAATGATTTTACCCTCCGAGAAAACGCAAGCCTTTTTCATAGTATAATGTAATACATATAGCCACGTATGTTTCCTTGGCACATTATTCTGGAGTTGAATGTGTTGGGCTTTGCAAAATGAATTTGAAGAACTTAAGAAGTGAGTTGTTTAATTCTGCTCACAATGAATGAAGTCTGTCTGAATCCTCAAATCATTCCTATCGTAGTGTTCTTTTCTGCTATCCTACCTGCTGTTGGGACAGCCAACCCCTCAAAACACATAAAGGACTTCATTAATTTAGAAAAACAGATCAAATTGTTCAAGAGCTGCAGAACAGTTCATTCCCTATTTATGGCATAGGGAATTTTGCACATAGCATTCACTACTTGCTTTGGAATAGCATGCTTCAAAATGTTTTATTGAGTGCCCATACAAGAGAAGTAGCTCTGTAAAACACCCAATTTGGAATAAACTGAGCAGTACCTGAGGGAGGGTCAAATAATTTCAGAGGTGTATCAGTTGTACTCCATTGTTTCATTTGTAGATGGATAGTTTGTGTCTGACCAGTGATGCCAGCATGAATCAAGACAATTGAGTCAAGTGGTTACAGGTTTCCATCCTTTCAAATTGATCAAATTGAAACAGCCCATTAAGAATTGATTTAAATCAGTTTAGATAAGCTCAGTCTTCGTCCTGGCCCTTGAGGCTTTGGCTACTGAAAGTTCACTTGAAGCTGGACATATACCAGCTCCACAGGCCATCAACTTTATTAGTGTGGAGATAAGCTGATTAGATCTTGTCAATCAAAGGTGCCAATATCTCAATTGAGTGTCTCTCCCAGTCTTTCCTTCTTTGTTGCCCACTTCAATGCCTTAAAAAAAAAAAAGAGAGAGAGAGAGAGAGAGAGCAAGCAAGAGAGAGATGTGTGTATGCATCCCCCTGGTTGTCACCAAGCAGGGTGCAAGGCTACTGTGATGATGTGATGACTATATTAAAGGGGACATCAATTTGTTTTAAAGTGTTTTGATTTTTTATGGTGGCATTAAGAGAGAGAACATTGTGGTTGCAGCTTTACTAGAAAGCAAAGAGTTCTAGAAGGAAAGGGGAAAAAAAAAGTGTTTCTTTGATACCTACCGGGTCTTTGAGTCTTGCTGTGCCAATGGGCACTTAAGTGCTCCTGTAACTGGCATACTCTGATCCACCACCAGCTTAGGAACTATTCTTCTCTCCAAATTATTCACTTATATAAAATGAAAAGATCTGTGGTGTTTAATCCTTGCAGAAGTAATTTTAAATATTTGTTAAATACAACCTGTTTGGGAAATGTTTGGTCATGCCAGTAATGAGCATGAGTTATTGTTAACAGTCTAGGAAATTGCAGCAAGAAATAAAATCAGCTCAGAACATACACAGTGACCCTCTCTCTGAAAATGAAGCTGTGCATGCACTAAATAAATACATACAGGTATTTGCATCTCTATAGAGGAAAAACCAGATAAACAGAACATCAGCTGTAAAAATCTAATAGTGCAGTGTTTCAGCTTTAGGCTTCATCATATAGTTAGAAATGGTATAGAGGAAAACTGGGCTTTTGTTCTTCACATCTGAAGTTTGCTCACACCATGCCTCCCTCATACTTCAAATGCAAACAACAGAAGCCCGTCCTTTTCTTCCATCACCCTACGCTCACCACCCAATGAAGGCCGGAGCTACAGTGCTGTAGGACTACATTGCCACACTGGATTATCTCTTTATCAGTTATTCTTCACTCCACTGTATCAATTTTCTGCTAACTAATCAGACACTCCTCTTAGAAAAGACTGTTTGACTATTTCTTCTAGATAAATTTATTTATAGGTACACCAATCCACACAGGCAACTCATGTGCTACATGTCTTGGGGACGGAAAGGGAATTACTTGCTCTTTCTAGGAGACTTCAAGTGTGTCCCCTCTAGTTAATGCTTCTATTTGGGGATATTCCAGTAAAAAAGAAAATTTATTAATTGTGTGAAGATCTTAGTTAATCACTCAGGTACTGGAATTCAGCTATAACTCTGGTTTATGTTGCAAACTGCAACACTTTGTATTTACATAGAATGGAAAGATGCTCTTTTCTAATCTCACCTTTGTTTCTTGCCAGTTTTTCTTGCCAGCTCCCTGTTCAGTCTGCATGTGGAGGGGAATAGCCAATGTTAGCACAAGGAGGATATCATAACAGTAAGGTGCCCACGTTGTTCAAGTAGAAGTTTTTATTTGCCATTCCCCAAAAAAGATAAAAAGTTCCAAGCATGTTTAAAGACATTTACATGGGAAGAAATTTCAGGGGAGAATAGCCACCTTGGAGCTAATTAGAATTCCTCTGTGTTTAGATGGGGTTGTTGAGCTGTATTTCTCTGTTTAATGCACTGATAACAGCACTTATGCTGCATTTACAGTCAATCAGAAACAAATGGTTTTTTTGGGAAGTTATTAAAGGAAATCTATCTAGCAGACCACTAATCGAATGATAGACCTTTTTCCTCCAGCTACTTCCCATATCGGAATCACTAACTCATTGTTTAAAATCTCATTTTGAAGACTCAAAGAAATGTGTTGGAGTTCCAACTTGCCCTTTGATTCATCTACGTTACCTACATTAGTCATATTTTTTCAGACTGATGTTTGTTTCTAATGCAGTCGTCTTTGAAAACTCATTTTTTTACTGAAAGTGTTGAACGTGCAGCACGAAACTGAATCAATGGTACAAAACCCATGGTGATAATACTTGATAATAATCTCGTATTTTGTGGTAGGACTGGATGGTATGGTCATGACTTCCAAAATAATTTGTACATTATTAAAAATGGGGTGTGCACAACTTGAAATTATAGATAGATGGAATATGTATTGTCTTGGCAATTCTGAGAGCGTTAAACAGTATTTTTATTTCTTCCTTCAATCGAGTAGGAAGTGGAGGAGCTGAGGTCCATCTTGATGGCTGAGTCTAATATAGCTTTATTGCTGTGTTTATTTCAGCAGACCCTTCAGTTAATATCTACACTCAGCTCAGTGTAAGGCCATAGATGACAGTAAACACAATTTCTAGAAAGATGTGTTTGCCAAATAAGCAGGGATTTTTGGCAAGTTTTTACTTCAGGGCTACAACTGCTACTGAAGTTATTTGAAGTTTGCATCATATGTGTACTGTGTTTGGGGATGAGTGTGCCTAATGAAAATTATATATGCTTGTAAACATCCTCCCATTGTTATTTAATAAAAGCAAATCTAGAACATTGCCGGAAGGACTTGTATGTTAAGGCTCTCTATGACAGCAGATTTGCAATGTTCTTATTGAAAGTGCTTTAAAGTCAGTTAAGGAGGTTCTATAACTTTGAGGCCAGTGTCTTGAGGGAATGGTTTCAATGTAGTAACTTGGTTTTGGACATAAATAAAAAGCTGGCAGTGCATAGGGTTTGGTTGTTTGGTTGTTTTTTCCTTTGGAAGTTTTATTGATAAACAATCGAGAAACCCATTCAGTTTATGGCATTGTTATAGCTTAGATGTGTAAGCTTGAAAATATCTTCGTCAGTAGACTCTTTTTCCATGGTGTTTGTTTCTTTTTTTCTGTTAAGAAAAAAGACTTTGTATCACTGGTTCTATCATCAGCTAATGAATGTGTTTCAGTGAGGTAATGTAAAGTAAGAAAACAAGAAGGGGAATATACTCCATGTATTCCTTTCACAAAGTTCCCCAAGCCATTTTCTAGCAAAAATATTTACTGACTGTGTATGTGCTGATTAGTGTACAGAAGTATTATACTAGAGGCCAGGTTAAAGGTTTCTCTGTGAACTCTCAAACACAGAAGAAAAGATGTTTTTAGTATTAAAAAAACCCCCGAACCAACCAATATTTCCTTTATGTTCTTCCTTGGAGGTTAGTCTAGCTTCAAGCATTAGAGGGCCACAAGCATCCAGTTTCCCTGTTTACCCTGCAGCTTGCCAGTTTTCTAAGCAGGGAGAAATGTAAGTGAATATTGGAAAGTAAAGTTGCAATTGCCTAAGCTTCCTTTTCAGAAGACTCTTGGTTTTAACAAATTTGACAGAATGTGTAGTTCAGAAAAAGTCCTCACTTTTTCACTTTTTAAAATCATAGTCTTGAATTGTGAAGTAACACAACTCTTCGGCTTTTAGAACAACATTCAGATGTCTTTGATCTCTACATTTGGGGAATTCTTATTAGCTTAAATGCAATCACTTGCTGGAAAAGTCCTACAAGGAGGGAGGATTTTTCTTGAATGGGGAGAAAAAAAAATAAAAAAGGGAAAAACAAAAAAGAGAGAGAGAAAAAAAATCTTTTCCTGTTTCTTCCCTGAGGCTGAACTGTTTATCGCTCCATCCTTGTTCGATAGAAGTGAATTTTATAATAAAATTTTCCCTAATCGGGCTCTGTCAGTGAGGTGTCTTATCATGGGGAGGAAAATGACACCGATCCTATCGAAAAACAGAGACTATGTCACAGTGTCCGCAATCACAGCTACTCAGCTTCCATATCTACCTTCTCCACAAACACCAAGCACTGCTTTTTCATAAGAACATCAAAACCCAGCAAAGTCATTAAAATTGCACCCGCGTAGAGTTGCAGGGATCAGCCGCACTAGCGCAAAATGGGATGTGGGAAAACAGACTCTCTAAATGTGCTAATTCCATTGTCACGTGTTTACGGCTTAATTTTAATCAGTTAAAAAAGCCACACATTGCAATAAATTGGCATTATCTTCTGTGACACCAGAGGACACAGTTGGTTCAAGGATTTAGAGGGTCGCTGGCAACAGTATATAGTGTTACAGACAAAGTATTTTTACGCTTGAACTACGGTAGCTAAGGTGCAATCCCCAGTTAAGACTGCAAACAAAGACTATAACCCACACAGTACTAAGTTCAACATGCAGACCACCTTCAGCCTGGAGACAGTGTAGAATGCTAAACTGAATATTGCTGAAGAACATTTGCTAATTTAATGGTTAGAGGTAATTTGTTGGCCAGTGTAATTGAGATTGCAGTTCAGTAGCGTTCTCTTATGTGTCCTGTACCATAATGAAGAAAGATCTACTGGAAAAATCCCTTTGCTATATTTGCACTCAGTTTCTAAACTGATGGTGCTTGCTTACATTGTGCCATTAAATTTCTTCCTCAAAACTGTGCATTGCATTTTCTACTCACAGAAAATGCAATTTTTCAGGTAAATCAGCCAACGTGAACTGAAATGTCATAGTAGTAATACTGCTGCTTCCAATGAAAGGTTTATGGAAAGTTTAAGTTTTCTAATTAGGTAGTATCACAGGTCACATGAGAATTGTACATGGTATCTGTCTCTACTCCTCCCATTTTCTTTCTTTTCTTTTTCCCCCTCCCCTTTAGGCTTGTTCTTTCACTTGAATATGTCTGATCAAAATGTTTATAAGCAGCAGGAGAATTATTTTCTGTAGAGCAGTATGATCTAACTAATAAACATCCATTTCAATAAAACCATGTCTATAAAAGTTGTCTAGTTTTATTTCAGTGGATCAAACATGAAAATATGTGTGACCAGTTAAATTCTAGAATGAGCAAGCAGAAAGCAACCAAAGAAATAGTTGGAATTTAACTTTTATTGAATAAACTGCTCCTTTCAGGATGTGAGCATGTGCATAGCCAAACACAAATGTCTGTTTGAAACAGCACTAAAGAGCACTGCTAAATAAGCACACAGAGTCATTACTGTGAAAAACAAGATGTGCTTAGTGTAGGATGCAGGTCATCACTCTGCTGCTTCCAACTTTTGATATTTTGGCTTGGACAATTTAGTGCCAGGTAGATGGTGCATCATTTCCCTGTGTTCTAAGCCCTATCAGCTCTTCAAAAATAAACAGGAAAATGGCCAAAGAAACTATTAACAGTCAGTGATGAATAGCATTGGCAAATAAAGTGAAATTGGTGTATGGATCTCTCTTGCATATAAAGAAATAGGAGCATTTGACCTATTTGGAAACAAACCTGCAGAATTGTTTTAGGTGGAAAACAAAGGGACAACTTTATCTGAGCTTGAGTTAAATCCAGGATTTTTCATTAATTACATGTTTATAAAAATAAAAGGTGCCAGCAATGAAAAAAAAATTGCTTAAATGTATAAAAAAGGTTTTATACTCTAAAAATTAGCTTGTACGTGAATGATACTCTGAAACACTTTACGGTCTGATTTTTCTGAATTTAATATTTAGTTCTGTGCTTGCAATCTTCCTACTGATTTGGGTCTGTAACAAGATGCAAGCTGTGGTTTTCGCACTTCTTACCTGTTTAAACAGCTTGAGTAAATATGCAGGGTCATTTTATTGGAATAATAGAAAAAAAGAACTGAATGTCAGTATAAAACACTGTTCTCTTCTGTGTCTGGATTAGCAGCCAGCTCTGCATGACAAAAAAAAAAAAGACTTCTTTATGGCAGTATACTTGGCTTTATAAAGACCATTATGACTTTGTTCTCTAAACCAAAATACAAACACCTAATTGTTCAAAAGATCTCACATGAGAGTTTTGCCGCTACATTTCTATGGATAGGTGCTTATATTCTGTTGGGAAGAGTGACAAGCTATTTAGAAAAAATAAAAAAGGAATGCTTCTTATTGCGGTTTAAGATCTGGTAAATCAGCTGGGGGAGTGCTTCTTTAAACGAACTGTACTGCTTGTAGGTTTCCCAAGTTAAGACCCCCTTAGGTTGTTCTACTCACTGTTAACATGTGATATAGGTCATGACATATTATAGACAGGTTTCGGACATCCACTTTGAATGGACTAAGTGGCATTTATCTGGTATGCAAATTATTATCCAGTTCTTCAGAGGTGTGAGCTGGACAGTCTCTCTTTCTCTCCTTCTGTCTCTCAAAACTCCCCAATTTTTGTAATCCACACTTAAATCCTATGTTGTAACTGGTTTGTGATCATACTTAAGTGGAATTACTGAATTTGGTTGCTTTGAAGTGAGTGAGGGTTGGGGTGGGGAACTGGGAGAGCAAGTTCGTGTTAGATGCATATATAGGAGGAGAGTGTTTCTTGGTCCTTATATTTTCATGCTTCTGTGCTAAAATTCTTAGCTTACAACTATAAGCTAAAATTTACTTGTTACTTGTTGCAGAGTAGTAAAATATTTTGCACTGAATATATCACTTTGAAAAAAAAGTGTATATCTAAGTACGTACTTTGTCTCTGAAAAGAACACAAACCAAACAATATGAATGTATCCAAATGTGCATTTTAAAGATTGTGAGGTTAAATTGTATTCTTTATATATTTTTACATTCTGCAATGTCTTTTTAATAAAGGAGGGGTGAGAATCATTGTTTCAGATCTAGTCTTACAGAACAGTATCAAAATAGATGATGCTTATTTATTAGCTCTGCACAGAATCACTTGAAATTCATGTTTTATGTTGTGGATAATTTCATTAAATTAGATCTATGAGTATGCCTATTGTACTGAAATAGTCTCTCACTTGTGCAGCTCATCGCTTTTTAAATTGTAGGTGTGCTCGCTTATCTAAGTACAACAAAACCAGAGGGTTGGCACTCATTTATGAAACTATAAAGTTCTTGTGTTATACTTTTGCACACATAGGCTGCGCCATTGAGCCACCAGTCTGATAAAACTGTTTTCTTACTTGATATTGTGTGATGGGTGGAACTAAAGATGTACTTAACAGAACTGGATATCAGCATCTTTTTGTGTTTGTTACTATAATGGAATTTGGGGAAAATGCAGCATATTTCTAAGTACCTACTTGTAACGTTAGTCAGTGTCTTATAAGCTTGACCCTATTAGATTTTCTTGTATCCGTAAATATGCTGTAGTTACTTTTTAATGCAGCGCTTATAACAGTTATTTGTTCTTTTCAAATGTATATCAATTTCCTATTAAACATTTATCTGCATACATGGGATATTAATAATAAATTTGCCAAAAAAGCATCTGGCTGATTTGAGTAAGAGTTAAAAATACGGTGTTAATAATATGCAGGTAGTTAAAAGGTGTTTTTCCTGATTTAAACTGAATTCATTTCAAAAAGGCCTGTTACTCTAATTGAAGTAACTTTTACAAAAAGTGTAAAGATACTTCAAAATATATAAATGTTTATATGTGTGTGTGTATATATATATGCACACATATATGCACACGCTTTTAATTTAGGTATTGAATTTTATCTATACTGTAAGATCAACCAATTAACCTTTCTATCTGTGAAACGGAGTTTAGAACTCAAAGTGAATATTATTGCTGCTCATCTATTTGAAGATGTAAAATGTCCTGTAAGACTAGGCAAAAGATTATTCTGTTCGGCTTAATTTGTAATACACATTAGTAATACATTTGCATAAACACTAACCACATCTAATATGGGGGGAGGGGGTGGGATTTCTGAGCAGTGTGGTATTTTTCGTTTCCTGGGGTTTTGTTGTCTTTCAGTGTTAGATATTTGGTGTTTTTTACTTTTTGAACCAGGGTACAATACATGAAAAATGTAAGCACATTTAAATGAAACTAACAGTCACTTAATGATATGAAGGTATTAGAAAAAGAGAGAATTACCTTCTCTAATGGAACTATCAAACCCTCACTTAATAACTGATCATTGAGATAAACTTCATACTGTGTAGATCTATGATATAGTGTTAAAGATGGTGTATCTCTTTCAGAAAACCTTCTGTTTAGAAACATGTGTGTTTTATTCCTAAGTGCCAGTTTGTTTTATGCAGATAGTCTCTATTTTTTCTGACTGTTGTCATTATAACTGGTTTTGCATGTGGCTCTGTGTGTGTGTTCTGTTTATGAAGCTTCATGTTGAAAATAGGTTTTGTGGGGGGATACATATGATCATCATTTGCATCTTTAAAATCCTGTTTTGTGTTACTGTGGCCCGTTTTTCTTTCTTGTCATGATCCAACTTACCTGAAACACAAATTCTGTTTGGCCCTGATAAGATCACGTCTTCTGAAGCAGGCCTACATTTGTAAATGGTCATTTTCAAAACTCTTTAATATTAATTTAAAATGTTAAAACATTGTAATGTAATTTTATTTTAATGTGATTCTACCAGGATATTATTTTGCCATGTTTGTAAGTTCGTAGATAGTGATGTCGTAGTTTCTCATTATCAATATATAATGATGTATTCTGAAAATGTGCTGTCACTTAAATGTGTATGTACTTAATTTGTTTAGGAGACATATGTCTGTGTTCACTAAAGAAGCATAACAAAAGTTACAGTATAAAGACCAATAGACAGAGTCATTTATTTTTGAAGCATGCCTACCTTGTAGATATAAAATAATTACAAAGTAATCAGAAACTCTTCCTTGTTTTCTAGTATGTTAAAGGGATGTTCTTTATATGTGGTACAGTGGCATGGACAAGGTTTATTTTATGCCAGTGCAGTTGTGGTTAGGAAATCTGCAGTATCCGCAGCTTGTATGTATGTACAATGCAGTCCGGTAGATCTTTGGCCTTGTAATTATTCTTGCTATGTATTACTTTGTAACTTCTATTACTATAGTACTAAGGATCCATGTGTTGGATGAAGACTCGAATTATTTGGTGTGTTGATGTGGGGAATAAATACTTCCTCTTCCAAAAAAGCTAGCAATCAGACAGGGAAGATGGGTGAGGATTAGCAGGTTGAAAAGGAAAAGAAGAGCAGTGATGATTAGCATCCTGCACAGGGATCTTGTTGCTGCTATGGCCTACATATGATAAGATTTGGGCTGGGTTTTTTTCCTCTCACAAACTTTATAGCAATAGAGTTTTAACAGAGGGATCAAGAAAGTTCATAGGGAGAAATAGTAATTGTAAACACAATAGAAAGGTAATTGTAGGTGGGTCTGGAAATCCTCCTGACTGTGATGAGCAGTGAGAGAGAGGAAGAAGAGTTATTTGCTTGCAGATTTGACTGGTGAAAAGTTGGTCTCTTTGGCCAGTCATACATATTTGCCAAGAGGTTGACAGAGACACTGAATAAAAATTGATAAAGTGCAGTTGGCATGGCCTTGAAAATGAAGATGAGCAACTGAAATTTGACATGAGAGAGGAATGAAAACTGGAGGCAGAAGTGAAGGAAGTAGAGGGAAGCACTGCAAAGAGAGGTCTAAGTTGCCCAAACTGTTGGCTAGAAAAAGATTGGTTTTGTTAAGGCCAGGGAACAGGTTATTTGAATAATCAAAGCAAAAGCTAATGAAAGCCTAAACAGGAGATTTACATCCCAGTTGATAGAAGAGTCTCTATTTCAGTGTTACCTAGAAAGAACCTACAAGATTTTACACCTAGTCTGGTAAAAAGAACCTGAAGACTGTGCTTAAACGATGCAGAAACAGCAATGGTACCATGGGAAGAGAGAAAGGAAGTAACAGGGAGAGTTGGGGATGGTAGAAAGTTAAAGAGCACTGTTCTAGTCATGTTAAGCTTGAACCAAAGGCTGGATATGTTCACGTATAAGAGATAAGTCTTCCTAGATCATGTCTTTTTTCATTAAAACTAGATTCAGCTATTGATAGTCTCATTTAATTCTGATGTCAGATAAGTGCTTAACATAATAAATCAGGAGGCTAGAACAAAACTGGTAGTCCAAATGTGAATACCTTTGTCTGCTTTATGCAGTATGCTAAGTAGTGTGCTCTGATAGATAAAGTAGACAGGAAGGTCAAACTAAAATTACATGTTTATTCTCCAGTACAATTCTGAAGTAACACTCAGGAAGTAGTAAAGAAACCCCTGCTAGTTTGTGATCGCTTTCATAGGGGGGATGGCTTATTCTAATGAAATCTTTGTAAAATGAGGCACCTTTTTTTTCAGACCTGAGAATGGGCTTGTGTTCCAAATCATATGTCTGTCATTTGTCATTTAAACCATGGTGACATGGTTTAGTATGAGGTGTCCCTGCCCATGGCAAGGGGGTTGGAACTAGATGATCTTAAGGTACTTTCCAGCCCTAACTAGTCTATGATTCTATGATTTCAAACTGTATCTGAGAAGAGTTTTAGCACCTCTGCAAACCTTTTCATCTTGAGGGAGCTAGTTTGGTAACACGGCAGTAACATGCAGTTGTGGCTTTGGTATGATAGCTGAAGTATAATGTTTGATTCTGAAGTTAGCGTTGCCCAGGGGTGGCAATGGCTTACATTAGATTTTGTAGAATGATATAAAAAGGTCCAGTAAGATTTTCATAGGGTATTTATTAAAGTGTTTTGTTTTAAATAGCTTGCTCTAGCAATAATGTGTAGATGCTGCACAGAGGTTTATGCAGCAAATGGTCTTATTTCTTTCTTAAGAATTGAATTTCAGGTCCTGTGAATGAAGAGCCTTGCTTGCACCACACAGTACCCGCTTAATCTCTTGTTCCAAATTTCTTCATATGGGTTTGCACTCTGTAGATTCAGGTTCAGCATTATCTGTTTAAAGTTCTCCATGACTGTTGTCTTGCATGTGCCCTAGAAAGGGAGAGTAATTTGGTAAGTCTGCATTTACATGTATCTCTGAAGTGGAGAGAGGAACTGCTGCCATACCTGATGGAGGAATATGATTAGATGTTGACACAGTTCATAAGTTCATAGACTTTAAGGATGGAGGACTGTTAAATCATTGTTTCACCTACTGTAAAAAAGAAAGCCAGTGAGTCTCACCCAGTTATTTCAGCATTTAACCCAATAAGGTGTATGCATGAAAATGTCTTGTCCAGATTGGTTTGAAGGTATGAAGAGATGGGGTGGTCACCTCTTTCCTTAGTAATCATTCCAAGAATTAATCAGTCTGCATTTAAAGGAGTAGGAGATCCTATTTCTAACCTGAGTTTGCCTGACTTCAAGGTTCAGTCCCAAATTCTTCATATTCCCTTTACTGACAGACGGTAGACTACATTAGGAAGTGGAACCTTCTGCCATGAAAATATTTAGAACCATAGCTAAACTTTTCAGTTTTATTATGATAACTGAATTCCTTAAATCCCTTGTTGTAAACTAAGGTTCTTTGCACCCAGTTTATAAATCTTTTCTGTGGCCGTTCTCTGTACTGTTCAGTTATTCAGCACCCTTTTTTAAACAAGGAGAAATAACTCACTTTCAATTCAGTTTGGTGTTGTATTTCATAGAGTTGTATTTCATGGAGTTGTATTTCAGGGGAGTATGATTCACAGGTGATTCACAAAGGTTATGCAAGGCATCATGAGGCAGCTTCTCTGTTGCTTTGGTGTTTCATGTCCGCAGAGTTATCACAGTGTGTCATACTAACTCTGGTTTACTTTCTTTACCTAAGTGTAGAAAATACGGTAAAGACTCAGGAGTAAGATACGGTCTCCTGAGCACCCATGTTTTATGTTTT
The DNA here is from genome assembly GCF_963264785.1 of Psittacula echo. Classification (NCBI taxonomy): domain Eukaryota; kingdom Metazoa; phylum Chordata; class Aves; order Psittaciformes; family Psittacidae; genus Psittacula; species Psittacula echo. The sequence goes on along the minus strand of NC_137743.1, from coordinate 10,541,759 downwards.
CCTCCTCCTAAATATGCAGTTCCCTCAGCTGAGATCAACAGAAGTGTAAGTCATATTTCCAGGAATTATAAAAACTTCAGTGGACTAGAATGGTTGTGGCCATGAGTTATAACCCCAGTCTGCCACTTCTCTCTTGTGCTGGTGACATTAACATCTTCATTGCATCCCTTAGTGTAGACTGAAGAGGGTAAACCCCTTGTCTGGTTCATGCTTTTACAGTATCATTTCTCCACAAATCCATGCTATAGTCATGGAGTCTGTCAAATAACAGCAACTCCATGTCTCAGGTAGGGTGATGTTTTTTCCTGCCTATGAATTCCTGATCCCTGCTAGCTTTCTTTCTTATGAGTTGATGGTGATGTTAGAGTTCTAAAATGGGAAGTGGCCTAGAGGGCATTTGCTTCAAAGTAGCTCACCTACTTTCTCAAGAGTGTTACTCTGGCAGAAGTGTTGGAATCCAAATTCTTTTTCACCTATGTGGAAGATAGACATTTATGCTGCATGCTGTGAGTTATAGGGGTTTGTTGTTTTCTGAAGCCGGAGTGTCCTGAAGCATGTCCTGTTTGGAAACTTAGCAAGTGCAGTGTGCAAGGTGGAAAAATGGGGTGATGGGGTAGGGCACAATATATTTCCTTTCAACTGCATCTTATTTTTGTCACATTGAGAAACAGCTATATAAGGGGATTCCAGACTTGTAGCAGAAATACAGCTGTGTACAAATTCAACTGCATTTAGTTGTAGCAATTCCAATGGGTGTTGTAGAAATGATGGTCCCATTATCGGCAAAAAATAGGCATGTAGGTAACATTGTCTTGATCAGAAGGGTCATTTCACATAGAGAAGTTGACCATAGGGACTAGGTTAATGAAAACAGTGATGGAGATTGGTTCTAGCTTTCCCACAGCAATGCATGAAGAGGCAAGTTCTTTTTCTGTTTATTAATTTTTTATTTTTCTTTTGGTCTTGCCACTGCTGTCAAAGTCAAAAGAAAGCACTTACTGAGAGGAGTCTGGCTGATTTCAGCCAGTGCGTGGCCTCACCAGCCTGCATCATCAGGGAACTTGATCTTCAGTTGCTCCACAGCCTCCATTTCTGAGACTGTCTTGGTTTGTACGTAGTGCAGCCAGCAAAATGATTGCATTATTGCCTGTTTGTCAGCCACGCAGTGTTTTTTCATGGAACTTAATCCATGATAGATAAAATAAAGATAGTATTACTTCTGCCTCCAGAGTCTTGTAAATGTGGTGTGCCTATCCTGGGTCAGACTGCTTCCATCCACTTCAGCTTGCTTTCTTCAGACATGGCACGACTGGCAAGAACGTATGAAAAGCTCTGTCTGGGTTACCATTACCTGCCCCACATGAAAATTACATGCCAGGTCTTTAATAGGTCAAATTTCTTAAACTCTGGAATATGGTGTTTCAGAAAGACAAGAACCAGCAGTCTTGCCTGTATTAACATCTAAACTAGCACTGAATCGTAATGAGATTTCTCAGGCCATCTCATGTTTCTATCAGCTAGAACAACCATCTGTGTTCTTACAATACCATGTAAAGCTAAAAAGGGCTTAACTTTGGATTTCCATTTTTAAGTGAAGCAAAAAGAAAACAATTTTATCCATCAGGACTTGTTTCAATTCCTTTCTGTTTATCCAGAGCTGCTTGGCCATGTGAATTAAACAGGGAAGATTCTTAACTAAGGATAGCTGGCACAGTTTCCATTTTTCTTCCCTTCAGGTATTACATTGCCAGTGTGTGAAAATTTGTGTGTTTTATTTCTAACTGTGCCTTGCACAAGAAACCCAAACTGTGTTGATAAGGCTGTCAATGCCTTCATTATCAGGTTGGGTTTTGGAACCCATTTTGCTACTATGTGACCTTTTATACCAGTCAATAAAGTCAGTAGATTTGTGCTGGTATACAAGTGGAGTAACACAGTAATGAGTGAGGCCCCAGAAAACAGCAGACAGCAACATATCACTATATTTATCACTTTTAAAAGGTTATGGCAGCTCCCATTAGCCTATGTAAAGAAGTTTCTTCTTGGTTTAGTTAAACTTTGCTTAAACATTTGATTTTGTGTGTGACTCATGTAATCAGGATCTCATCACGTTTTTATATTCAATTTCTACTGAAAAACTGCTTTAAATTGCTGCATTCATAGAATTCATAGCCCGCAATGCTTCTTTATGCTTTGCTCACCCATTGGGGTTTCTCAAGGGATGTCAGAAGATTGTGTCCTGGTATCCCCTTCATGTCCAGTGCTGAGGCACAGCTTGGTGAGCTAAGGGCTGAAGAATAGCCTCAGCTACATTCTCATAGGGAATGTTTTCTGTAACCACATTTATTAGTATTACTATATTAATGTATCAGTGTATATGCATGTATTCACAGTATCAGGGATGTGGTAGCACTCAGTTTTGTTGTCCTAAATACTGCATTTCTTCTCTGGAGTCCAAGAAGTTCAGTCTTTCAGTCCTGTGCATTTACCAACCATTCAGGCTCTGTGCAGCATTTACACATATATTATGTAAAATAAAATAATAAAAAAATACATTATTAAGACTGGGGGATGGGCTGTGAATGGATTATTACAATTTGCCTATCATGGTAATGACACCTGTTAGAGGTGTGATACAAAAGGCTGTGACAGGCAGTGTAATTTAGTAATTGTAGCTATTGTGCTGTATAGCTGGTCAGTTCACCAGGCAAGTACAAAGAAACCAGTGTTAAGGCTAAGCAGGGGTGGGTAAGCTTAATAGAGAGAGCTAGTGCTTTACTGAAAGAAACTTTTGGTGGAGGGCTAACTCCTGGGAGGCAGGAGTTAGAATGGGCTGAAAAGAATGAACAAAAGTATTAAAATGGTACAGGTTTTCCTGTTTCAGCTCTTAAAGTGACAGGGGACTTCTGGTGATGAGCATGGCTTGCTCTGCTGGCCAAAGGAGGGCAGAGGGGAAGAGGGAAGCTTTTTGAAATACAGAACTGAGGTAAGCCCAGGCTGGCGGTTGTCTCTTTCTCCATCTTGCTGAACATCATGGTTGGGTTTGGCAACGTTGTTTTCCTATCAAGGTAGTGATAGAGGGGTAACAGGGTCAGAAGTTAAGTCTGAAAGGTCGCAGGAAGCCACTGCTGGCAGATCATAAACCTGTGCCCTGAACATATCTGCACATGCATATAAGATTTGATATGGCAGGTCTGCCAACTGCTAATATTTGAAGAGTTAGCTACGGTCTCAAAAGTCAGCTAAGGTCTTCAGTGGCTTCTTTCTTTGTATATAGAAGCCATAATGTTCATGGAGGTTTTGCATGTTAGAGATAAAGGAGCTAAAGGTACAAGGATAATTTGTTACTACTTCCTTTGTGAATGCAGTTGTTTTGTAAGCTGTTTGGAGCACAGACCTCATCTTCCATACCTTGGGCACAGAGGAGTGAATGCTCAATACTTACTTAATCCCAAATACCATTTTTTTCCGATCATTTTGTGAGCCAAAGAGCAGCACAAAAACTATACAAATTAGTATTTTCCCTAATGCAGTATCCCTGTAGGCCCCTAATAGACTATGTAAGATGCATAGCCATTAATTAGATTTCTGTTCTGTATTTATGAGAATGCTAAAGTGCTTATAAACTTCTTAGACCAGACCTATCTTTCTTTTTTAGTGCTTTGAGATTATCTTTATCTCTCCATCCCCCATCTGGATATTTGATTTTCCACACAGCATATTGGTCTTTCTTCCTGTGAACCTGTAATTATTGAACAAATTGTTGTCACAATGAAGAACCTGTTAGACATTTATGAAGATGCATTAGAAGACAATAGTCTTGAAAGATAAGAAGTGGACACAGCACTGAAACATATTAAGGCCAGATTGACTCATTTAACAGCTTTAAGAGAACAAGGAAGTAGCCCGAAGTTAACAAAGGTCTGCACAGCAGGGCATTTGTGCTAGCAAATACTAATTCACATTTGCTAAACAGTATAAACAGATTTGCAGGCAACACCAGGCATCCCATTTAAAGGGATTAGGTGTGCCATTTACCTATTGTCTGGGCTGAGGAATGTGGGGTGCTCAATATGCTCCTTGCAATTAGCCCAATTAGACAGGCACGCCCTTTGTGCAAAACCAGTTACAGGGCACTTAATCCATTGATTGGAAAGGTAATATTTCTCTTTTGAATTTAGAAGCTTGTTCCGTGGTGTTACTTGCATCTTTGCTGATTCCACACCTAAGCCTTAAAGTGGCCACACATCGTGCGTCAGCCAGCCCGTTGGGAATGTATTTGGTCTTTACAAACTGTGCAAACTGGCATATTGACTATGTTGCAGTCAGCCGATGGAATGCTGCAAGAGAAAGGGAATACCACCCAGCTTTGTAATCCCCAAGTGTTAATAAATGGGCCATCCCCATGGTCTAATGGTAAGTGCAGGGTGATGCTTGTTTATGTTCAAAGTGCCCTTACTAGTAACTGTTCTTTCCCAGCAAGGGTTAAGAACATGGCAGAAGATTCACATGATATACGTGCTATTATCACTAATTTCTGTAGGAAGTGATTCATATTGCACTGGAGCTGCAGAAACCCCTGCATTCCTTGTTCCCTGCCTGTCATTCAGATGTAAAGGCCATTTCCAGGCTCCTTCAGCTGGTTGGAGGGTCAATATGGCAGAGTCCCCTTGAGCCTTGGTAGGAAGTTAAAGAACCAGTCCCAAAGGCAGCTTCCTAGAAAATTACTGCAAAAGAAGGTTGTGTAAAAACAGGAGAAGAATGAGCTGGTATTCAGCCGAGTACTTACGTATTGTCTAAAGGCATCTGAATTAATTGCATACTATATGCCAAAGTAAAACAAAGTTTTGTGCCAATAAAAAGGAGCTGAAGCAGTGTGTGTTGATGGGTGATCTCCCTGCACCCTTCTGCTGGCTGGAGAGGAGACTGGTTACAGTGCTGAGCTGCTGAGCACTGCATTTCCCAGGAGGAAAGGGTGGGTGCAGACATAGCTGATGGCATGTGTGACTGGAGCTTCTGCAAACCTCATGGCTGGCTGTTAGGAGTCATTCAAACGTAGAATTGAGGGGGTCACTTCAATGAATTAGCCTGGTAGAGGCCAATTCCTCAAATACTGCTGGTAAAAGCCTTACCTAATGCATCCTCAGCTTCAAATCTGCTTGTGCCCCCTCTGTCATCATCAGTACCTGTTTTACCAGGGATAATGTTTCAGAAATCCATCTCCACCTATTTAGGGATGTCTTTCTTCAAAGAAGCTTCTCAGATTTGTGGAGGATCTTCCTGGAGGTAGAAATACAAAGTTCACAGAGCACAGATAGAAAAGATTTGGCACTGGGCTCCATTCCCTAAGGAAAGTGAAAGAATACCCGGTCTGTGAAATGGAAGTGAGTTGTTGCATTCATGTCTTTTAGGTTATGGTGCATAAAACTATCATGGAAGGTGTAAAAGAATGCTTCTTTACAACAGACAAGAAGTTGGATCAAAGGCAACACACCTTTTCTCGAGTGCAGCCTTTATTTCTCATGAAATCACTGGGGCTCCTTGGTGGGTTGAAGGCAAGGATGTGGCTACAGCCCGGCTCGTAGCCACATTCAACCTTCCTGGAGTCAGGCTTGGTGTTTGTGTACAGCGTTTAAAGGGTAATAGCACTAAACACGGCCCTCACAAACCACGGTAATTACTTCTACTGCTGAAAAAACCCAGAACATGAACAAAAATATCATAGAAGAGCTATTTCTAACACTAGTGCTGCTCTTTATGGCAAAGTGGCAGCCATCGTTTTTTTTCCTAAATTATGTGTTCTTTTTTCAAGCATTTAGATGATGCAAACCAGATTTTTGTGGCAGCGTTATTGCTCATAGGCAAAAGAGCATTCAAGGAAACACTGTATTTCTGCTAAATTGCCTTTTATTCAGAACACTTTTGGGTTGTTTGTCTTTTCTCATTCTCCTGACAAATCAAGTAGCCATTGAGCCTGTATTTGTGATTATAAGTTTAGTAATAAGTTTTGTAAAAGTAATAGCTACTGTCTGCTTTTGGCGGGTGAGATTATGCAAAATTCTGGGGTTTGTTTTCTATTTAAAAGAAAAAATCCCCAAGAAAATTGTTCTTCAGGTTTTATAGTAAAGCTTCTTGTTTGTTGTGGAATATTTTCCTACGTGTAGCATGATGGTAGAAATTCTGTTGATGTGCTTGCATTCTAGGTAGCGTTCTAGAGTTGGTTTTTGTTTGTTTACCTATTCTCCTGACTGATGCTGTAGTTTAAAAGAGATTGTGAGCATTCATTAGAAGAATACTGTGAATGCCTTTTAGTTTCTCACATGGCTTTTTATTCGCTTTGAGTATTCCTAATAGTAAGTGTTTAATGGAGGGAATGTTCCAGAGAAGAGAAAAAGTAACTGATAATCATGCAAAGGTACGTAATTATGAATATTTGTCCCGGGCATGTGAATAGGAAAGTTCTTTGGGGTTCATCCAGTCAGCAAGTAAGAACAATAAGATGAGATGGAGGTGATTAATCAAGTGTTGCAGAAAGAAAAATATGAATTACAAGTAATCAAAACAGTATCTAGGACAAAGAGTTCACAGGCAATCCACAGGCCACACATGTTCACATGAGCAAATCATTGAATTGTTTCAAGGTGAGGACATTTGTATACATGAAAATCTTAGTATATAGTCATGAATACAAAAACTACTAATGCAGTAGCATAAATTGTTTATTTTATAAGTGCTGTAAAAGTCCTTTTTCAAAATAGACCATTTCTGTTCTGCCTGTAAAGAGTGGGAAGTACAATGATTAGCTTAGAACTGACTTCAGCCTTTTGCTGTAAAGAAAGCAAGCTGACAGTCAGCTCTATCCAATGCACAGCATACCCCTGAAAAATATTAACATTCACCTTTGAACGTAACACTGTGGTTCATTTTAAGACATTAAAATCTAGACTGGAGGATAAAAATAAACATATTCTTCTTTCTGGTATCTTCTGATTTCTGTCATTTCTGCAGTGCATGTCCTTGGTCTGCTGCTTGGCTTCTGCATTCTGCTAGTTGCCTGCTTGCTTTAAAAAGTCTGGAGGTTTTATAGGGATATTTTTTATCCTTCTTGCTAGGCATTGTAACTTTTAGCTCAAGAGTTTTTAATTCAATTACAGTGAATTAAGTTTACCTTAGGATCTTTGGAGCCCCTTAGAGGGCTGATCAGATTAATTACAGTGCAAAACAGATTGTTAAAATAACTAGGTTTCGTGCAGTTTCGCTTTGTTCTTTCCCTTAGCTTCTGTAATTCATAGACATTGATACTGGATGAGCAAGGTTAATGTGGGAGACATGTTCCCACAAGCTCACCGACTCTTCTGACTTTCCTCTCCTGCACAGTCAGAAACAGGCTCCCGTGGACGGGGATTGTGTGAAATCCCTTCCTGGGCTGTGACGTGTGCCCTACAGTCATGACTTTTGTGTGTCAATGCTGAGTAGATGACCAGCAGAGGAATCAGGGTGGCCTTACATACAGATCGTTATGGATTTGGTAGCAAATAACTGTGTAATGTAAAGTACAGGCTGAATTTAATTTTATTTATGGTTTAATTGTAGCAACCTTTAATATCCAAAGCTAGAAAATATATCCTACTGAGCACTCCTGATCTGTGTCATGTCTGGAACAGTAGAGAGCAGCAGGGTAAGGAGTTGTCTGAGCTTCTGACACTGCTATGCTTTTTGATGGGTTCATGAAGGTCAGGGGTTTAGTGGTTTGTGTAAGTGGCTGTGGTCCTGCTCCCAAGCCAAACCAGGCAGACCTTAGTAGAGACAAGGCATCTAGTTATACACTTCCTTATATGACAAATAAAAGTGGTTTATACCATTCTTGGGCAAATTTATCCCATCCCTCTGTAGCCTTGGAAGGGTAACTCATAACAAAGCAGACATGCTTTTGAGCCAGGCAGTGCAACAGGGTGTAAGGGTCACTTTGAATGGAAGGGAAACCACCTGTGTTGGGCATGGCTTATAATTTTGCTGGTTGGAACTGCTCAGCAGGAATTAGAAAGGGGAAGCTACCATGCCCCTTGTGTTCAGAGGGCCTTTGTGTGTCCCTGTGTGGCTAGAATTGGTATCCCAAGTGGTGGGGATGGAGGAGGGTCTAGCCCAGTGCAAACAGTTCTAGAGTTCATCCACTTCTTTCCCTCATTCTCCAACACAGAGCAGAGCAAATAAACTGGTCCTCTTCTAGACAGAAGGAAGCTGGCTAATACAAGCTCATCAGTCTCTATATTCTGGAGTGGGGATTTCCTGGTCTGTAGAAATAAAGCCCAATATCAGTCTCTTCAAACAGACTGGGAATTTCCAAAGCAAAACCAGGTTTATAGGGACAAAGTACAGTGTTACTCTCTTCAAATAGGCTGTGTAGCCTCCAGTTCGTGAGAGATGTGTTAACAGGATCCTATGCATGTTCTAGCTCTGATTTATTTATAGGTTTTCTGAGATTGTGTTTTTAGATCTACCATTTAAGCTCTGCCATTTGTAATCTTCCTTTGACAGCTGGAGAGGTGGTGAGAAGGGAGGAGAACTAAGATTTACTTATTTTCTCCTTTTGGGGTATAGGCATCATTTTATGGAACTATTGAAAGTTCTCAGTAGTTTAGTCCCTTTTTGAAGCACAATAGAAAGTCACTGCTGCACTGATGTCATCAAAGAAAAATGAGCTGGTATTGAGCTGAAAAGTGCATAAAAAGTTTATGAATCTTTAAAAAAGTTTTACTGTGAACTGCAGCAGTGGATTTTTAACTTGAACAAAACCAAATCAAGTGTTAAACCTTTCCCTATTTAGATGTTGTAATGGTAACTGAAACTTTAAAAGCAGTGTTGAGAGAGGTGAAGTGCTTAGTGAAAGACCCTGGCGATGTGCACTGGAGGGGGATCCAGAGCAGGAGCAGGGCTGGGCCTGCCGGAAATTGATGCTAAAACTCAGTTAAATTAGACCAGTGCCAAGAATTTATCACACATCTGTTTTGCCTTGATTTTTTTATTTAATTATCACCTGCAAAAAGCCTGATTTCTAAGCATTTATGATGAAATTAATAAAAGGGTTTACAAGGCAGTGCTGTAATGCACTCCAGGGTGTGTCGTGCTGGAATGATGCCATTTCCGAAATAGTTGAAGTTGTTCCTCATAAAGTTTGTGCTTCAGTTTGTGGTCAGTGCAGAACAATATCCCAGGAAAAATACTACAGAGTTCTGGTAGTGCTACCTGGCAGAAAGCTAGCTGCCATGCATAGCCCCAAAATGCAAAAGGTTGTGCATATAGCAGGCTTTATTCTGAGCATAGGTGATGCGACACCAAGTTATGAAGACCTCCTGATAATTGCTGTTGTGCTATTTGCTCATTGCTTTTCTGGGAAATTCACACAGAAGATACAATAATATGTTAAATATAGTCAGGATAAGATGCATCTTTACATATGTAAATATCGGCAGGTCACTTACATATATGTGTATATATATGGGATTTATATACATATATATATGCATGTGATAATATATATATTGCATAAGTGTGCAGGGCAGGTCCCAAAAGATTGGAGGTTGGCCAATGTGACGCCTATGTACAAAAAGGGTGGGAAGGAGTACCCCAGAAACTCAGTGCTGGGGAACGTGATGGAGCAGATCATCCTGAGTGTGATCACAGACCACATGAAGGAAAAATGGAAGATCAGACCCAGTCAGCATGGGTTCATGAAGGGCAGGTCCTGCTTGGCCAGCCTGATCTCCTATGACAAGGTGACCCACCTGGTTGATGAGGGAAAGGCTGTGGACATTGCCTATTTGGACTTTAGTAAAAGCATTTGACACTGTCCCATAGTGTTCTTCTGGAGAAGCTGGCTGCTCATGGCCTGGATAGGTGTATTCTTCACTGGGTGAAAAACTGGCTGAATGGCAGACCCCAGAGATAAGTGATGAATGGTGTCACATCTAATTGGTGACTGGTCACTAGTGGTGTCCCCCAGGGCTTGTGTACTGGGGCAAGTCTCATTCAATATCTTCATTGACAATCTGGATGAGGGGGTATTACATGTATGTAATTACACCCTCTCCTTAGAGGGTGTAATTACACATATCAATGAGATAATTGCAGGATGTTGGGTGCAAAGTGTATAGGCTGAAGTTTCTTTAAAACTTGTGTTCCATATTATTATTTAGTCATTCAATTAGTGTAGTGCCTGAAGGCTGCAACTGGAATGAAGACTTCACTGTACAGAGTATAGTACAAACACATGGTATGATTTAGGATGTGAATGGATGCTTGTGATCAATTCAGTTGTGGTAGTTTCATAATTTGCTTCTCAGATGAGTAATGATAACTGATTTCGTATTAATTACTACTTTGTTGCAGTCAGGGCTGGCCTGCAAGGGTAGTTTAAACTGATGTACTTTTCTCTGTAATTACGGTGGTTTAGAAGTACGTAATGGGCTAAGAGTTGATTACCTCAGCTCTCACAATGAATGGATAGCCCTGGGCTTGCAGCAGTTTGATCAACTACCTATAGCGAGAGTCTTGGGACTGAACCTCTAAAAACAATGCAGTACATGCAGTTTGGGAGAAAAAGGCATGTTATAGCTGAATTGCAAAAGAGAACATTTTCAGCATACAGTTCTATGTCCCGGAATGCTGTTCCTGTCTGACTACTCTGTATTTTTCCGCTTACTCCACTAGTGCAGATCTTACAAATCACAAAAACCTTGTATCAAACCTTGTAGACAAAAACTTCTGCCCCCACTGTTCCAGTCGGAGTTCTTTTGTGGTATGGTCCACTGCTCAAAGTGCTGTGGCAGCTTTTCCTTTTGTGAAAAGCTCCTTCCTCCAGTGCCTTGTACTACCCAGAAATACAGAAACATATGAAATATTTCAAGTCAGCACCAAGTCATTTAGAAAGTAGCTGGCAATTTATCTGCTTCTTCAGAGTGTAGGTGAAGTTACTGCTTTCTGCCTGGAACCTTCCTGTGTTGGCAAGCATAGTCACCCAGCTACTTAGAGACACGTTCTGCATTTAATCAAGCTTCCAAAATATGGAAGTTGTTCCTTTGTATAGCACAGCAGTCAGAACAGAAGGCAAAATCTACATGATCAAGGCTTATGAGGTCTATATTCAAATACACTGGCAGATTCGATATAAATCCCCAAAATAAAATAATATAGAAACAGATCTCTCCAGAGACGTACTTACTCTGAAAACTTCAAAACCCATCACTGATGGTTTAGACTGATTTTTTTCAGGACGATATCTCGGAAGTTATTTAATGCTATGTCAGATAGATAATTGATGTGAATTATGGTTTGATATGTACATGTTTCCATTTTTGCATTGAGCATAAGAACTACTCTTGTACCTTTTCTGCCACGAAAATGAACTGTTTCTAGTCCAGCTGGAACTGACTGTGGTTTTCCTGTTGCTATAGTCAGCTCCAAAAGTATGTTATGAAGTAAAGGACATGGCTGCTCTTCATTGTGTAAATAGACAAACACTAGTTCTAATCTGTTATACTAATGAAGTTAATGAATGCCTGTTAGAGTAACGCTCTGCTTTTCTCCACTTGGGACCAGAAAAATTGTCTTAGCTTCCTGTAAAGTTCTGCCTGTCAGAATTTTACTTGACAAGGACAAGACAAATGTATGATGTGGGATTTTTATTGTTCAATTTGATTAATTTATTTCTTCATAGTCTATTTATGAGAATTTAACTTTGCAAGTTTTCTCGTAAAATAAGAAATATTAATAATGATGGGATCTCTTAATATTGTTAAATAATAAATAATTTTATTTATATACAACTCTTTTCTTCCTAAATATTATAATTTACATAGTAAAAGCTCTGTAATTTTGCCATGAAAAATAGTTACTGCAGGACCATGTCCAGTTCCTTTTATTCATCTGCTTGGAAACAAATTACCTTTTTTTGCTTAGAATGCCAATCTGTCTGACACCGTCCATTTTAAAGAAATTATTTTAATGTTTGAGGTATAAATAAACCATCAATTTTGTTGTAAGTGTGAAGACCAGTAGCACAAATCAAGGTTTCATCTGTTCTGTTCTTCAGAGTGTAATATTAAGACTTGACAGAGTTTAAAACAGGCTGTTTCTGGAAAAATGGTTTCTCCTTTGCTGCGTGCATCCATGTACTTTTTAATTGATCCTCCACTTTCTGACAAAACAATACTTCACTTCTTTTAAAAATGTTCATCAATGACATTACTTCTGTGAAACACTACTTTAAGTTCTTTACCTACTGGTTTGGAAATGGTGAGGAGGTGGGAATTCAGTGTTTGTACAGCACCTAGTCCAGTTGGATCCAAGTCTCTTAGCCAACATTAATACATTAATATGAAGTTTTGCATCCTTTCAATGCAGGTTTTAAATGTTACATTTTTAGACTTTTAAGAACCTTAGTTCTAAAGATGCACAAGTTAGCAATTAACAGAATTAAAGCTTCAGATTCTGACTTCAGTTTGTACTATCACTAATCTGGAAAAAATGCCACTGAACTCATAAAATCTTGTTTGGAATTAGATAATAAACTTACATTATCCTGTAATGTAACTTGATACAAAGTGGTTTAGTTACAGTCATATTGTCAAATTTATATATCTAATCTAACTGATACAGAGGGTATGAGTTGTTGAAGCTTATCTTGCATGCTAGCCATTGGTAGAAGTTGCAGAGTACTACAATGAGCTATATAGATGCATATTAAGGCTCTTGATGATCCTGAAAGATACCTTTATGGTAATTAGAAAGATCATCCCTTATAAAACCACATTTTCTTTTAGTTTTTACATGAGAACATACACATGTAGTATTTTTGGGTGGTAACAGGATTAAGATTTGGGTGGAAACTTGTGATATGGGCACATTGAATTTTGTCATGAAAAATTAGAGGTTTTCTCTTAATCATCAGGGAAGACCAAATTGGCAGTGTGAGGCCATTGGCCTTCTGAAGTTTTAGCTGGCAGTATTAATTTACATATGAAAGTTGTCTTAATTTATCCACATTACATTTTGTGTGGCGTACTATATCAGTCACAGTACATTTTGGCTGATTTAGTACACAAATCAGCCAAACAGAACATTGGTTTGGCTGGTCATAGCTAGTGTGTAGAGTTTTTCAGACAGCTGATGTTAGTGGATTAACTTGGGGACACCTTGCTTAAGGTGTTTACAGTCACAGATTCTTAAATGGTAAGGAAGGACATGAGCCTATCTTTGAGTTGTGTTCAGATTAAGGAAAGAATATGAAAAGGGAAAATAAGGAAAAAAATCTTGCAACTAAGACACTGAAGATCTCAGGAGATGTGAGTTTGGTCCTTTTTTGTCACATGCTTCCTATCTGACCTTGCTTAAATCACTTAGATCTTTTACAGTTGTTTAAACCTTTTTACTCAAATAATCTTGTCCTTAATCTCTCTTCCATATCTCCTTAATTGTGCAAGTTTATTAAAACACCATCTTCATCCTTTACCTCAGTACACATATATATATACTTCATCCTTTACCTTAGTATACAGTATATATACTGTATATATAAATGTACTGTGAATTCCTTGTAGCAATAGACTGTCAAAGAAAAGGACATAGCAGCTCTTAACATAAAGTGGTGTAGATCTCACTTGTATGTCCAAGTATTGCTGTAATATACAACTGGAAAAAATAGTGGACATTGAACATTTTTTCCCTCCAGACTAATTCTAAGTTTATTTTTATCACTTCAAAGATTGATGTAATTTCTCATAAATCCCAAAAGTATCAAAATATGAGTTAACAACGAACAAGACTTCCCATAAACCACAGTATTTTTCACTGTCTTCTGAAGCTGACTGTAGCTAGACGTAAGGTAAGAGCAGGCACTGTTACTGCCATTAAAACCTCAATGCAGCATGCTTGCATTGTCAATGTGAAGGAAATCACTGGGTTCTTAGTTTTGAGGGATTTTTTTCCCCCAAGAAAGATTTGTAGGAAGCAGATTTGGTTATTTTTAGCTTTTTTTCTTAGTATGGCACATGGTCTGCTTTCTGGGATCACTTGTGACTTATGGTTGGAAAAGTCACCCAAGTTCTCTAGGGCTTAGAACATTGACAGTGTTCTTGATCTTTCTTGTGCTCTTCCTCTCAAACACTATAATTGTGGGTTTTGATCTTTAAGGGTTTGGGGTTTTTTTAAGTTTCTTAAATGATGCAGAAGGAACTTCTGTTTGTGGTATATGTTAGCTTATAGGTTAGATGTTCTATGGCTGCTTCTGAGTTAGACGTGTATTTGATTGCATTTGTTTCTTGCTGTTGAACTCCCTTGTAATATCCATTTTTCATATGTAGTAATATATTAATTCTCTCATTAGAAACATGCAGCCAGTTCCAATTACTTGTTCTTATGAACAGACCTTCCTCTAAGAACGTTTCTATGCTGAGATACTGAGAAAGTTGAAGTGAAGTCTATAAACACGTAAAGTTTAACCTAAGAAAGTGATTAGGTGGCATGGACACAGATCCTGTCTTGCCAGGCTTACATGTCAGAGCACATCAGAAGAGAGGGGATAGGCAGAGAAGAGGAGAGCAAGGACACTGCAAAATACCACAGTTGCAGCTCTTGTTGAGTTGCTTTCACATTCTGTTACTCCCGTAAGTCCTGGAGAGCATGTTCCAAGAAGTGCCAATTCTGTACTGACCTCCAATGAAAAAAATATGAGGTCACTTACAAACCAGCTGCAAGAGAGTATGTGCCGTTGTTGCTCCTCTTAAGTCATGCCATTGTAAGCTTGTTTTTAAAGATAAACTGTCACATTAGACGCGTTTGATTTCTGGTTTCATGGAAATGCTGCAGTATGTGTTTTCAAAATGATGATGGTTTATATTTTTATTCCTTTTTATAGACTTAATGTGTACAGGGATTGAAGAGCAAAACTTTGATGTTAGGGTGCTATTTAAGTAGAGATATCTAATGTTCATGAAACAGTATTTTTGTACACAAAGAAATGAAACCGGTTGCTGAATGTAACTTTTCATTCCACTTAGACACGTTTATTATATGTATTGTGTATCCACGTGTCTCCAGACATGCAACTGCTTCATAGTATATTCCCAAACAGGAGGCCATAGGTCAAAGGCAGTTAAGGGTCGTCACTTGGTTGTGTAGTTGAGGCAATAGATCAAAGACACTTTTATGCAGTTGTGGGGGAATCACTGTCTTGAATGACAAAGCGTATGGAAGCCATACTTTTTTCTTCACATGGTTTCTTTCATTTAAAGCTCTGTCTTCAGTCTTTGAAAGCCAATACTAAATACACGTATCTTCCTATCTCATGTGCCATTGCTAAGCTTTTTAATGGATGAAAGGTTGTTCAGTATAACAGAAGGTCCTTAAACTGACCATATGTTGTAGTTGAGAAACTTAGTTAGCAATGACTTGACCTTTGGAAGAAATAGGTGGAAGAAGATGGTATTTAAGCCAAGCTGCCTCAGTCTAGCCCTTATCCTGGATCCTTCCATCCAGCATAAGCAAGGCAATGGAAGGTTATTCGAACTTTGTAGATAGTATTAGTAAAGGTATGGATTGACAAATATGACATGATTGTGTTGGAAGAGGATCTTGCCAAATATTAAAATATTTAAATGTTCCTAGAAGTAGATGGGTATAATGTGGGTAAGGAGGAATATTGTTCTCGGTTGAGCACTGAAACCTGGTTATATTTTGGAATTCCCAGAGGAGAAACACTGGTATGATGTCTAACACATAGTGACAGAGGTGATGTCTAAATTAAACATTCATGCTTCTACACATGGCTATTTGCTAAAATATTTATGTTGGAATATATTTCATTCTTTTTTATGATTAAAGTTTGCACAAAATATGCATGTTTGTTTACGCCCCAGAGATTAGGGTCAGTGCTGTGATGTGAAAGGCAACTGATTGGATGCTACTTGGGTTTAACAATTATGTATTTATTTATTCATGAGGTTTCATGTAAGTTTAAAAGTACATTATTTTTTTTACCCTCATAAACAAAACTGTGCATCTTAAAAACTCAGAGATTTCTATAAAAGGAAAATAATTAAAATTAAGAAAAACAATGGATAATGGACTATGAAAAAGACATTCCAATGTCACAGCTTGTAGTCAGAAATCTTAAAAACTACCAATTCTGTAAAGGTTAATAGTGGTAATTGGCAACTCTATTGATGGGCTTGCTTTTATCATGGTAATTTTTTAGGCATGATTAACATAGCATTATGATTAACAATCATTATTGGATTTTTTTCAGAAATTTCCCATGACAATTTCCCATTGAAGCTTAAAACTCTTCAAATCATTTGGTCACAAGTGTTTCTGCCAACTGCTTCTAGCCCTTCAGTGACAGATACCATTTTCAATTCTGATCTCTGTAGGTCCTAATATCTACCTTACATCTTAAACCTGCAAATTTGACTTATATGCCACTCGTAAGATGTAGTGTTCCCTGAGTATCCACATATCCACAAATATTTTCGCTTATTAACCAAATCTTTTTTTGTTTTATCATAGCTTTTCCATTCTGAATGCTGCTTCAAATATTTTCCCAGTTTGTTGTCTGTTTGCATTACCTCTTCTTGTTTTATCATGCACTGGCAGGATAAGCTTCCCATCTTCTAGATTATCAGAAACAACATTTAAAGTACTTTATGAGCTATCCCCAACTCAGTTCTTGTCTGCTATTCTTTATCAGGAGATTAAATACAGAGTTGCTCAGCTAATGATCAGCTTCCATCTATGCAGAGTTGTTTTGGCTATTCTTCCACATACAGTGCCTTAGCAAAAATTAACCCAAGTTGAAACTTGGGTATTTTGTACAATTTCCTATTTAGCTTGAAGACTTTCTTTTAACATTACAGACATGTCAAGGCTACATTCAGTTCAATAATTTCATCATTAAACATTTATTCTAAGTTAGGTTCCTTCTTCTCCAGTGTCAGGAGACCAGTCTTCCTGGACTAGCACAGACATTTTTGAATATCCCCCTAAGTGAACATTAGCAAGGAATGAATGAGAAATGAAACATTTTGATGTTTTGAAGAGACTGAAGGCAGACAAAATAAGGTTTACTGAAGATTTTATGAAGGAGCACCAGGTTTTTACTTGATAAACAAATTTAAACCACTGAGATGAAAGCTCAATTCTGGAAATAAATGAGGGCTTTTTGTTTGGCAGTGTTTATATATTCTAGCTTTCCCATTCTAGGAACACATTGTGTTGAATTGATTTAGGTAGAATTTTCTGTTTCTTAAGCAGAGAGATTACCAAGAACAGTTCACAGCATTTGACAAAATATTTCTTCCTGCAAAGAAAGGTTTTCCTGACACATCTCTGAAATACTGTCATCTGTTACTTTGTCTAACACATAGGAGAGGAATGAACAGCTAACATAGACTGTTGGAACTCAGGCTACAGAAGCCAAACTCTTTTTCTTCCCACTGGCGTTCATGTTTAATACTAAGACCAGTTATCTTCCTGTAATTCCTACTAGCTTGCTGAAGCTTCTGTAAAGAAGATTAAATTTTTTTACAATGGTGAAAAGTTACGTGCTTTGATAAGGAAATGTTTCTTTTCTATGAGTCAGTTGTTAGTAATACAACAATTATTTGATAATATTTCATTCACAATGGCATGCTTAAAATAGTTGCTGCCAATTCGTTTTTAAGAAAATAATTACTTGTTTCTAACATCCCTAAAGAAATAATTATGTAATAAAAAAACTACATGACTGACATATTCGTTACCTATAACCAGTGCAAATATTTCTTGAATTTTTAAGCAATTTCTTAGGGTTTTATATTTAAATATTGAAACCTATTAAAATTGCCCATGGAGATTTCTGGGAGAGGTTATCTGTGGGCCTCTGCTAATTAATTATGATATATTTTACTTCCATGTGATTTGTCACTACTAGTCCTGTAAAGACTACAGGAAAAATCATTTGTTTAATCTGACTGGGACCTTGTGGCATTTAATTGTAAGCGTAACTGTGATACAATAAATCCAAATGAATTTGGACAGTGATTAACAGGGAGCTCCTTGATATGGTAATGAGATTAAAAAACTGGTTCCTAAGTGTTTCTGTGGATTTCATTAACATTTTTGCAACTAAACACTTCTTAGGATAAGAGTGGTTGCTTGTTGTTGACCAGTATATATTATTGGTTGAATGTAACCCGCATGAAGATAATTATTTGTGTCTATATATAATGTATAAATATTTATTTATATGTTTAAATGTGTGTATGGAAAATGCACAAAGAAAATACAATATAGAAGACTTATGCTGCATTTGTGATGAGCCAAACAGAAATACACCGCAGAGTTAACCTTTTATTACATATATTTCAAGCATCCTACAAGGTACTAGCGAACAAATCACAGTTCCTGCTCTGAAAGCTTGTTATCTAAGACACCTGCAAATGCATAGACATCAGTGTAGCTTTACTACTGTGGGTAGTTCTACTGATTTTGTTTATCTGATTTTGTAGGATTTATGCCCAAATTTGTCATTACATGGCAAATTTACAACATGAAAAAAGAGGAAGAAAAAAATCCTAAGTTTGATATCATTATTCAGAAAGTATATATGTTGATCCTTTCAGATGCTTTGTCATCACATTCCTGGAAAGCTGAAATTTTAAAGAATTACAATTATAATTTTGCTATTCATCTGAATTATAGGAAAACTATAGAGAAAAAAAGAGTATTTCTATTAAAGGCATCGAAATGCTACTGGACTTCAAGGCAAAGGAATTTTTTTGTTGGTTTATTCTTGCAGCTCCCCTTCTGCTTATTTTAGTCTTCTTCCAAAACTTGGCTCATCTTCCTCTGTGCTGATCTTTAAGTGGACTTGATATCATCTCTAGTTGTTTGATCATCTTTCCCTTCTTTATTCTTTTAGTATTTTCGTTGCTGACAAAAAATTGATCAATTGGAAGATCGAAACCCTCATTCTTTATGACTAGCATTCGTGTAACAATAGTTCATTTCTCATATTCTGCTCTGGGAAAACACTTTTGTGTGCTGTAGAAGGAAAACCAGTTCAATTCTTACAGCTTCTCCATTCCTCAGCGTTATGATTGCTAACCAGAGGTCACTGTCAGTTGTCATTGTAACTTTGTTTTTCTTCACCAGTAGAAATTAGACTGCACCACAAAATGGAGACCTAGCAGAGATTAGTATTTTGTGACTTCATGAATAAGCAAGACTTGAATTTGAGACTTACTGCCAACCCTCCATGTATCACATGGACTCCAGCTCAGGGAAATCTGTAGTGTGAGACACATATGGTATCTGGGTGCTTGTTTGTTCATCTGTTTGTTTTCTGTTACATGAAAGGAGGAGGATATAGTTCAGTGTGAAGGGGAGCTGCTCAATAGTCTCTTACAGGATGCTTCAATTGTCTAGCTGCTTTATCTGCCTGTGTGCTGATGTTTCTGTATGGAGCTCAACTTAGCACCTAGTACTTACTTGGCCTTCTACAGCCAGCAAGTTCTACCAAGGATGTCTATTGTAAGTTTGTCTACTGTGTTCCTTGTGCCCTTTATTTCTTTGTCATTTCCTTAGCTCCTTTCTGTTTATGCTGTTCCATACAATCCTTAGAGTATGGATCCTTAGGAGCTTCAGTGTGTCTTAGAGCTGATAAGGTGGCAGTCTTGTCACCAGTGTAATACAGGTATTTTGTTTCCATTTGCTGGCAGAATTAGAGAAAGGGCTTTGAGGCATCTAATTCTCCCAAGGCAGGACCCATGATGTGAGGGTTTAGTTTTGGTTTGGTTTTACTCTGGATTGCAACTTCATACTTGGATTGATTTTTATCTTTGGTAAGAAAATGCAGATTGTCATACTGACATTCGTGCCACAAATGGTGATGTGCCTTATATTCTGTTGTCATCCCCCACACGGAGCTCTCTTTGTCTTCATTGGAAGCCGAGATGTATAAATGGTGAGAACTGGCCACAGGCAGAGTTGCATAGATCTTGTAATGGGCTGGATTAGAATCTGTGGTGGTGTCCCCTGAACTCCCATGGTACTGTGATGCAGCAGATTCATTCCAATCAATAAATTAAGACTTTTACTCAATTAACTACTAGAAAATATTATTTGTATAGAAGTTTACGACTGTGTTCTCTTTATCTAGAGGTTACTGCGGCTGCCTGGCTTCCCTGTTTGCTGCATAGCTTGTGTTACAGAACTTGCATCAGCAACGTTTGATGTATTCACAGTTCTCATCAGCTGAGGTTTTGTACCTGAAGAAATGGGATTAAACACATGCTGACGGTAGTGCTGATATCTTCAACACAGCAATGGTTAACAGTAGTGGTTAAGCAGCC
Source organism: Psittacula echo (assembly GCF_963264785.1). Lineage (NCBI taxonomy): Eukaryota > Metazoa > Chordata > Aves > Psittaciformes > Psittacidae > Psittacula > Psittacula echo. The sequence continues at coordinate 10,521,375 of NC_137743.1, read as the reverse complement.
AGCAGTCCATTGTTCTGGTTACAACCATTAGTTTGACGCTATCTTCATTGCAGTGACATCACAGTCATTATTTCAGGCTGTTTGCAAATTCAAGAACATAGTCACATCATTACAAATTGTTTTCATTTCACGTCTGTGAAGATTTTCCTTGCAACCACAAGAGTTAGAAACATGTTTCTGAAGAAAGCTTAGATGTTGCTGCTGAATACTGAGGCAGAGAGCGAACACTGCATCAAATTCTGCTTCTGTGTTATCATGGAATATGCAGAACTGTGTTCAAAGGTTGCACAACCGTAGTCTAAATGTGGAGGTTTTTTTCTTTTTTCTGTTGAGAGACGTATGATAAAAGGGCTGTGAGCTACCTAGACCTCAGAGTTGCTTAATAGCTTGTGGGAGCTAGCTACTTGCCAATTTTAGAGCATCAGTCTATCTGACTTAACCACATGTAGACTTACTGGCAGGTCTACTCAAATCAGTGGTGTAATTATTTACTTCTTAAAGAGAAAACAGGCTTACATTATAATGACCTTACAATAACTTTCAGTTTTATGTGGAGAAAAATAAACAGTTGTCATTTCCTTGTTATTTTGAGGTTTAAGCCTTTACCACAGAGATTTTAAATATTTACTAACTACTATGTTCTCTGAAATTTCTCTGTTTAAAAATACAATGAATTTATTCAGGGAAATCTTTCTGCTGCACCAAGCTTCACAATCTTGATTATAGGACTTTATAAATGAATGTATTTCCCTCCATTTTTCTTGGTACTACTTGGCTTTTAATTCATTCAAACTGTTTATTACTTTTAGTATTTAGTATTTTAGCTGCCAGCTAAAATTCTAAATTACAAAGGCTGTTTTTTTGTTTGTGATACAACCATGTTCCTAAAAAATAGTCTTTTCCACATTGGAAGAAGAAAGAAGTTTAATAGTGCCGTAGCTGAAAAATAATTTCACATCATAATGCTTCCTGAGAGCTAAACTGTGTTGATGTTGGGAAAACTGAGTAAAAGAGTATTGCTTCTTTCTTTTTTGCTAATGTGATGTTTTTTAATCTGACCCGAAGAGGATAAAGTGTTCTTTTAACCAAATATTACTTGCTATGTTTTTCCTACTTTGCCTGACACTGGTGATTTGTCATTCCATTTTTCCTTTTATACCTTTTTGCTTGTTTCCGGTACTTACTCAGGTCTTGGGCACTGAAAGGGCGTTAAAAAGAGATGAGGCAGTAATCTGGCTATCGCGAGGGAAGGAGGCTAGGATGGTAGTACAGCACTAATGGTCTGGTGGAGCTGGCCGTAAGAATGATAACCTTGGAAGTATATTTGTAAAGCAAGAATTGCATCACTTCAGTTTCTAGTTTCTTCTAGACGTATGGTGGGAAATGCCACCATTTAATCCCTTTTATTTTAAATCAGAATGGAAAGTTAAGATATCCTTTCCCCACACCCCCCCCCCCCCCCCCCCCCCCCCCGAACTCTGCAGAGTTTTGGCTTGGAAACACTGGAATGTTTTGTTTTGTTTGGATGTCTTGAAATGAAGCTTTTCAGTGTTCCCAAACCATATTGAACTATTTCATTCTGGTTTGACCTTAACCTTTGTTATCCCAAATTGCTACAGGGCTCTGTGGTAGTTGTAGGCCTCTCATATAGTCTTGCTGCTGGTACAATGGATGAGTTTGGCTTCCCAGAGGTGATGCATCTCCATGACCCATCACCTCAGTTAGATCAGATGACATATTACAGAGTTTAAGATAAGACCTTGGATTCAGCCATTTTAGTTAGATCTGGCAGAGAAAATTTCACTGTACACCAGTTGGAGGTTAATGTCCATGGGAAAGAAACTGTGAATGCTTCCAAAAACCTCTGTGCCAAGTGAGCCATGTGTCAGACCACTTGTCTGATTTGTACCTGTTGCAGATGAGGAATGCTGACGCATGTTTTGCCAGCTCTGCTGTCATGATGATGGTACCTCTAACAGGAAACCAGGAGCCTTAGCAAAATATAAGGTGGGGAAAGAAGGACAGGACCCTGATAACAGTATCTTAAATCACTTCAGTCATTTGGAAGGTAGATCTGTTCTCAAGATATTCAAATCCAGAGGAGGACCATGAAGATGGTCAAAGGGCTGGAGCACCTCTCCTATGGAGACAGGCTGAGAGAGCTGGTCTTGTTCAGCCTGAGAAGAGAAGGCTCCGGGGAGACCTTAGAGCAACTCTCAATGCCTAAAGGGGCTACAAGAAAGCTGGAGAGGGGTTTTGGGAACAGCCTGTAGGGACAGGACAAGGGGGAATGGCTTTAACTTGCCAGAGGGAAGAAGTTCTTCCCTGTGAGGGTGATGAGACACTGACACAGGGTGCCCAGAGAAGCTGTGGTTGCCCCATCCCTGGTATAGGCCAGGTTGGATGGGGCTTGGAGCAACCTGGTCTAGTGGAAGGTGTCCCTGCCCGTGGCAAGGGGTTGAAACTGGGTGAGCTTTAAGGTCCCTTCCAACCCAAACCATTCTGTGTTTCTGTGACACTGTTGGATAGAAATACTCTCTTCCATGCCGCTTGAGCACAGTAGCTCAAGCTAGTGTACCTGAAACTGTTTTGCTTCGATGTCGAGTGTGTTTTAGCCAAAGACGAGATTACTTCAAAATTTAAAACTCTCAGTGAATTTCTTAGTTGGCTGCTAACATGGTTTAGCATGAAGAATTCCACAGTGTTTGGAGTGCTATAGATACAATTTAAATTTGTATTTCTAAATTATAGCATTAAAAATAATAATCTTCAAACTTTAAAAGCCACATTATCCCATGGCACTGCATAAGCAAAGGCTCCCCTCCATGAGGAATGATGTGTGTGAGCAGACTGCCATGCCCTAGCCAATGGGCTTCCTCCAGTGTCGCCTACCCAGACAGCAGGTAGGTCTCCCAACACTCCTATCAGCTGGATGAGCAGCAGCATATGCATATTATAAGTTTGGAAGGCACTGAGTACATTAAGAGCTGGTGTCAGGAGCACATGTGTGGTATTTGCTTTCAAAAGCTGAGTTTCTTAGTGAATAAAATGCTGAAGAGAAGGCTGAAACAAAATGCCATTTTGGGTGGGGGTATGTAGATAGAAATTTTTTTTAATCAGAAATTTTTAGTTATTAAACCTAATATTTCTCATTTTCATGAGGAGGAAGAGCAAGCATACCTCAGCCTGGCTGTGCGGATTTCCAAAATCCTTCCTAAAATGATACAAGGAAACTTGCCACACATATAAGTAATTATATAAAACTTACTTACACTGCTTGATCTCCTTTTAGTCTGGATAATCATCATATTGTTAATTCCTGAAGTGACAGGTGCCAAATATGTAATAGCAAAAGCTGATGGGGAAAAAGCTAATAGCCGTCTTTGTGGTGGTCTGGTGTAATGGAGAGACGCAGCCCTCGTTTGGCTGTGGTTTCTTAATGGGTATAGCTCCTTTAGGCTGGAGATGGGGCTTGAAAGGGGAAGTGGAAACGGCCTCCTTTGCTTTTGTCACGGTACATTCTCAGTTCATTATCCAACATCTGTGACTTGAGAGTCACGTACTTGGAGCCCCAAATATCACTCTGTATGTTTAAACATCTCAGTATAGGTCAAGCAGTATATGCAGCGTACTAAACTGGGAATTGTGGGGTGGGTGGTTGTTTTGGTCTTGGTAATAGAAAATGCAGGTCATCTTGGGTGGGGAAAGTAGGTATATTTTTATGCGGAGCCCAATACTAACAAGTAAATATTTACCTTGGAGCCGTAATGTCGTGTTACCATGCTATTTCATTGTAGGAATAAGTAAAAAGTAAATGTTTGCTTTTTAGTTACTGTCCCTGGAGCTTTTAATATAATACTGTTTAAAATCCTTATTCGTATCTTAAAAAGGCAGTTTTCTTTTTGCAGAGAAAAGACAAGACTGCAGCAATTCAACCTTCCCTCAAGGCTCCACCATGGTGCAATAGCCCATCCTGCAAGAACAGCCTCTGATGCCCTCCTTGTTAACGTTCATTATATTCTCAGCCATTCTGCCTCAACTACTAGCATGTCTGGCAGCTGGAAGGAATTTTGGTGGTCACTTTTCTGATAGGGACATCAGTTCAATTGGAAATGGATTTCTGCCACAAAAGACATATCACTCAGCAGTGACTTGTAGCCATTATTGCCTTTCTTTGGTTCTGCTGTTGTCTCAGAGGGGACTAATGCAGAATCCTACTGCTTATTCTATGGATCCCCCGCCTGCCTTTTTAGTTACCTGGATTATTACAAATGACTGAACCAAGTTTATCTTTACCAGAATTAGATTTGATACCTTTTAGACTTGTTCTGCATGAAATGAGATGAATTTTGGGTGTGTCAGTAAGAATTAGAAGAGATATTTCAAGTATATTACCTTATTAGACGTACTTTTTTCCTACCCACAAAAGACAGAGTGGTCAGTCATCTTTGCAGTAGATTATGAGTGATTTGCGATGTCTTTTGACAGAAGTGGAATTTTATTTTAGGTGACTTAATCATGGACTCTTGGTAGGAGTGAGAATAATGATAGAGTATGGTCTATGACCCTGTCCTATCAGTGCTGATAAACCAGACTACACATTCAGATTTCAAGCAAATAAAAGTTTCTGTCAGTAATCCTGGGGGGGATTTCTACAACTTCCTTGAGAGGAGTATTGAGACAGGAAAGCTTCTAAAAACTTCCCTGGAACAATACTAAGAGATAAAGCTCCCTGTAGGTGAACAGGTTATAATGAGGGTGGATCCCAGCGTTGGTGAGGGCAGCAAATAGACAACAATGGTAACACCAAAAGCAGTGGTAGGAGGATGTTACTGTCTTTTGGCGCAAGCATATGGTAACCGGCAGCAAACCATGAGTAGATTTTGTGTGCTGAGCTAGTCACGAATTGTTATATTTGTGTACAATGTTTATTTGCTAAGCTTTATGGTCAACTTCATTACTCTTCATTTTATTCATTATTATGTCACTGAGCAGTAAGATTAGAAGTTCCAATCGGTTGCTCATGCTTAAGGTATGTAAATGCTTTGCAGCTCTGGCAGTAATTTACTGACATTCTGGCAATTTGCACTTAAATAGTTTGTGCACACACATATACATGCACACAAGCACAGTGTAAATGTGTAAGTTTTTAGAAACCCAGTGCAATTAGCTATTAGCATAAAGGACCATATCCCACAGGCCTGATGCACACAGAAATCCCTTTTATGTCCTTGGAACTGACCAGTTTATAATGTCTGTAGGAGAGATTCTAAGAGAAGAGCACTGTTTTCCAAACTAAAAACAAACAATGAAGCTGCAAAATCCAATGCTCCTATAAAATCCAAGGGGCAACAGTTACTACAGAGTTTCTTTAGATGAAAACATAATCAAAATTTTCTCAGAACCAGTTTTTCTGGTTGCACAGAAAACACAGGGAGCACAGGTTACATGTGTTTATACACGTGCACAAATACGCATATCTGTACACCAATTCTAAGTGTAGATCTTTCTGCCTATGTGCATATATATACATATATTCAGGTATATTATTTTAAATCAAGTTTTACCCTTTTCACACTCAACACATACTTCTTATTTCCATCTAGCTTTACAAATATTGCTTGTAAATAGCGATAAGTATTTGGTTACAAAATTGTTTTTTGATACCAGGCTGCTGTATCCTCAAATCTGGTATGAATGCTCATATTTTGAAGCTTTATAGTCAGCAGTTCCTTGAGCACAAACTTCTTACACTGCATCTCAAAGACCAGAATCAGGTGTCAAACACTCAGATAAATTATACTCCCCTTTGAGAACAGGTATTTCCTCCACCAGACCTGCGAAATCATGCAGTACTCTATGAATTTGGATAGTACAAGGCTGGTATGAGACAACAGCCTTCTCTTACTAAGTTAAATTGCATATTTGGCCATAAAAGCACATCTTTCAAAACTCATCAAGTGATTTCATACAGTTTGCTTGCCTTTATACAGGCACCAGGTGTTCCTCTTTTTCTTTCAAGTGAAAAAACCCAAGCAAACCAAAACACTTTGTCATTTAAAACTAGACAGAGGACATGTATTTTAAGATTTTTTGTAGATTACAGAAACAAAGACTTTAAAAACATAGAAATCACTTTGTTTCTTGACTTCACAGTATTGGCAGTAGAAAGTATAACACTTATTTTATAATCATGCACGGTAACGTTTGTCTGCAAATGTGAGATGAAGTCCTGTCATATACATTCTGTAATGGAAGAAGTGGGAGGTGAAATTGAGTAAAGAAAACTGCATGATATAGATCTTTTGTCAAACTCTGCAGGTTAAAACCTAAGTTACACAGGAGAGAACAAAAATTATGTAGACTCCATATGCCACCAGTTCAAATGACAATTTGAACAATCTACACTGGAAGAAATGGGTTCTGAATCATCAAATAGACAAGACTGCTCAACTGATGCGAATCGTTATTAAACAGTTATTAAGTGAATGAAAATGTTTTGCTGCCTTTTATTAGCACAAAATTTCTTCCATGCAGTAGAAGCAATTTGCTTATAACCATGATAAACTAATGATGTGATAATTTAGTTTTAGAGGAATGAGTAATACCTTTTTATTTCACCACCCATTTCTTTCCCCAAATTTATCAGCCAGTCTGATTAAAAATGTTCCTTTTCTCTCCAATGTTACTTTACACAAAGGTGGAATTCTCTCTGGAGGCACTTCTGGGAAGTGAAGCTGTATTGCTACAAGGGTGCATCATAGTGAGAACAAGGTGCTTCTTTGTGTGGCTTCTGCTATTGTTTCAGCCTTCTGGAGTGTCTCTTGAACACACACATTTTCAATGAACTTTGCTCTGAGGACCAAAGCTGTAGTAAGCTTGTTGTGTATGTTTCTCAGAGCGTGATACTTCTTTATGATCTATTGTATTTGCCAAGGTTAGGTTAACTTTTTCCTAGATTACCTGATAAACCAACAAATAAGTAGTTTTTATTTATCAAATAAACGCAGCAGCTTGTGGGTTTTGAATGAGGAAGTTGTTTGCTTTTTTTTTATGCCTTTTATTCCCCTTAAGTTTAGTAGTTCAGGTGGTAGGGTTTTTTCCCCTTTTACTCTGTATAATAATGGGGTGAAAAAGAAAGTGTAAGTAGCAAAACCTAAAGGAGTAGCAAGGAGAGACAACATTATAATAACATCTTTTTTCAATTGTCAGTTTCTCTTTTTGGCCTACAAAGGCAGAAAAGATGGTCAGTCTCCCCAGGACATAAACCCTTTCTCTCTGATAAACTCAGAGACCATTCCACATAAGCTAATAGTGACTGACAGGGCATAAGCTGTTCCAGGTTAGATGAGAACCAAGCAATTTCTTTTTACTGGCATGTAAAATATCTACTGAAATCCTGAAGTCAGTTGTGAAAATGCCAGGGATTTTTTTGAAACCAAGATAAAGCCTTTAGGGGTTTGTGGCAAGAAATAGTTCTGCACTGGTCAATGAAATACCCTGAAAAGTCTCAACGCTCTTCTGCATGTGTATTTTCCATTTGCCTATGAGCAGAATATTTCAGAATGAGCTAAACCAGAAGTATCTCTGCCATGTATTACCATGCAGAATAACATGAAGGAATGTGAAACCTTCAGAGATTTCTGAGAACTGAGGGTCCAACCAAGCTGTTACTTGTGATTTGGAGTTGGTAATCAGGTAGATTTCTAAGATGGTCTCTTTTATCCCAATTCTGGTTTCCTACATTATTTATGCCCAAGAACAGGGGAGGAAAATTTCTCTCATCTTTGGATACCGATGTAATTATTCAGCTGCACTTGCAGGCAGGGGGCTAGATTCAGGCAAAGACAAAGCATTTGGTGTTTGTAGGGAATCACTTATTTTAAGTAAACTTTTCAGAAATGCACAACTTTTTGTTATAAAAAGAGCTATAAAAGAGTACTGAAATGAAGTCAGATAAATTGATGGTACTACCATGTCATCACTTGCTGTTGTTAGTAGCTGCAAAAAAAAACCCCTGTATTTCTTTCCTCTTTCTGTATTTCTTTCTCTGCCATGTCTTTCCATCTTGCACACACTCATGCTCACTTTTTCTTCCTCCCACAGAGCTGTACTGGCTTTTAGTTTTCCAACTTTAAATTGATTAGAACATATTAATTTTTAAATAAGTGTCACATATCCTTAACCAATCCCTACAAGGTTGAGAAGGCTCCATGGTGTTCAGCCTGATCCAAAACTCAGTGAGAAGAATTTTAAAAACGTGGGCTGCCCTTCATTAGCCCTCATGATATCTCTTGACAGGCAATGTGTGTGTACGTTGCCATGCCAGGCCAGGGCAAGACCAGCTGCCATGCACCATTTACCCTCTGTCAGCAGCTTCAGTCAGAGCCCGGGCAATACTGTACACACGAGTCTGTCATGCGTCAGCATCAATTAGGCTCAGTTTGCTGCGCTTGGGAAAAGCAACAGCCATAGTATTAACCATTTTTCTTCTTTCCTCCCCCCCCTCCATCCCCGTTTGACTCTCCAAGCAAACCGTTTGATTTGGCAGTAGCGTTTTCATAGCAGTACTTGCAAATAGTAATTGGTTTTGGTTTAAAATAACTAATTCAGATTAGTTGGTTTCAGTGCAAGAAACTGGATTTATTTGTACTGTTGTTTAGATGGGGAAGTTAGATACAACCTGTGCTCTGAAAACCATTCTAATGTTCCCTTTCACTTGTCATGAAGAAGCGTTGATGTCTGCCTGTCTGTACGCAAATATGGACTTACATATATACACATGCACATGCACACAGATTCTAATAGTAAACTTTAGACTTACAATAAGGCCAGGGCTAAAATATGTCACTGAAACTGTATCTTCTGACCTTCTTATATTATATACTCAACATGTTTTCAGGTTTTCAGCTATACTTATGCCCTTGCATCATTGTTTTTTCTGGGTATTGTTTTTTGAAGAGCAGGGCTAAAATTTCTCCAACTTCATGAGAAACCAACATGTGTGGTCATGCCTAAATTTGACTCACTATTCTGTGGCTTTCACCGCTGTTATGGAGGGGGTTGGGAGCAAGGCGACCACCCATGGTGTGTTCTCATCAAGTGGTGTGGTGAGCAAATGAGTTCGCTGATGTGCAGTGAGTGTTAAGAGAACAGCCTCTTCTGGCAGAGTTTTCAAGCACTTCCCTCCTTCCCCCCCTCCCCAAATTACAGCTTCTTCCTCTGTGTAAGTATAGAACACCCATGATTATTTATATAGTAAAAGAGCTACTGTGTACTTTAATGGATAGTTAAAGATGTTTTCACAGGTCTACATCCACATGGGATTTATAGAGACTTATAGGCCTGGTCAGTTTGTAAAATCGTGACAGCCCAAGAGACCGTTGTCAGATGTTTGTAACAAGACAGTGTTTAAAAGGAATCAAAACAATGTAAATCCTGTGAGATCTGTGGCAGCAGGATGGGTTCTAATGGAGAGGAAGACAGGGTCGACCACCACACAAGAGAACAAGGAGAAGAAAGTGTTTTTTCTCTTTCAAGCTTGCAGCACCAGCAGGGGTAAGCAGGTTTCTAAAAGGAATCTCATCAGCGGATCAATCCAGTGTAACAGATGGAGCGCACAGATATTGTCTATCAGATTTCCATCGCATGTGGCAAACAAATACATTGTTGCAACTGTTAGCGGCAAAACTTTTCCTTTTTTTAACATCGTAATTACCGAGAGTTGAAAAGAGCTGTGGGTTAATGATTTCCTAACAATAACTATAGGGGGTTTGGTGGATAGGAACTTCCCCAAGGAATACATTAGCAGGAGATATAAAGTCAGCGAGCATCTTGAATGGAAGGGTTTGGATCCACAGAAATAACTGCCTATAGCGGTGCATTTTGGAAAGTGGAAATTTTCCTAGGAGAGGGAGACACTGGGCTGGATCTTTATCTGCTGTAATTGGCAGGTTTGTTCTGCAGACAGTGGAGACAAACCAGTCCATACCAGCTCAAAGTTCTGTGCTTTGTTGTCATTATGAAACCATTTATAAGAGAAAGATCTGGGAGAGCTGAGGACAATTCAGTATGTGTGCTCATTTACAGCCGTGAGAGGCAAAGTGTGAGGCGATGCATTATTTTTCCAGTGTTATTGCTGCTTTTAATTTATTGAGTCTTGATGCAAGCATCAAAGTCTGGATGCAAATATCAGAGAATCATAGAACAGTTTGGGTTGGAAAGGACCTTTTAAAGACCATGTAGTCCAACCCCTACATATGTATTAGGTCTTTCAGCGTCTTCTGCATCTAATCCTGGAACAGAGGAAACAAAAGTGAAGTGGTAGCTCTGGAGAGGCTGATGACTGCATGGTACTCCCGGTGTTGGTGTGAATGCCATAGGTTTAGAAGTGATGGAATAGATGGTTAAGCTTTTAACAAGACTGTAAGTCACAGTTAATTTTTGTAAATAACAGTTGTTTGGCCTAGTAAATATGGAGTTAAGGACTAAAAGACCAGGGCTTAGTTACCATTTAGTTCCAGAAATTTTAGTTAACCTAGTGATACTGAATAACTACAATTAAATGCCATTGATGTTTGATTCTGATCCAGAGAAACCAAGTGCAGAACTGAATAAATATCAGATGTACCTTGGCCCTGAATATCATTACATTTCTGGCTAATATTTTAATTCATAGCATTTCTGATCTTAAAGGTTTAGCCACAAGAAAGAAGGATTTTGCAGAAGTAAAATGAAACTGAAAATGTTTGCATAGCATTTAAAGCAACATTTTATCCTGAATTTTTATTTGCATTTTAGCATGTATGACATTATTCAGTATATTTTAACTCACGCTCTAAGCTTGCTGCATTTGATCACTACTGGAGCCATGTCAAATAAAAATTGCATTCTGAATTGGTTCCTATTCAAAGCCCCCTGCCCCAGTGCATTTTTTCATTTTAGTCTCCTCTTCGATTCCAAGAATTCCAAAACAAAAGCCAAAATAGCATTTACACCCTTGCTCCCTCCAAAATACCTCTTCTCCTTCTGGGCCTACTTTCTTTGCACACTAACCCTGTAATTCTAGCTCTGTGAGAGCTCTGGTGCCTTTATAGCATCATAACCAGCCTTCACATGTCTGTCTAGCTACTGAATAACCTCATTTCTGAGAAGAAATAATTACGCGCCTATACATGGCCCTCTTTATATGCTTTTAATTGAGCTCTGTCTTCCTTTTCTCTCCCAAAAGAATGGAAATTAGCAAATGCTCTCTGAACACCTCTTGGCCATGAAGAAGGCAGGCAATTTGCCCTGTTTCCTCCCAAGTCCCAAAGACTTCTCACCCGAGATCTGTAAGGTATGAGAGGAAGCTGAAGACAGGTACATATTCATGTAGTACTCAATAGTTCATGCTGTGAGCATCATGCTGCAGCCCTCAAAATGACATGAAATATGACATGTGCAGAGAGCATCTTGCACCCAGAAGTATAGTTCTGTAATTACAAAGGTAAATAAAGATCTCTTGTTTTGGAAATAGTATGGGGTCTTTGTCCTGCCTTTGAGTGCTCCTGGTTCAGGCCCTGACATGACCACTAACCTGTTAAGTGTGATGCCAGAACCGCTTTGGTTTATGTAAGTACTAACAAAGAACTGTATCTAAGGCGTAGGCAAACTTGCAATTGATGTAAAGGAAGGCTGAGCGGATCCTATTTAAATAAAGCATTCTGAATATTACTGACAGGTTGGCAGAGAATTGTGGTTGTTTAGGAGCTACCTTTATGGAAACAGGAGAATTAGTGATGAGTGACTTTGGTTAAGATTCTCGTCCATCTACCTGACAGGACAAAAATTCCTTGCTAGAGGCAGCATGTTTGGAGGGCTTAGGTAAGCTTGATAAACTGGGCAAGACAATGTCATTAGGGACATAAATAAAAGATTCTAAGAAACGTCAAAGCAATGATAATAAGAGACATAAATTACCTGGTCAGGTGTTGGCTGGAATTCACTAAAGGAAGTAAGGCTGGCTGTGGTATTTTATGGATTACAGTATATATGTAAATACGCATGTTGCTGGGAGTAAAAGGAGAGCAAGTAGGCTTAGCATAAATAGGTTGTTTGTACCAATTTAAATGGATTTTGGACATACTAATGTAAATGTTTATTCTCAAATGGCATAGAAAAAAACCCGAGGATACAAATTTAGCAAATAGGCTTCTTTTTATAGAAGATAATGTGATTATGGAAGTGACATAGAGTGATGTTGATAGAAATATCTGCAGCATTTTCAGGTAGAGCATGCTGTTTCTGAAGTGAATGTTGGACACAGTGTATCATAGCCAGACATCTACCTGCTGCACCTGCTTGCCTCAAATCAGATATTTAGTTACCTAGTAATAGTCCATCTAACGATTCTCAAAGGAAAAAATTACATATATGAAACAAAAGGTTACTTTGAGACTTTGTAAAGGTTTGGTTTAATGAGTAACCAAGGTATCATTTTGTATGTACTTTATTCTGAAATACTCTTGAAATGGTAATATTAGGCTCCCTTTGTTCTCATAATCTTTGGTTTGAAATACAAATGGAATTGGGTCAGTGGGTTTATTTGAGAAGGTAAAGCTTGCAGGAAGTTGTTCGGCAGTACTCAAATAGTACATTAGTGTTATAGGTAAAAAGCACATGTACCTTTCTAAACCTAATTTTGGGTCTGGAGCAAAGAATGGCTCAGCTGGAATTTAAGATTGAGGCTATATTAGGAAGTATATGCCCCCAGTGGAATAGCTTTTTAACAATTTCCATCTTTGCAAACCTTAGCCAGTTTACATTCAGTTCAGTTGTATGATGTAGGAAATTCATAGTTTTACAAACAATGTGAGATTTAGAAAGCCTAAGAAAATCATTCAAGTTCTCAGAAAAGTCAGAGTCACCCTTAAAGTTCTGTAGCTCCTGGTCCTGAGCATTTAAAACAGATATTTCACTTTTATAGCCTGCAAGTTACTAAGTTATAAGTGAAAAAGTATACAGTACTAAGGCTAGGTCTGTATGAGCATCTTTACTTGTGTAATAACTGTAAACAGTAGGTTGTATTCCTGTAATGGGAATAGAAATCCCATGATAAATGAAGCTGTAAATAGCCTGAAATCTCACTGTAAGTGGTTAGGTGGAAAATTAATAACAATTAAAATTTGACAAAGCACAAGTGGCAAACGAATTGCATTCCTTCTTCCTCAAGGAAGTAGTACACCTGATGTAGAAATGTTTGTCAGGTTCAAGAGAAGGATCAGGAGACCAGACTGCTGGAAAAATTAGGCTTGAATTCATTGTTATGTGTATTTTAATAACCTCCAAATAGCTTAAGCTATTATAACTGTAGACAAGAAGGAAAAGTGGACACAATTTCTCTCTAGTGAAGAACAACTTGTAAAAGAGAGCATGGTCCAGTGCAGGGTATGGAGTCAGGAGGATCGTGGGCTCCAATCTGTTCCGAGCCACTGACGCCGTCTGACCCGGGCAGGTCACTTGACTTCCTTGTGCCTCTGTCAATCCAGCTGGAAAATTGGGTAACAAAAGCAGGACCTTGCTGAAAAACAGATGCTCCATCTGAGTTGAGCTGTCCTGGATAAACAAATTACAAAACATTGATAGATACTACAGTAAAACAAAGAAGGACCTACAGAGTCTGTAAGGAAGAATGAGCAATGTGGAAAGGATCAAGATGGCAGTCCTGGGTGCTTGGAGAAAGCGATTAGTCTAAAGTTCACAGGTAAAATAAGGAGCTCAAAGGATGGACGCAAAACTGGTTTATGTTGGAAATTAGAAAATTAGGAAGACGATGGTGTTTGGAGCCAACACTGTATAAGATCTGGTTTCAGATCATCCAAGCTGTGAAAACAGCAGTGGTCATTTATTCCTTGTCATGAAAATTTAAGTGCTAAAAGGCTCTCTAGGAGATGGCCATCCTGTAATTCATAATGAGCTATCTGGATGGGACCATCAAAGACTGCACATAATTCACTGGTCTTGCTTTAATGGTATATTTTTAGCTCTAAGGGGGCCCCGTTTGAAATCATATGGCCTTTAATTTATTTTCTGTTTTAATCCCATGTATTTACATGGTATTTATTTCAGTATTTAAAATTACTTTTCAATATATGTAAAAATATAGAGTACATGAATTTGATAGGAAAAATGATGTTGATATTTTTATGGAAGAAAATCTCTGGGTATAGTCTAATAAAACAGGCCTTTGGAAATAGGATTCAGAAATTCATTTCTTGGCTCCATTAATATTGGTTGAGTGCTTTGGTATGCCGTTTTTGTGTCTTTTTACCTCCTTTTCCCTATCTATCTGGAAATTGGAAATAAGGATTTTTACATCATTTACAGAGCTGCTGATGAACATCAGGTAAGAATTGGGATCAAAGTAAAGCATGTATCATTCATGTTTCATTGCAATAAGAAGCATCCTTCTGTTACTATTTCATTGTGTTATTTATATTTGTGTTCCACTGGCTGTTGTGGATGTGACAGAAGGAAAAAGAGCAGCTGCAGGAATGCTCATTAACTGGGCGAGGAAGGACGTTGACTAGCACACCAGCACACTTGACTTTTTCTGGCAAAGGTACACAGTAAGTGCTGTTCTGAAGGTCTTGAGACGAGTTCAGCATGTGTTTTACCACATTTTAAGACCCATAAACACTCAAAAACCACTGTTCCGTAGTAGCTTGGGATGTATTTAAAATAGTTGTTCTTTGGCCCTTCTGATACTCAGAATGAGGCAAGGTTAGCTTGAAGACTCTAAGCTGCTTAGAAAGATCCTGAGCAGGGTGAAGTACTGGATGGGTATTTATCACTGGGCCTTAGGGTGGCAAATCAGTTTGGACAATAATTAGGAAGTAAAATATTTTCAAGAACCTTAAGTGTGTTCCTTTGGAAGATGTGAGCCAGAACCAAATGTCCAGCAAGTCATTAGTTTCCTGTCCTCATACTTAGTCTTGGCAAGGAAACTTTCTGTTGGAAGAGGTGTTATTATGGCAGCAATGGAATTGCTTTGAGAACCATCCAAAAACAATCTCAAGAGCTGTACAGGAAAATCCTAACCTCCCTGGACACAATAAACCCGGTATTTTCTAATTCTACAACCACATTAAGACTTACCTGTCCTGTGGGCTGCTGTTTGTCATGCTGCTGGGTGGACCCCTTTGTTCTGGTCGCCTGAGGAAGTGTGCGTGTTTCCTGAAAACACCCTGCACTGTCAGACAGGCCACAGGAGCAAAAAGAGAGTAAAAAGTCAGAGGCCGTCACTGAACTGAGTTCTTAGATTTTAGTGTATTTATGTGATTTTTTTTTTCCTACCTTCAAGTTAAATCTGTTCTTATTTCTTATCCTATGGGTACACCAAGATGTTAAGTAGTTGTACGCGTGTGTGCTGGTTTTGGGTGGAATAGAGTTAATTTTCTCCCTAAGAGCTGGTATGGGGCTATGTTTTGGATTTGTGCTGAAACAGTGCAGATAACACAGGGACGTTTTCATCACTGCTGAGCAGTGATTACACAGAGTCAAGGCCTTTTTTGCTCCTCACCCCCCACCCCCGCGCACCAGCAAGGGGGCTAGGGGTGCACAAGGAGTTATGAGGGGGACAGCTGACCCCAACTGACCCAGGGATATCCCACACCATATGGCGTCATGCTCAGTATGTAAACTGGGGGAAGAAGAAGGGAGGGGGGATATTTGGAGTGAGGGTGTTTGGCTTCCCAAGTAATCGTTACATGCGATGGAGCTCTGCTGTTCTGAAGATGGCTGAACATCTGCCTGCAATGGGAAGTGGCAAATGAATTCCTCATTGTGTGCAGCTTTTGCTTTTCCTGTTAAACTGTCTTTACCTCAACCCATGAGTTTTCTCACTTGTACTCTTCTGATTCTCTCCCTTCTGGGAGTGAGTGAGTGGCTCTGTGGGGTTTAGTTGCAGGCTGGCATTAAACTGCAACAGTCTTTTTTTGGTGCCCAGTGTGGGCCACGAGGGGTTTGTGATAATAACAGATTGACCAGAGCATATTAGAAGGGATTTATATCTGTTAACAGTTGCAGGTCACGATGCTGATTCATCTGTTCTCGATATTAGTTTATCTGATCTCCACCATACTCCTTTGTTTTTTGCTGTACATGCTACAGATTGGTGTTGGCTTTTGCAGTTTGCTGTGCTCTGTAGTGATTAGTGATGTTTTGCCTGGAAGATCTGTTATTAAAACACTGACCTTGAACTTAGTCTGGTATTTGGGCTCTATACTGAAGCTATTGCTGTACTTTGGGTACTATGGAAATAACTAACAATTATACTTCTTCCTCTGAGAGGTTTTTTTGTGGAGGAAATACAGAATGGCACCCTCACTACCTTCTTCTGTGATGTTTTCTCCCTCATTACAATAACTTCTCAGTATCTTGAATATCATTGGGTTGTTAAAATGCTTCCAGTAGTATTTCTTAGGAATATTGCTTCCATTCTATCTAAGGTTAACACACAATTTAGGAATGTGACCTAGGCTCCATGCGAGTATGTCATGGATGACGCAGCATGTGGGAGAATATGGGCAGGTATCTGGAGAACTTCTCACCTCCAGTGGTCTGGAGCTTCAGTCCTAAACAACTGTAGGTTCTTGATGAAGTGATAGAATGACTGAGAAGAAAAATGCTGTGGCTGTTCCAAACAGGCAGAACTTGCCACACTGTGCTTGGCCCTGGCCAGCATCTCGCAGACACTGCTCAATATTACACAGTCCTTTCAGGGATTAGCAATAATGAAAACATCCCTGTATTATCGACACTATTTTCAGCAAAAATCCAAAGCATAGCCCCATACCAGCTACTATGGAGAAAATTAACCCCATCCCAGCCAAAGCACAGCATGATTAAGATTCTAAATACAAACAGGTAAAATGAGAAAGGTGGGGGTTTTAGTTACAAGACAGAGCTGTATTTGGTTGCAAAGAGCTGTATGCAGTTAGCATCTCTGCCATAGGTGTCCCAGGTAATCCTGATCGAATCACTGTCTCCGAATCTTGCTTTTTCTTTGTAAGGACTAGGTTAACAGATGGTTTCTTCAAGAGATGCCTGCCATCCCTGCTTTGGTTTTCAGCTGTCAAGGTCTGGAGTGGACTTTATCCAAGTATATTTTGTGTTACCTAGGACAGTATTGCTCCTATCCTGTTTAAGCGTACCTTCTAAATCTTTTAATAGTTCCATTAGGGGAAAATGTCCTCTAATGGGAGAAATGCTGCCTAAAGCATGAGGCAAATACTGCCTTTGCCAGTGCACCTGGCAGTAACAATAGACTGTGAACTACAAAGGATGACATACTGCAATTAATTTGTGAATGAGCTATTCAAAATACTAAGTGATTGGGGATGGATTTGATATCTTTGTATCTTTTAACATCATCAGGGATCAGTTTAGAATTGGACTTAGAACAGTAAAAAAGGCAACACTGGGGCTATTCTCCTGTTGGCAAAACTTATTCTAATTTGCAGTCATTTATGTCCCGTCCTTCCCTAACCATCCACAGGGACTCCTATGCTGAATACACCAGGCTTATTAGAGTGTCACAAAGTAGCATGCCCAGAGTGGCTGTCCATAAACAGTCACAGCAGAAGGTAGGCAGTGTGCCACACGGACATCGCAGTACAGTCGTAGGCAAGTGATCTGTCTGCACTGACAAGTCAAATATATTACAAGAACTAGAGTTTTCAGCTTCATTCATAAAAATCAGTTCTTTTATAACTAATTGTGAGCAGTGAGGAGCTGGCCCTTCTCCTTGTTTCATTCTGACAAACTGCCATTAGGTGAAATAAAATAGATTACTAACCAGGCATTGCTCTTCTAGGATGTCACGGGAATGTAATGCAGTTGCAAATGGGGAGGGCAGGTGGTCCAGACAACTGCAAATGGAAAGGTGTCAGAAAGACAGTCTTCTATTAAGAAGTGATGCAATTATGAAATGGTTTGAGGACCCCTATATTAACCCATAAAGCAACAGACACTCTCAGAGGGAATTGCCTTCTCACTGACTTTTGCCTGCTGAGCTGCATTTTCCACCCTCAATAGAAGCATCTCTCTTGTGGTACATTTCTGTACATTTCTGTTTGTGACAGTGAACCTTGCCATCTGCTATCAGAAAAAATAGTAGAATGACTGAAATGGGCTGAAGTTAAAAAAAAAAAGAAAAGGTGTGCTGTAATTTCAAGGCACAGCAGTGGTGGGTAGAGACTGAAACTATCAGTCATCAAGCAAATCAGAGATGAGGACTTCTGGCCGATCAGAGAATATCACCTTGTGCTTACTGGCTGGGTTTAAACCACAACAAATTTTTTTTGTAGGTGTGGGCTGAGGGATCAAAAGCCAGACTAAGTCCTCTGTTAGCATCACCTGGAATGGTCCAGCTGCTGAGCTGCCATGTGGCTCTTCCACAAGGACTTTGTTTTCCAGGGCAGCGTTTGCAGCTGCTGTAAGCATCAACCCTGTGCTTCCCAGTGCAAAGCAGACAAAGCAAATACAACAGAACTTGTATCCTGATAGAGGCAGCACTGGTTCATGGACAGGGAACCATTTGGTGTTGATAAAGTTTCATTGCAGATTTCATTCCTAGCTCTGGCACAGCGCTAGAAAGAGGCTCTAAGCTGGGCAAATCCCGTGTGTCTGTTTCTCATCCAGCTGAACAAGACAGTGACACTTGTCTTCCCACAGGAGGGATATCGAGGCCTTTGGCTGAAAATCATCTTCAAGGATGGGTGTGAAGCTGTTTGTGTGCTGATACATGAAGTTGGCTGTGTGGCCCTTAGCCAGCCATGCACGAAGTCCCTTTGGAGGCAGCAGGACTTAAACATATGCTGGACTTTAAGCATGTGCTGAAATGCTTTGTAAATGCAGATCTTTGTGACTAAGGATACTTATGTGGTAGGATAATTAAGATCATGATCTTGGAAATTTCTGAGAATGCTTTGTCTTTCCCATTTAAAAAAAACCACAAAAAACCCCAGGCTTCTGTGACTCTACACTTACTACAACAGTATTTTAATGAAGGTTTTTTGCATTTACAGTAAAGGCATAGCTTGCATGGCCTTATGGTTTTTATAGGTCTTGAAGGAAAAATGGGAAAGAGAAGAAGAAATCTAATTCAAACACTGTGTAGGGGCTGAAAAGCAACTGTTGCATTGCATAATAAGGAAAACTCACTGCAAAATACAAAGTTAACAATATTACTAGAGGCAGCTTGAAAACTTGATTACGGAAGCTGAGCTTTATAAATAAGAGTGAATTCTAAGCCAAGGTCTCTGAAATGCCAATTACAGTCACTTGAGGACATGGGGGCATGCTGAGCTTTTGCCGGGAGAGTTAATGAGCAATTTCATAACGTGCTATATATCACTTTAAGAAGACATGATAAATTGCCACTAATGGTATTGTGTGTATAAATGGGAGCTGGTTTTGCTCTGCATTTAGTTCTAGTGATTGGGTGGTACACCTGGAAAGACTTGTATTTTAATGGGCCCTTTTTAGCACTTTTGCACCTCGTATGTTCTGGATTATTTATGATTGATGGCTTTGAATGTATGGGAAGGAAAGATATGTAGATCTTAATGCTTTTAAACCATTTGTTTTCCAGTCTCTGTAAAAGGCCTCTCTGTTTTCTGGGTAATGGTTTATACTTCTCAAGTAAACAGAAGTAGGGTTCTGGGACTTTGCCTTTTAGTACTATAAATCCAGTGCTTTTTTATAGGAGGGTCATTCAGTTTACAGTGCTTTTAAGAAAAGATAGGTATTTCCGTGCTAGTCATTAAAGACAAATAAGTAGGTGGTTTGGTAGAAGGATAATTTGATGCATGAAGCAGGTAAAATAAAATCTAGTAATCAGAGTTTGCTTTACTTTCACTCTGGCCATTCTCCTAGTTCCCATTTCATACAGTGAGTAAAGTCTCTTTCACCCCAAGTCACACCAATTTCTTCACAGCCACAACCTTTCTGACTCCCCGCCTCTCCTGCTGGATCCTGTCCATGCTTAGTTTGCCCAAAGGGGTTGCTGTTGAGCAGCGTTAAAGCATTCTCCTCTCCCTTTCCAACTTAGGGAGAGGCAGACCCAAACTGGAAATCAAACCCAGGTTTCCCATGTGGAAATGTAGACACTAACTTTGGGCTGGCTGGCAGTGGTGCTTTTTCTGTGTTCTCCATGGGGATGGGCAGAGAAGACTCTCAGGTTATTGAGCATTGGTGCCCTGGTGTAGGATTAGTGTTTAGCTGTTGCTTGGTTTTAAGCTTCCGTGCAAGCGTAAAGCCTAGCAAATCTCCTGCATGTTTCTTGTGTGTGAAAAAACTGGTTCTCCTGAAAGGAAAACTCTTAATGCTGGCTAGAGCCATGAACAGAACAGAGACGTTTGAGGCAGGCTTCTCCTGTAGCTCTTTCTATGTGCCTCAGTCCCATGGCCTTTTGCCCTTCGAATCCTTGGGCAGATTTCAAGCTGATGTTAGCAGGAGAAGTACGCGCTTTTACTGCAGCATGGTTTAATACTGTGGCGTTGAAAGGCAAGTGCATTAACCCACTGCTGCCCCATGATTTTATGTATTTCTAATTGCAGCTTGTTCCCTGTACTTTGTCGCTTGTACCTGAATTTTCCCATTTGTGTCTTTTTCAGATCTTTGCTGATCCCCAGCATTATCTGTAAAAAGGTGCCTCCTCTTAGCTGGATTGCTGGTTTCTATTTCTAAAATGAAACAGAGCAGCACATACATCCGGGAGCATTTCTTACCCATGCTGTTATTTGTTGCCCTAGGACTGAAAGTGCATAGATGAGATGTAAAGATCCACAGGCTTTCCTTCCCTGTCAAGTATTTCATGTATCCGTTGTTCAGGAGCTAGCATGATATTCTTTATAATAATAAAGCATAGCTTAACGTGTTTTTCTCAGTTTCATGTCCCTGTGTCTTTCATTATTATCAGGTTGAAAGTTCAACTGGGGAAAGAGATTAGATGACTTACCAATGTTTCTCCTTTTTAAATGCTTGTTCATTAAAATTAAGTTTCTGAATAATTGTGCTAAGGTATGTTTTGCCTCCCTTCACAAGTTCCTCATATTTAGTTTCCATTCTTTGCAGGTATTTGATGAAACCCAGAGACATGAAGCTCCTGGGTGTTAGGTACAGTGGGCCAGGGTCATGGAGGCACATAGGTGTTCAGCAAATGCCATCAGGAGTTGTATGCCCATGTATCTTCATGACCTGATAGCACTGCGCAAGCCCACCACAAGACTCAGTCCCTGTTCCAATACGTAACAGTGTCACCATGCAAGAGAGAAAAAACACAGCCTCCATGTTCTGAAGGACACAAGTAAAAGATTTCTCAGGCACGTGTTGAGCAAAAAGCCAAAATCAGTTCTCCAAAATCAGATACAGTGCTCTTAAGCATAAGACCGGCTTTTCTGGCATCAGGGGGAAGCTGGGTTTTCTGCCAACTTGTGAAGTCATTTGTTGAAAAAATACTTTAATCTAGCCTAAGTGTATAGAGTGCATATTAATTTGAAACCTGGTTTACTAAACCACTAGAGTAACATGAGTGGAAAGGAATATGTGCAGAGCTGTATTCTACCAATTTTTGCTTTCTTCTCTGATTTCTTTGAGGCCTCACTTGGAGTATTGTGTGCAGTTCTGGTGTCCTCAACATCAAAAGGACATGGAACTGTTGGAACAAGTCCAGAGGAGGGCCGTGAGGATGCTCAGGGGACTGGAGCACCTCCTGTATGAAGACAGGCTGAGAAAGTTGGGGCTGTTCAGCCTGGAGAAGAGAAGGCTGCGTGGAGACCTCATAGCAGCCTTCCAGTATCTGAAGGGGGCCTATAGGGGTGCTTCGGATGGGCTATTCATTAGGGACTGTAGTGGCAGGACAAGGGGTAATGGGTTCAAACTTAAACAGGGGAAGTTTGGATTAGATGTAAGGCAGAAGTTCTTTACTGTTAGGGTGGTGAGGCACTGGAATGGGTTGCCCAAGGAAGTTGTGAATGCTTCATCCCTGGCGGTGTTCAAGTCCAGGTTGAATGAGGCCTTGGGTGACATGGTTTAGTGTGGGGTGTCCCTGCCCATGGCGAGGGGTTGGAACTGGATGATCTTAAGGTGCTTTCCAACCCTAACTATTCTATGATTCTATAATTCTATGTTTAAAGTGTGGTATGACTATCTGCTTGGATTTAACTGCAAAGTATTGATGGCCAACTTAGCTTACTACTACAATACAAAACAATTAAATGCTAGAAGGAGTTGAAAGACAAAAAAAAAGTACTTTTCATAGAATCATAGAATGGTTTGGTTTGGAAGAGACCTTAAAGATCTTCTAGTTCCAGCCACTAGACCAGGTTGCTTAAAGCCCCATCCAACCTGGCTTTTATAGGTTTATAGTTTATATTTAATAAAACTTGTGATTATTGATAGTGCCTTGGAAACAAAAGGCAAATTTGCTACTTTCAAGTTGAAATATTCCTAATATAGAATAATAGAGCACAGCTAGGGTTTCTCTAGTATATCTGGTTTTTCCATGATTATTCGTATGCTGATGCAAGTGAGAAATATTTTTCTGTGAATTAAATTACATCAGTATCATACCAATTTAAAGGTAGTCGTGTCTAATCGAATATTCTGGTACCCAATTGTGATTTTGGTTTCAGTATGTATACTGGTTTGTTCCCTGTAACTCCCAGCACATGTGGTCTGTGTTTGTAGTAATTGCTGTCTTTTATTGCATTTTTTTGATATTTTTAAATAATTGAGTGTATGTTAGCATCACATGCATAGAGACACATCTTGAAATCTTGGGAGCCTAAATTATTTTTATCTGGGCATAAGGAAAGGAAGAAATACACCTGGGATTGTTGGGTAGTGTGTCTTGGTTGTATTTACAGCTTCCTTAATCAAGTAGACGAGCAAAAGATCTTCCCCACCCCTCTTGGTGTGCAAAAAGATTCTTTTTCATGGAAAGCAATAGAGATTTGAAGAAGCAAATAGTGCGAATGCATTTGAAATAGCAGTTATTGTCTCTTGGGCTGTTTGGGGGAATTTTGGTTGGTTGGTTTTGAGAGGAAGAGGGTTTGAAAGTGCAGTGGAGTAGCTATTACTTGTTTAATGAAAATGCTAAAAGGTACATTAAATATTGTTCTTTAAATGTGTGCATGGACTTCACTAGGTAAAATACTGGATGGAGATACTTTTGAACAATCCGAACTTTCTCAATATAAATATTGTAAATTATATGTGCTTTAGTCAAATATGCCATTAAGCTGTAGTCATATTCAGCAACGTGGCCCAATTATCTAGCACTTAAATCCTCCTTGTGGACTTTCTAGGGCAAAATTTCTATATCCTACCCCAAAATATTTTGAGACAAATACACTTGGTTTTGTTCAAAATAATGCATCTAAGCTAGCTGGTATTTAGGTAGAGTGTCTCATCCACATTTGGCAATGGACAGTGGGATTGAGTGCGCCCTCAGCAAGTTTGCCTATGACACCAAGCTGTGTGGTTCGGTTGATAGGGAGGGATGCCATCCAGAGGGACCTCGACACGCTTGTGAGGTGGGCTGATGCCAACCTTATGAAGTTTAACCATGACAAGTGCAAGGTCCTACACCTTGGTCAGGGCAATCCCAGGCACAGCTACAGGGTGAGCAGAGAAGAGATTCAGAGCAGCCCTGCGGAGAAGGACTTGGGGGTGTTGGTCGATGAGAAAATGAACATGAGCTGACTTCAGTGTGCGCTCGCAGCCCAGAAAGCCAACTGTATCCTGGGCTGCATCAAAAGGAGTGTGACCAGCAGGTCGAAGGAGGTGATCCTGCCCCTCTACTCTGCTCTCGTGAGACCTCCCTTGGAGTATTGTGTGCAGTTCTGGTGTCCTCAACATCAAAAGGACATGGAACTGTTGGAACAAGTCCAGAGGAGGCCACGAGGATGATCAGGGGCTGGAGCACCTCCCGTATGGAGACAGGCTGAGAAAGTTGGGGCTGTTCAGCCTGGAGAAGAGAAGGCTGCGTGGAGACCTCATAGCAGCCTTCCAGTATCTGAAGGGCGCCTACAAGGATGCTGGGGATGGACTCTTCATCAGGGACTGTAGTGACAGGACAAGGGGTAACGGGTTCAAACTTAAACAGGGGAAGTTTAGATTTGATGTAAGGCAGAAGTTCTTTACTGAGAGGGTGGTGAGGCACTGGAATGGGTTGCCCAGAGAGGTTGTGAATGCTCCATCCTTGGCGGTGTTCAAGGCCAGGTTGGATGAGGCCTTGGGTGGCACGGTTTAGTGTGAGGTGTCCCTGCCCATGGCAAGGGGGTTGGAACTAGATGATCTTAAGGTCCTTTCCAACCCTAACTATTCTATGATTCTAATTTATCCTCAACACCCTTGTGTTCAGAGGTACTGTTATTCTTTATCTGAGATAGGGTTTGAGCACAGTAAGGACATTGCCTGTCCAGGATTTCATAGGCATGCTTGAGCATCCTTGTCCTACACAACAAATATGCTAGGGGTGAGAAATCTTTGTGGGGCAATAGGATAATAATAGTCTGTATGGGCTTGAACCCCAATCTCATGAGTCCAGAAGTGAGTGAAAGGCTGTAAGGAGGGCTGTGAAACATCTGACTGATGTGAGTTTGATTGTAAAAACAATCCAGGGTGACCTCCCCAGTGTCAGGTTGCACATTGTCCCCAGAGCCAGGAACTGAACCCAGCTCTCAAGTGTCTCAGACACTATCAGTTATTTCTTCCACAATACATTTCAACATGTACTCTGTGCCATAGTTAAGCACAGTGATAAATCTAACCTGTTTTAAAAAATAATTAGAAGAAAGGCCTAGGAGTTAGCTTAGGGAAGGGGGAAGAAGCAGGACAACTTGCAATCCAGCCCTCATATGAACATTGCCCCAGTCAATTTTGTTATGTCCGTGGAAGCATATGATATTCATTGCATGGGCCCATCATTAATGCTGACTCTCTGGGAACCTGTCTTACGTTGTTTCCACTTGGGGCAGGTTAGCTAGAAAATTGATCCAATTTTGTTAAAGAATCATTTTCTTTGCTATCTGGCAGTGGTCTCAGAAAAGATGGTTTGTCCTTTTAACACTTGGTGATTGCTCTAATAGGATCCAAAAAGTCTGATGTCCAAATTGAGTTTCCTACATAAAACTACTTTGTGGCTAAGTGTTTGACTCCCAGCATGGACAGTTTAAAGTCGAGCTCAAAAGATCCTTCCCCATTTATGCTGCAGGTGAAACCATTCTTTTGATTCACATCCCTTTAAAAATAAAATACATTTGCAGAGGGTTAATTATCCACCCTTTTTCTATATACATTTAACTATAAACAAATGGTGATATTTAGTGTATGGTTCATGATTTTTCTCAGTTGTCCACTTCACTTATTCTCTGTTCATCATATTCAGTGGTAGTAAATACTCTCTTATTCACAGTTTTTATTCTCCGTGGATATAGCTTCCATCCGGACTGAACAAGTTTTGAACAAAAATACCAAAAGCGAAATCCCACCTCTCTTCTAGTTTGGGGGAGTGAGGCCTGTGTGTAATAAAGAAGCAACTTTATTTTGCTTAAAGGTTTTTCTGAAAATTCCCACTTAGCTGCCTATTGATCAAAGGATTGTGGTTTAGTCAGGCTGATGGCTTAGAGGGATAAGATCTGTGAGAAAGAATCTTGCCTCTGACTGACTTTATTGTGTAGGCAGTAGGGGATTCCTTCCAGTGGTTTAAAACAAAAATAAATAAAATATAGATAAAATTTGTCTTTTGGAGAAGTGATGGTGAGAAACAGGTTTTAGGACGGAGCAGGTAGAGGTGGAGATTGTGAAAGCATTCTCAGAACATGTTTCTTTAAAATGATCTGCCAACAAACCTTTGTAACCGCAATCTGATATTCCCCAAAGCCCAGGAGCTGAGGCCAGATGTTCGTTACTGATGTGAACAGAGGCCACCATCAAGCGGGGTGAAGTCAGGATGGAACCTCATGTGAGAACTGGGTTAGGATGTGGGGTATGCTCATGTGAAAGCTCTGGCCCAGGAGGAAAACTTGCAGCCTGTAGCTGTTGGTCTTTTTGGTATAGGAGGATGGGGGGGGAACTGCCCAGGATACCGTGTGAAGGGAGGCTTTGTGCCTGTTACGGACCTACTAAGCAGAGGAAGGGGTAACGTGCTGAGGAAGGAGCCTTGGCACATTCTTCCAGTTACCCTTGGGACCTACAGTAGATTAATACAAAACAAGGCAGGGGAAAAGTAAGGATGCTGTTCCTAAACACAAAAACATTTACACCCACTGAGTTCTCTTTTAGGTTGACTTAGTTTAATTTGAGAATTCAGGGCTCAGACCCCCATTGGGAAGCGCTGTGTTGAGCAGTAGCTCATGATCTGCCTTAAATGTAGACTTTATTTTTTTCTATTTAATAAACTAATTAAATAAATTTAAACAAGAGTCAACTGGATTGCACATTTCTAGCTTCAAATTTTGCACCAGTTGAACTTGGAATTAATTTTTGCTAACTAAAGGCAGCATCTTCATTTGCAGAAACTTCCTTGTGAAATTAATGGTCTTAGGACTGTCTTTCCTCCCTTAAATCCCTCTCTGGTTGCACAGAAACCTGGCAAAGATCCTGAAGATGCTTGAGGTTTCTTTCCTTTTTGAAAATTCTTACCATTTTCACCCTTAATTTGAGATTAGCTATAGAGGAAATTGAAGTTAACTTTTACTGCAAAATACTTGGGAAATGGCAAAGGTCTTACATCATGTGAAGTGCTGAATCAGACCCTACACCCCTTTCTCCTAGACTTAAGTTTCTACACAGCATGTCTGAACAAAAGAGTTTGTGAGGATGAGGGGGAAACACCTTTGAGCCAATATGCCCCCAGAATTCTACCTCCTTTTTACTGGAGGGCTGCAGAAGGAGGTGTCAGTTGAGCAGAGCATGGAATAGCGACAGTGCTCAGCCTAAGCAAGCCAGGCTCTGGCTGCAGCTTCCCAGGTGACTGTGCTAAAGTTATTCAGAAGCGTAAAATTACAGTTGAACCTGCTTTATAATAACCATGTCCTGAAATAATCTGAACACACACTCTTTTAAAGAGCTGAGCATTATAATTTGTATTTACCATGGAAGTTTTCCACCCCCCCGCAGATTATTCTAAATGTTTCCCAGGTTGCAGGACACGTTGGTGATGTTGTTTTCTTGTTTTGTTTTACTTCCTGGCTCAAAGGGTAGAACATGCAGGTTACCTTCCATCATTCAGGATCTGTTATAAGCAGTCTGTAGCTAAATTTCATCTTTGGTTGGTTGATGTTTTTTATCCTGTTTTTAAGGATAAGGAAAGCTATATTGTGTGGGGGTATTACAATCACAGTCTGTCCTTTCTGTCTACCAGCTCCCTTCAGCCCTTTGAGTATTTTTAATCTATCTATGAAAGAGTCAAGCACTTTACTTGCCCTTGAGCGTGTAGCATACGTTCACAGCAAAGCCATTTGAATGACCCTGTGGAGATCCTCTCTGTGACTTCTCTTTTGCAATCCCATCTGTACTCCCACAAAATATGGCCAGAAATGGAAAATTGCAGCAATGCAGTGATGGCCTGCAGCTCCTGTGTGATACGGAGGGGGACGCACCAGCCTATAAAATATGATCCTTGTATTTTACTTGATCCTACCTCTTCCTCTGTCAGTTTACTTCAAAATATGAATTTATGTGTATCCAGACAATGCAATATTGTAGGTAAGGCTCCCAGTCAGTCTTATGCACCAGTCAGTACCAGAATTTTAGCTTTGTATTCCTCTAGGCATGTAGCTCACTATGCAGCATTATTTTCCCGCTTCAGTTATCCATTAGCTTAAGACTTTCATAACCCAGGAGGACACTTAAATCTCTCTTCAATCATTATGCCTCTGAACACTTTCCCCTAATGTCTTGGCTTTCTTTTAGAATCTTTTTGTCTTACGATTTTTATCCTGCATTTACCTGCATTGAATTGCCATTTGCCATCATGCAAGTATTTTCCTGAATCACTCTAACTCTGTTTATTCTCGATAGTTAAGGTGATGCCATGTGGGGAGATAGAAAGGTATGTGCTGTACTCTTCAACCATCAGTCAGACTCAGAGAATACTGAGCTTAGTGCACCTTGGCTTTGCAACTGCCCTTCTGTGCATCTCCATACACAGCATGTGGGCATTCCCCAAAGCTTTGTACCTAAATGCTGCTGAGTCTCATTCTCCTTCATTTTTGCTTCATATCGCTATGGACAGTCTCACTTCTTAGCAAGGGAGAGGACTGCTGCAGCAGGAGCCAGCCTGAACCATGCTGACAGATCCAGCAAGAAAGCCGAGCAGGGAGGGCAGTGCCAGCGGGGCACTGTCCCACTGGGCTTTGCTCAGGCTCTTTAGCATAGACGTTGACCTGAAAACACTTTCAGAAATCGCCATTCAAGTCATGTGGATCTGCTTGTGCATAATCTTTTTTTAAAACAACAAAACAGTTTGTGCTGTCTCCACGATTCATAGGAGCCAGCTATTTCAGAGTGTTATTTACTTTTGTGATGTTTATCTTTCGCCCACTGGTGGGTGTGAACATCACTGGGTTTACAGTGTGCAAAGCAACAACCCAGGACTATTTTTACATGGGACTGTTTTTTTGCCATTTGAGTTTACCCAAACTTTTCTTTTAAGGATCCCTGAGAGCTGTAAAAACAGTATAGCACAATCTGATGCTTCACAGTTAAGGAGAGGGGATTAAAGCACCCTATGTTTTTCAGTTTAGAATTAAGTGCTATGTAAAGAGACCAGTGAATGTAGCTATTAAAGGCAAAAGGCATGAATGTTTTCATGTATTTCATTCTGATCACTTTTCTTTCCCATTTTTGATTAATGAGGCAACATAAAAATAGAATAAACCTGACATTTTAAATCAAGGATGAATTAAATGAAAACCTAGTAATTTAGAGTACCTTGCTCATCTCTCTGCAAGTGTGGATATTACTCGACATATCATATGCATGTATCATCCTTTCCGTATCACTTATTTTTAATTGTTTAGCTTGAGATTATTTTCTTATTCCTCTCCCATCAAGCAGGTGAGAGTTCCTGTTCAATTTAATTCACTGATAAAGGTGCCTTACATAGCCAATACTTAAAATTCTTGTACAGCCATAACTTTATCTTCCTGGAAGAGTGAGATTTTGTTTGTGATTATTTTTTTATTGAAAAAGATACTCATTAAGAGCTTATTTACTGCCTGGCCCTTTATTTGAAGGGCATATGACTATGAGATTATTAAATATACAAGTGCCCTAAGAAACTTAAATTCTTTGCATAAGAACAAAGACGTCGTTAGCTAATGTGACTTTGCCTCTGACCCCGAAAGTAGAAAGTCAGAAGCAAGTTCTTTGTCTGGTGGAGCATTAGCAGCCATCCTTGAGATTGCAAAGATGTGCTTGCTGAGGGGAAGTTCCTTGTGTATTATGCTGTTTACCTAAGGGTTATATTCAAGATACTCTCTGAACTGCTTGGCTGATTATTGAAAAATGCCTTATAGTAACTTCCAGCCTAAGTTGATCAATATTAGTGCACAGCTCTAGATGGGAGGGAGGGAGCTATTTAAACATTGAGAGCCTCCGGGATAACTGTGAATGAAAAATAATGCAGAACAAATACGTTGAAGGGTTCAAGACAGAAGAATATCTTGTCTCTGTGCAGGGGAAAGAAAAAAAAGAAGTTGTTAAATTGCAGCAGAAAAACAATTTGAATTCACTATTAATAAAGTGAGGGTGGATTTTTCCCTAGGCCAAGCAAGGAAAATTACAGAAAAAGCAATCCCAACAAATTGTAATGTTCTTTATTGTACAGAGTAGCTAAAAGTTATCTACACACATCCTCCCTTAGAAAGCTTACCTTCACTGGAGGCCTCCGAGACGTTCTTGGTCTGTGGCTCTGTTCTAAACTCCCATTGCTGTAGTTCTGGGTGCCCAGTTTGGGCTCATTCTCCCTCCCTAGAGCAGGCAAAATTGAAACATACTGATTTCTATGCAAGAAACACCAGAAAATTAAAGCCTCGCTTCTTCCAGCATCTTAGAGGAACATGTGAAGATGTGGAGTAAAAGGGTCCTAGCACCTGAAAATTATGCATTTCCTTCCCCCTCCCATGAACATGTAATAATTAAAATGTTCCAATTTTTAAATTTGATGCATAGAATTTTGCCAGCATTCAAATGATCTGTGGGATTTCAGACACCCTGATGAAGAAGTGGGCATTGTTCCAGTTTGTTGTTGAGCATGTGAAGAGAGGAAGGGGAAGCAGTGATGGTGCAAAAGAGACTTTCTCCTCTCTTCTTCACAGATAACTTAAATATCAGAGATTCACTGAAGTCTTGTGGCAGATGATATCTTAAGAAACTGGAAGTCAGGAGAGGCATGAGTGACTGGAAGTTGCTCATTTCTTCTGACTTTTGTGAGAACTATGTCCTTCCTGTCTCCATTCTCTGTAAATGATGAGTCTTTGGTTTTGTCAGTTCATAATGAAACCATCAGGGTTCAGTGTTGCATTTGTGTGATGGTTGACAAGACAGAGGAGGACACAGGAGGAGCTGGTGGGAAAAGGCTGACAGGAGAGCAATGGGGGAAAGAAAGAAATGGGATTGTATCATGGAAAATGGGAAATATGTTGATCTATTTCACAGAGCAAGATGGAAGATGAAAACTTAATTTCTAATGGAGGAACATGGGAAGCAGATTGTCTTGCTGAAAGATTTTTGGACACTTGGAGTGAAAAGTGTGATGCGCCTGTAAATGCTAGTGGTGAAAACTCTTTTCTGGTGCATGTGGTTAAAATTATGTAGGCAGAGAAGGCTTCAGCTATGGAGCCAAACAGGATGGAAACAGGATAGGTTCCTTTAGTAGGTCTATTGGTGTTAGCTTTCAAAATTTAAAGAAGTTTGGAGTACTTGGCATCCTTTTTTATCGGTTGTTTGGCACGTGTGTGTTAAGGAACAGACTGAACTTCCATCATTGCAGAGGGTGAGATGGGAAAGTAATCAGTGTGCAACTCACTGTTGCTTTAACTGTTTTCTGCTTTGTTTCAGCTGTGTTTGTTACTGATGGGGGGTGCTGGGAAAGAAGTGATGACTCTTCATATGAATAATTCTTAAACATAATTCTGGTATAACTGCTTACTATGTAGTGCAGAAACTCTGCACTTCCACAGGAAAGGTGGAGCTCTAAGAACAGTCATGGAAATGCTTTGCAGTGTAGAATACTTTCCTTAAATCAAGTTAGTAACATGCCTGTTTGTTGTACCACAATGCAGAAGGGATTCTGTGGGGCCCGGGAAAGGGTGGATCCGGCTCCTGAGTGCACTAACCAGCAACACCGACTGCTGCCTCTGACTTGGGAAACATATTTTAGGAAGTCTCATGACTGCAGCACAGGACTGTAATTTTGCTTTGTGACTCATGCTGAGATATAGTCCCTGTGTGTCTTTTTGTCTGGGCACCTAATAAAGCTCTGGCCACACCTGTTTATGGATGCAGCAAAATGGCAGGGAGCTTATTTTTATACTATTGATTCTGATGAATGCCACTTATAATCAACACCTCCATGAGGAACTGGCTTGTGTGCAGAAATGCTCTTTAATTGAAGGGTAGACATCAGCAGCGCAATGCTGTCCCAGGGTGTTTATATCATGAAAGCCAGAACCATTACAGTTATAGAATATCAAATGCTTTGAATGGGTCATATTTATTTTATGATTTCTATGATCATATATATCTTTTGATGATTTTTCAAGATCATTCTTGTTTGTAAATAGTGGGATGTGCTCACTTTAGAACGAGATAATTAATTCTGTGAAGGGACCAGATGACAATTTTGGGAAGCGTTCCTGGCCTACGGAACATACAGGTCACCATGCTTTTCTGATGAGACAGAAAAATGACTTGCAAGAAGCTGTTAGGTTAATTACTCCTTAGAAAAGGGGGCTAAATTCTAAGAAGTGTGCAGCAATCTGTTGATAGAATGGTGGTTGCTGGCAGGCTAAAACAGCAAAAATATTTTGGAAATGATCCCTCCTTCCTTACTTTAAACAACACAACGATTTGGACCTGTGAATTCTGACAACGGCTTTGGAGCTGGCAGGATTCAAATGTGCATCAAATGAAGCTGCATTTTTATGCATCAGTTTGAATTACAAACAGAATAGCAGTTTTAAAAATCCATGAGAGAGATCTATGGGATGGTCACTTATTTCTTTCACAGACTGTGACATGGAGCTCGGAGGGTGCTTGAGGTGTGTTTCGCCCAGAACACCTTATTTTCAGACTGAGCTCTGTTCAATGGGATCGGAAGCACTGCCTATTTTTACTGCTCGGTGCTAACAGCCTCATCTTCAGACCTCTGTTAACTCTATTATTGTTGTCAACATTTTTGTATAAACATTTATGTTTGTTTTTTGGCAGAACACCATTTCCCCCCCTCCCACCCCATAGCATTAGAGGTACGTGTAGTGCCTGCAGAACATGTTCTATGTTCATGCTGCACATCATGGCCAATGTGGAGCTTATGGACATCAATCATTCGATTGTTCTTTAAACACTGTTTTAACAGGCATTCGTTGTATAAATGGATCAGGTTATTGACCTTTGCCAGCAATTGCTTGCTACATGTCATCATGGCTTAATGACATTATCAAGAAACATATTCTGTATTGTAGATACTTTAAAGGGTTCATGCATTGTCTCTCACTAGGAGACATGGCTGGCTAAAGTATCTTGAATTAGCAAGTTATTT
This sequence comes from Psittacula echo, assembly GCF_963264785.1. Lineage (NCBI taxonomy): Eukaryota > Metazoa > Chordata > Aves > Psittaciformes > Psittacidae > Psittacula > Psittacula echo. The sequence continues at coordinate 10,488,557 of NC_137743.1, read as the reverse complement.
GATGTCATTATTAAAATATGCCGAGCATTTCCAGCGACTTATACAATAGGAGAGCAAAATACTTCTGTTTTCTACAAAAGCAAAGTCCAGGAAGAAGGGTTATTTGCCATTTTGATACACTTGTTTTGAAATTCTGCTTCTTTTCTCCTTTACAATTTAATCTTCTACCTAGAATAGAGTGGTGCAGTCCTCTGAATATCCTTTGAAAATTATTTGACTGGTCTGCAGAGCTCCAGCTGCAACCCCTCCATTTCTAGGAATACTATAGATCTAATTGGCACTATTAAATCATTACAGTACATAATAGATGGAACTTCTGACTAAATCAACTATGTTTTTAATGAAAATAAGAGGTTTTAAATTAGAATGGATACAGCATTCTTTATTTATATCTATGGGGTGGGAAGGTTGTTAACTGTAATGGCTGATTCAATTTAAAAGAGGGAAAGTAGCCAGTATTCTATAAAATTTCTCTTCTGGTTAAAGTTTAAGGTGGTTCTGACTTTTCAAATCCCCAATTATGAAACTGAACTACTTCAACTGACTATCTGTAAGTTTTTCCAGTATGTAGATCTACTGTGGTTTCTGTGGCTGCCCATGTCGCTATCTTAAAATTGATTTTCTGTTCACAGAAAACATACATGCCACGCAAATTACATTCTTAGAATCCTATTTTTCCTTGTTCATTGCATTAAAATGTGGATTCTACATGAATCAGAGCATTCTTAAAAGCTTTAAGATGGTTATTAATCAATAAATCTTCATTCCGTTGCTAGAAAATAATGAAGTAGCATTACTTTCACTTTACAGTGAAAAGCTGGAGAGGGACTTTTTACAAGGGCAGGTAGTAATAGGACAAAGGGGAATGGTTTTAAACTGGAAGAAAATAGATTTAGAGTAGATACTAGGAAGAAATTCTTTACTGTGAGGGTGGTGAGACACTGGCACGGGGTGCCCAGAGAAGCTGTGGCTGCCCCATCCCTGGCAGTGTTCAAGGCCAGGTTGGATGGTGCTTGGAGCAACCTGCTCTAGTGGAAGGTGTCCCTGCCCATGGTGGGAGGCTGGAATCAGAGGAGCTTTAAGGTCCCTTCCAACCCAAACCATTCTGTGATAGTGGAGAGAGACTCTTAGAAGCCTGCAGAACAGATGTGGCCAAAATGCAAATGTTGTTCTGTAGTCATTCCTCTTTAATCCAGAAAACCTTTTCCTGTACAATGTAAAGATCTTTCTGGTGTAATAATTGCTCCATTACATATGAGTCTTAGTCTTTGCTTTTCTCCTACTGCTTCTTTCAGACCCTGTTCTTCAATAGCCCAGATTTCTCTCCCTAAATTGTGTTTTGTTCATTAATGTATCCCAGTCAGTTTTTTAACTTTTGTCTTGTTTTGATTTCCATTGCTGTAGCAAAATATCTTCTTGTGTCGTTTAATTTTAATAGTGCTTATTACCAATTTTTCTGATGCTTATTAATAGCTTTACAGTGAAAAGCTGAATATAAAGCACAAGGGATGATCTTGAAGAAAAGTAGGATTAAGGTCAGAACTAGTGAATTATCCTTCCTTCTGACTCTATATGACTTTAAGTTAGTTGCATCCTTCTTTTCAGCTTCTGAGCTGAAAAAAATTGTAATAAGACTTTTTAGTCCTGGGTATACTGTGGAGATCTCTGTAGTAGTAGCTACTCCACATTTTCATAGATTTTAAGATGTGGAAGGAAAACAATAATTATTTGTTTAACATTATTTATTTTTCTGCATTAAGGTTGTAGAAATCGAATCAGTTTATTCTGGAATAGAGAAAGCATTCCTACCACACGACTGTAAACCAAGTGTAACTTCAAGGAAGAAGGGACAACAAGCAGGTATAAAACTGGTGCAGGGGAGGAGAATCAGGACATAAAAGCACTATTTGAAAGTTTCATCTAAGTAAATCTCCTCACAGCAGTCTCCATTCTTTTTTGCCAGGGTTACATTTGATTGCTGGCTTTGACAGCTCGCTGTTGGCAATAGGTTTCATAAATGTCTAATCCAGCTGGATTGTCCTGTCTTCACATTTCCTTCCTACATCAAGAGTGTATGCTATTTGCAAGGAAAAAAAAAAAAAAAGAAAGAAGGAGAAAAAAAAAAGCTGGCTGCTTCCATGATGGGATTTAATATAAACCAGAAAATATAATCTTAATAATTAAAGCCATAAAGGCTGTGGTAGTGTTTTGGTTTGGGGGTGGGGAGATAGAAAGCGAAAGCTCACAACGCATCCTTGACAACTTCAAGATAGATTCAGAGCTGTGATTTCAGCACCAAGACGTAACAAACGCCACATACAAAGTGCAGTAAATGCGGTATTCATAAATGTATATGCTCTTTGTGACTTCATGTCAGCAGGGTTCTGTAGACCCTCATTTGTATCAAATAAACTTCAAATGGTAAAGAATACGTGCCAGCCAGGAACAAGTATCACTTTGAATTTTTTCTTGTGTATCCTAGCTGAAATAAGAAACATGGGATGGCTTCCTGTTTGTCAAGAGTGAAAAACATGATCTTTTTCTGTAATTATTAGCAGTAGTGTCAATTTAATAAATTATTCACTCATGACAGCAGGACTGATATTCTATTTGCTGATAGCTTGTGTGGGATAGTGTTTATTTTAGGAAAGGATAATCTGACAGTAATGCAGTGTACATTGCAAATCTCTATGTCGCAGCTGCACTGCAACAGTGAAGACAAGTGGTGATAACTTGTTTCTTTCAGTTCCTTCCTTCTTCATCATGGATGATACCTCATAAACTTGCTAGATTTTTGTGCTATTACCCATTCTGGGACTAGACATTTAGAAATACATCTAAGACGAAGGTTTGTGACTGTGGCTGCGATTTCCGTGTACTTCAGAAGAAATTATGATTGCATGGTACATCAATGGACAAGAGAAGCCAGATCAGAGATAGCAGGAACATGATGAGGCGATGAGTTGTTTATGCTTGCTTCTCTCAGTCATGGCAACATGGGAGAAATTGTGGAAATGCTTGAGTAAAAGTTTAATGAGTGAATGATATCTGAGCTGAGAGAAGAATCAATAGGCTGATAGCAAATGAGAGAAGTGAGACCATGAAAGGATTGACAATGGAAGAAATGTAGCTATTGTTTAATGTGCTGAACTGGAGAGAGGCAATGACATGACTAGAAAGAGAAAGAAGACCCGTATGATGCTAAAAACATGTTGTTTGTAACAGTTGCATGACTGTAGGTGGTACACAGATTTTTGTCAAGGCTGTAATAGAATGTAATGAAGAAGATGTAATAATATACGAACTGAGTGAGAGCCCAGAAGAGAATTTTAGGAAGGTGAATGGATGGGACCAGTCTGTTTCCTATCAACATCATGCATAAAGAATCAGACAGTTTGCCCAAAAATGAGGACTGAAAAAACAGAATTGAGTAAAAAAAGATGTTGAGGCTGGGTGGTAAAGAAGATGATCATGTTGCATGTCAAGAGAATAGATGGAGTAGAGACATGTTGGGGGAACAGGGAACTGCTGTGTTGTGTTGAATTGGCATTGAAGGCTAAGCAATGAGAGAGATGGGAGAGGAAATGGCCATGGAGGAGAGAGGGAAATCTGTCACTTATTAAATAGTAGCTGAGTTTGTGCATGACATTCTCCAGGCATAAATCAACTGCAGATCTATAGGGAGGAAGGGAACCAAAACCAGAGCATTACACAGCCCTCACAGAGAGGTCAAGATCCTGAGTGCAAAAGGAGGAGGAGGAGATTTCAAGAGGGAAGGCATGACCAGTTGTGTCAAAGGCACATGTGAGCTCTCACCATCTACCAGCTTCTCAACTGGAAAGCTTCCATGTCCCTCCATCCATCCTCATGTTGAGCAGAGAAGCTGGCTCTAGCCATCTCAGTAGAAGCAAGCCAGCTCTCTGGTTTGGGCTGGGATTGTTTTTAAAACACTATTATCTCCTGCATTCTCGCTGGGATAGTGGGTTTCTAAGAGGAATCCCCACATGCACCCAAGGTTGACATGCTGGTTGACATGCTGGTACCTAATTTTTATATTATTGGTAATTATGATAGTTTGAAGTTGAATGAGAGGCACAAAAAAAATCTAATTATTTGCTCTAAGATGTCCTGATAACAGGACATCTAAGCAGTGTGTGGGCACTTGCTTGTTTTAGTGGAATTCTAGTGGAAGCAGTATTTACTCCTATTTTACAGATAAATAGGATAAAAGGAATAAGGTGACTTGCCAAAAAAAATCAGACAGAAATCGGTGATCAGCTCATAGTCCCTTGCTTGTAAGCACTCTTTTATTTCTTTGTAATAAAAAGCAATTAAAGCAATAAAAAGAAATAAAATGTAAATGAAGTGAAACCCGGCATGTCTTTTGCAATTTCTTTGCCAAAACTTATGATTTGGTGTGAAGGAGGTTGAGGTTTTCCTCCTTCATAATACATTAAAAAATTATTAAATCATTCTTTTTCCTTAAGTAGGAATAATATTTAATTGCCATGTAAACTAGTTCTTTAAAATCCCATAGTTTTACCCACAATAATCTATGGACATTTAATAAGTCTTAAAATATTCATAACACACGGAGATCATTACTCTTGAGACCTTTGTAGAAAGCAGTGAAGTGTGTTAGACATATGGCAGAAACCTCTTCATTTCTTATTTCTTGCTATGATTATAGGAAAGAAAGGAAAATACTCTGTTCTTTTCCCCATTGCAATCTGCATGCCATTGTTTTATCTGTTGTGGGCCAAAGTCATCTTGTACACATGCTCACTGAAGAACATGGAGTTAATCAGACTTGAATTTAGCTCAGTAAATATAAGCACAATAATGGTAAATTGCTGTTTTCTCACAGTTTTCCATACAGTATTTCGGATAACAAAAAAGAGGAAGAAATTTATTTCGATATCCAACATGACGTTAACAGCCCAAACTGTGTTGCATGACAGATGCTGGTACCTAGTTTTTATATTATTGGTAATTATCTAAAGCCGTTAATTGCTGTGACATTGAGTATTAAGGAAAAAACAAACAAGAGTTGATATGTCCTGCATTGGAAATGTATCATAAACATAAGAAGCCTTTGTCAAGGTACTGACTGTTGGTATAGAGAATGAACAGTTTTGTTTTAATTATTTCATTGTGATTGTCTAAAGCCAAATGGAACCTCCATGGATTATATCTAAAATAAAACTGTGGTTACAGTATATGGTCATAATCCCCAGATCTGTTGTGTGGAAATGACAGTATAATGAGTAGAAGTTAAAATGTCCTCTGCTTTCAAGTCATCATGGTTGTCATTTGATTAAATAATAGTGCATTCTGTTTGATGTCTTGGCTTTATTATTCAGAAGCACTTCAGTATATGTGTCCTACCTTTGTGTTATGTGCTCCTGGCAACCAGGTATCCGTATAGGTTCTTATTTACGCACCTGCAATGGATACACTGTACGTTTAGCTTGCATGTGTGCTGCTTGAATATGGAATTTTAATTATTCCTCTTAATTATGGTGCATTCACCGAAAAGAGGGAAATCATTGGTCAGGTACAAAAAGAAACTGCTCAGTATTTGAAGGAATTTGATAATTTTGTTGTAGTTCGTAGCTTGGCAGGTGGTAATAATGCTATGCCAGCACTGTCAAAATATGAAAATTAAAGTGACGATGGGTTTTAATGAAATCCATTTGACAAATATAATTAAGGTGTTTTAATATGAAGCCCTGTAATAAAGACTACCGGTGGACTCCCTGAGGTCCTGACTAATTGTGTAGATTGCTTTTAAGCTTTGAATAGTTTTATTGGATAATGAACTGTTAAGAAGTGTTAGATCTTTCTTAAGCAGAATTTGGTTTGAAAAAGAAGAGGAGAGACAGGCCTGAGGTGTGGCATTTTAAACATAATTAGAAGAGAGATTTAAGTTAACATCTTTGATCTTGCTGTCAGTTTTTGATTAGAGCTGTAAATGCTTTAATCAAGTGCAGTGTAGTCATTACATTTCTAACTGTTTTTAAACTGCGAAATTACTGAGACACTGACATCGGTTTAACACTTCTTGAGAATTTCCAGCAAAGTTATGTTTGTAAACTGGGTGTTTGCATTAAAATGTCATACTGCAATAATTTACATCATGGGATAATTATATTTTGGTGCCCGAATAATCTGCAAATTCTTTATGAGACTGAATACATAATGTCCTGTAGTTGAGGAGAGGGTGCCACTTCAAATTTCATTATAAAAGTCATTTCTAGTATTGTTTTTTCAATTAAAATTGTATTCAAACCAGAAGTTATAATGAAAATTAATATATAAGAAGCTAAGTGCAGTATTTAAATGCCTTCCATAAGAATACCATCCTTTTAATGATACCTATTGTGTTCTGCCAATGTGGATTCCTTCACATCCATTTTAGAAGCAGGGAAACAGGCACAAATATTTACCAGGTGTACAGCAGCAGCTGAGCCCATAATAATATTATGTTCGCTCAAATCCCTATCTTGCAACGCTTCAAATGAATTTCAGAAATATCAGTTTATTTATCCTTTTTTTTGGTATCCAAACAGCAATAAAATGTGAAAATGGCAATGTTCACAGGTATGTAACATTGGTGAGGATCGGTGGCTGGATGGTACCTGCCCATAGATGGCATGCCTTTCATTTCAAATACAGAGCCCAGCAGTCCAGGGTCCTTTCCGAGATCTGACCTTGCTTCCCCGTGTTCTTGGTCTTTGAGCATGACAGAAAATTCAGATGCTTGTCTTTTTACTGTGTCAGCCTAGGGACATACTGATTTGTTCATGTCGGTCTGTAGAAACGTAGAAATAAGCTACAGCAAAGAAAAACGTACTTGATTTGTGCTGTCTGCAGCGTACAGAACATTCACACAAATAAATGTTAACAGCGGCCTGCCAGCAAGTCCTACAAAATTGTTAATTACATCCCACAGCAAACCACCTGATGTCTTTGGCAGCATGTCCTGCGTGCTAACATGTCTGAGGGCTGGCAGACCAGGAGAGAGGGGAGATGTCATCCAAACCTAGGACATCCTCACAGAGACCGTTCAGCTGCCAGCGCTTTTTCACGGCACCTCCAGTGCATTTGTTTGCTGACTGCAGTTCCAGTGACACTCAACAGGGAGGAGCAGTCTCTTGGGTAACCCTGACCCAGATCACTGGGGACTCAAAGACCGTGTCTAGTAGCTGATGAGGCACTGCAGGCAGCTGCTTTGGAAGAATCCAAGCAAGACTGCTGCCCTGTGCAGTGAGCTGCTCTGTTCTGGAGCGGTTTGGTTTTAGAGATCTCCAGGTTTGCCCCAATTAAACCATATAGCCGTAGCCTAATGTAGAGGTGCCAAAAGCATCGATAAGTGTTGCTGAGTTCCTCCATCAGAAGAAATCACACTTATCATCTTAGACACTTAGTGAAAAATCAAGTTTTGCAACTATATTTGCTTGCATGGAGCCCTTAGAAACAAATTATGTCTACATGCTGTAAAGGCCCCATGTAAGTCCACCTCTTAAACACCATCTGAAGAGCTGAACTTGATCCTTTAAATATGATTCTGCTCTGAGGAGTGCTGTAAAAAATCTATTATGGGAAAGTCTTTATTTCCATCTCAGCAATTTGCAGAAGAAATACCTTTGTTTGACAAGTACAAGAGCAGACACTTTTTTAATGTTTTGGGGTTCTTTTTAAACATATATAGCCCTGAAAATTCAGCTTGTATTTTAAAATCAGTCTGGATTCTTTCCTTCTTGTATACCTCCTGATAACAGTGATTCTGCAGGCCTTCAGGTATTTCTCATTGTTCCCTCTGTTCCCTTGCTGTGGGTTTGTTGAGGTGGTGATTTTCTCAGCTTTACTCTGTGTATAATCGAAGGCGATATTGCAGATGGAAATCACTAGCACTTAGCTCATGTGTGTGAAAAAGGAGTACAATCCATAGCTGCGTTGGTCCTGCAGGGTAAAAATAAAACCATAAACAAAAGAAAAATGACTTGAGGTGGGAAGGTGGAAGTGGCAGAAGACAGGAGTCCATAACAAGTGTGCTGTGTAAGCAGCACAGAGGTGTTTATGTTGCTATTATGTCCTTTAGGAGTAAGCTTTTCAATTACTGTGTATTTCAAATCAAAGCAGGTTCTAGTTGGTATGTGTAAATATCATTATGTATAAAACCAAGATTCAAAATGTAATAAAGCGTGCAAACTACTGAACTTCATCACCAAACAAAAAAAAAAAAAACAGCAAAGTGAGCATTTCATAGAGATCCCTCCAGAGGCCAGAATAACATTCTGGGGCAGAGCTGGAATGTGAACCACAGCCAGCCATAAATCTATGGACTGTCCTTTCTCTCTGCTCTTTGTCCCTCCATCTCCAAGTAGCTGCATCAGATCTCTGGAGTCCTGATTGAAGAAACATGCTTCTCTGCAAGCAAAACCCCTACCATGACAAAATTGGTGTGCATTTCACATCACACAGTTTTCGAGTTGTAAATTACCCACTGAATAAACTAGCGCTGTCTTGAAAGGGCTTTTCCCTCTCCAAATTGCCACCTCTTTGGAGAGATATTACATTTTCAAGGGAAACTGAAGCTTCATGAATAATTTTGAATTCATTTTGCCTCCTTTATAGATCAAGTCTTAAAAGATTTTTGTGGTTTTGGAAGAAACCTTGAACAGTAACTTTCCTCAGCATTCTCTTTATTATTAGTTTTTAAACCTCGGTCCTTTCAGCCTCCAACTTTACAATACAGTTCTTTCATATGGCATGTAGAGTTTGAGAGATTTAGTTGGTGGAAAAATGGGAAATGTTGAAAGGATGAGCTAATTAATGTTTCCTCAGCCTACCTGAAGAATGCTATTGTGTTAGAGTTCTGCCACATTTGTAATTTATACTTGTTAAACCTTTGTTTTGTCATCTATTACTGACTTCTAGGCTTCTGTTTGCACTTACTGCCTGTAACAAGCATTTCATTTTATGTGGAGAAAAAATGGTTTCAGTTACTTTTACTGTACCTGAAAAGGAGAATGGGATTTGCAAATGATAAATGGGGAAGTTGACTAGCTAACTAATAAAGATTTGTCTTAATCAAGTATGATTTGTCAGAACAGGAGCGCACTGGGGTCAGGGCACACGCAATGAATAATACAGCATTCACTGGAGAAAAGGACCAGGCAAAAGGCCTCATAAATATGCTGCGATTACCCATTGCTAATTCGTATTCAAAGAGAGTTGCACTGAAGCCAGCTTCGAGGTTGCTGAGCTGTTCACCTGCTTTGTGGGCTTTCCGATGTTTAAGAAAGTTTATATGTATATAAATATGAAAACAGTGTGTATATATATACACACACACAGTTTTCAGAATGCTTTATTTTTGCATAAGCTGCTACACTTCTTGGTCAATGGCTTTAAGTGTTATTTATTAATCATCCTCTAGGTTTCTTTTGCTCTTCTAATGTTTGGGCACTATTTTATTTCTGTTTTTCATTGTTTAAATATGAATGTGAGTACAGCAGGAGATAGTTCTATTCACATTTAGAATAGATTGCTGAACAGTGCAGAAAAGACTGAAACACTCTTTAGCTTCATGGAAATATTAAAGATCACACAAGCATAGACTTTTTACTTGTGTTGCCAGCTGTCCTGACTTTCTAATTGGTCTGTGGATTTAGGATAAATCTGGTACATCAGGATGTTGGGGGAAACCTGAGCAAGCCCAAAAGTAATTTTATGTGCCTCATTTGTTGACATTGCTTTTTGCTTCCAAGGACAATTTTATTAAGTTGAAAGAGTTGAAGAATGTATTCTTCTCATAGATTTTCTGATGTCCAGAACCTGAGATATTGCAAAGAACCTTGTTCTTATTGATAAGTTTTAGCTACATAAATGGATCACAAAGAATCAACTTAAAAAAATATTAAATTATTGCACTGCTTACAGATATAAATAGCAGACTTTGTTCTTCATCTTTATACTCTTTAAATGTCACATGCTGTGGTTTTGTGTAGTTAAATAAGTTTGAAAAAATATCTGGCTGCACACTTCGATTTTACAACATATTTCAACATTTCAAAATGTTTTCTTGTCTTTTGAAAGCCTAATAAAACTTTGTGTTGTTTGCTGGTTGGCTGATAGTCTGTCTCATCTATTTGGTGCTCAATGCTGTGTCTTGAAGTGCATTTATTTCTTTAAATCAGCTATAGAGGTAGAGCCAGCTTTATGAGCCTCGAGCTGCTGAATGCAGGAGTCTACGTTGCCAACTCTCTGCCTACACGTTTTAAGTCTTTGAAATAGCTAGAACTGCAGGGTCCAAAGTAATTATTTACACTGCTTTCAGTTCGTAGCAAACTTGGTAGATGGTGGAATGTTTTTTATTAAATTATGATTATGAATCCAGCCTTAGTTACATGAACCAAAGACCACTGTTGTGTCATCTCAGTGCTGTTTGGAGTCATAGGTTTAATTAAGTGACGGCTTGTGGCTCAAGTTTTAGAGGATATGTTTCTGCAGCTTAATTTAGATGCTATTAGGATTTTTAATACTTTCCCCTGCTAAATTGTTTTCAGAAAATTTCAAGATTGTCAGTACTGTAATGAAGCAGCATCCGTTACCTGCACCAAGCTCAGAGTGAGGATGGACTTCTTCCATCCTGACAGTACTTAAATAGTAGGGAAAGAAGATACTGAGGGCTGGTTCCCAACTTCACTTGCATAAGTGATTGAAATGGGGGTAGCAAGTTGTTTGCTTATTAATGCACTAAGTAAGGATTTTTGCCTTAGAATTCATTTGAAGGAAGTGAGGGGAAGAAGATGCGAAGGGAGGAATCTGGAGCAGATGAGCATTGCTGAGCGGATGCGTGGCTAGAACAATGGCTGGACTTCAATTGTAGACAAGCACTCAGGGATATCAAAGTCTGCCACCTCCTGTGAATGTTGCTGTGAGGATGTTAGTAAGGGAGCTCAGCTAGCTGGGTGATGCGAGTAGACAGAAAAAAATACATCAGTTAGTGAGAAATGAGTAGTTTTATACCAGCAGATTGATGTAAGTTAGGATTTCAGAAAAGGTAGGAAACCTTAGAGAAAGAAAAGGCTACTGGAGGTGAAGTTACTAGGTCTGTCATATATCATCTTTCTCCTTTCTTTTTCCTATTTTCTTCTCATTCATCTGCCTTTTTTTTCTTGGGAAAGGACAGAGTAGGCCTGGACCATGGGAGATGTTAGTTAAGAAATGCTCACAGTTTGTTCTTACAGGCATGTGGCATCTTTCTCAAATCTTTTCTTTCTTACTTTGTGCAAAGCACAAAGCCTGGATTCTGATTAAGTGTTCTGGATGTTTTTCTTTCTGGTTTCCCTGACCTTGGGATCAAGGAACACCTTTTACTGTTGGCCAATGGAAATAATGCCGTGAACATCCGTTATAGCTTGTAGGGACCTTTATAATTTGAAAATGTTTATATTTTAAGTTTGGTGGACATCTTGGACTTTGAGAGTTTTTTTGATGTCGCAATAAGACTGGGCAACTGTTTTTATCCTCTCTTGCAACTGAAGTTCTGACAGCTCTGGAAGCATTGCATGTTCTCAGTGTATGCTGTTGGCTGTCAGTACTCTTTCTACTGGTGCAAGATTTGTCAGTACTCTTTCTACTGCTACATTTGCTTCTGCTGAAAAGGGCAACTAGTACCTATAGCGTATAGCTAATTTTTATTTTACTGTGTTAAGTGAGCACTTAACAGCATGCAGATTAACTGCTCTGTGGCAGATTCTTGAGGCATTTGAGCACCAACTCTCATGTTTCACTGTTCTGTTAATGCTCCACAAATTGTCTCTCCATTGGCTTATAGCCATTATATTATCCTTCATTTATCTGTATTAACCTGTACTTGTCGTTTAATAACTTTAATGATCTAAATCCTCTGTCTCTAATTATATTGGCTGTTCAATGTAAGTATAGATCAACTGTGAACTTGTAAATTTATAGGACTTTTACCTGTGTCCCTCCAAGATATGTCATCACTTTCTTTATTAACTTTCTGCTGTCAGAAGCATAAAGCATTCGACTCAGCCCTGAATTCTTACAGCTCCAGCAACATATATTTTCCAAGTTTGTAAATCTGCTTGCTGTCACCTCTGAACAGCTAGTGTTTAATGCTTTCTAGCATTTTTTTCCGGAAACTGCTGTTGATGATTTATCTTAATCTCCTAAAATATAAACTTTTATCCTGTCCAAAACAGAGTGGGTTTTGGAAAAAAGCGTCCCAGCCTCAAGTATGTTTACTAAGTTTCTGCCTGTGTCAGTGTAGTTCACCAGAAATCTTCCGTAAGCTTTTGCTGCATCTTCAGAGCATGCGATACCACTGTGCAAAGACGACACAGAATTGCCCTTTCCAATGGCGTTACTCACTAGGCATGGCTGAGGATCTCAGGTGGAAGTGTGCTCCATTCCTACTTCGAGTCCTTCTCTCAGAACACACAGTGGGGTTTTGAGTTTATTTCGTGATTTTATAGAACAGCTGTCTTGATTTTTAACGTGATCTTCTGCTTTTCCCAGTGTAAATTAGTTTGTCTTTTCCCACTCCTAATTACGTAGCTCAAATGCATGCATTGTACATATGATGAGATTGGGTCATACTTCTAGGCATCTTCTCCATGATTTGGTTGGATTTAAGCTTTTTTCACATTTTAAACCAGATTAAGATATCTGATGTCCAGCGATAGGACAAGGGACAAGTTCCTGTGTGATGTACTCTAGGTTACCCTGCTGTTGCGGGGGGGTTGGACTAGATGATCTTTTGAGGTCCCTTCCAACCCTCGGGATTCTGTGATTCTGTGATACCTCTTATGAAACATATTTATATATATGTATATATGTAGTGTCCTTTCCAACTCTAACTATTCTATGATTCTATGTTTCTATGCATAGATATATCTACATACACACAGGGTACACTTTGAGAGGAAAGGTGCTGTGAAAACCATGTTGGATTATTTTATTTTTCATATGAAAAGAAAAATGGGAACTCTGTCTTCAAAATTCATAAAAATGCATATTTATTTTTCCAAAAGCCTGGAGAGGCTTATTCCGTATCATTCCTATCTCTTGAGTAAATATATTAATCATTCTTAAGGAAAAGAGTATTATTGACTTGAATGATTAGAAAAAGCTCTTTCGGAATCAGTTTAGCTGATAAAGTAAATAAATACTTAAATGGCTGGAGGCAAAAAAAAAGGAAAAGAAAAACCAGTCAAGCACAACTTACTTTCCGTGCTTGATATGTGCACGTGTACATATTAGAAATCAAGCTCTGTGGAACATATATTAAATAATTCTGATTTGTATGTTTAAATAAATGCTGCTTATAGGCTACAGGCAAATTCCAAAGTAAGGGCATATTCAGGAGTGTAAAGCATCGCTAGAATTGATCATTGTCTTTTGGGTTTATCTCGATATAAAAGTTGAAAAGCACATGCTGATTTTTGCACACGTGAAGGGGGAAGTTGGGTTTGCATTTGCTGTTTTTCTGGGGTTTTGTTTTTTCTTCAGTTGGGGAAAGTGTCTTCATTCTTCTAATCAGTCTCAGTGTTTTAGGATAAGATATGTTGATGGATTTTCTTTGCTTAAGGGTCTCATAGAACCAGGCACCATTTGTGTTGGACCCACGACATGACATTATTAAGGTGTTTAGCACTGAAGAGGCTGATTTCCCAAAACTGTTCAAACACCTTTAAGGAGGAATAAATTCAGAGCTGTGAATTTTAGCATTCACCCTTTAAGGCTGATGCTTGTTTCATTATGTATTTTTTCAGAATTTCTTTTCCTGTTCATCACAGCGTTCTTTAAGACTGAGATAATTGCTATATCAAATATTCCTGCCCTCTGTCAGTACATAGGTAATAATGATGTAAATGCATTCACCCTTCTGCTTTTCACAGTTCAGCTATAATTTTTAGAGCATAATTTTATGCATCTCTTTGGGAAGTTCAGTTAGAAGAGTCAGCACCACGCAGTCTTTTTTAGGACTGGGAACTGCACAGTACTATACATTATCTGTACATACCAACTAAAAGGTTGGGATAATCCCCAAATAATTGATAATGTTAAGATTCTCTGGGAATAACACCATTACTGGCAACACGCAACAACCTTCAGTTTGTGCATTGGTCCTAATTCATGCATCTGCACTACAGTGTATCTTAGAAACCTGACCTTTTCACATAATTGTAGTAGAATTGTCAATGATTTGCGTTATAAGTAGTCTGGAAAGATCTATACAGCTCTGTTGCTCTAAAAGCATGAAGCGGCCACATAGGTGAAGACTTTAACTGGCAGGAAAATATCAAGAGTAGTGGAGAAACTTGAAAAATTACAGCAAGCAGATATCAATGTTATCAAGCTTGTAGTTAGTTCTACTGTGGGCTAATGTTACCTTTTCTCCAGTCCTGGGCACCTTCACTTGCAAACCAAGTGAGGAGATATGTCTTTGTATCATTTATAAGTCTGTATATTCTTTATTTGTTAATATTTTTGTTTGACAGCCTTGACCTTCCAGCTAAAAATCAAGTTTCACTGTCATCAGTGAATTTTCAGAGTAGAATAAGTATATGAAGAGGATTTGTGGATAAACTTGTCAATTTGTGTTTGCAAACTTACTGTGAGATTATGTTACCTCCGTTATATCTCATTGTTCAACTTTTGTTGTTATTTTAGCCCAAAAAAGGCCAAAGATCATCAGCTAAAGTGCATGTAGAGTAAAGCTGCTCCTGTAAAATTGATGACCCATCCAATTATTTATCTATAGAGGCTGCTGGGAAGAAACGCAACTATCTCAGTTCTCAGACCCCTCTGCTAGGTTGAACTTCATGGCTGAAGGTTTAATCCCTAAGTGTCATATCAACAATTCATTCTGTGATATTCTGGCTGACATGCTCTCCTTCCTTATTTATTGATGTCTTCAGTCATCGACAATGAGAGGAAAATACACTATTCGTCAAAGTGACGGTGTTTTACCCTCACTTACAGTTGATGCTGCTGTCACATTGATGGTTGGAAAATAAATTCAATCATTATAAAAAGCTAAGAGTGTGAACTTGCCAGTGACAGGAAGAAGATGAAAAAAAAACCCCACAGTAACTTGCTTAAAATTGGTGTAATAAAAATAGAACTGTTTCCTATAAAGATATTTTTGAGCTTTGTTTATGAAATTCCAAGCTGTTTAAGCCATTTATTTTGTAGTTATCCCTTTGAAGGGGGATCTGCTCTTCACACTCCTTTGTGTCTGTGCAAACATATGTATAATTTTTAGCAATAAATACTCATTATCATTTCACCTTATGCTACTTGGTTACTTGTTGATTCTTTTCCCTCTATGTTCAAGGGATTTTGCTTTGGTTTTTCTCACCAGATTTTATTGAATGCATGTATCTGTTTGTGTATTACAGTATTTTGAGTGCTTTGATGAGGAATAAGTTCAGTATAGTTTCATCCAGTAAGTCCTTTAACATGCAAACATAGGCAAAGCTCTCTTGAATTGCTTTCTTAGGCTACCATTTGTATAGCTGTACTGCACCTTACAGCTTTTTAAATTCAATAACCACATATCTTACCACATTTCACCTTTGGGAGGCAATGTATATACAGCTTAAAGTAAAGAGCAGCAAGCCAAGAGGGACAAGATAGCATAATGAGGATGTCAATTTGTGGTCAGATATCTGAGGAAATATTTATCTTACTTGTACTGCACTTGGCAACAGATAGAGAAATATATATGTAATGAATTTCTTTAGACTTTATCTGGCAGAGTGTGTACCTCTTGTTAAATGCATTTAGAAAAACCAAATTTGCTTGTCTCAAATTTTTGAACTTTGAGGTTATTCTGCTTTGAATTGTTTCCAAACAAATGGACCTATCTATTAAAACAATAAGAATCATCATGTTTGCTCTGCTAACGTATGGGTGAATTTTTAATGATACATTTTCTTGATGCTCCTCAAATGATGACATTTTAAGACTCGACTCATGTACAGAACGAAAGCAAGGCGTGATTTTTGTTGTTTATGAAAAAAGAAAAATCCTGGTTTTGTAGTTTTACTCAGTTTTGCTGGGTATCTCTGACAAGCTAGCTAAGTAGCCTAAATGAATGTGCACAGAAATGCTGGTTGTCTCACACGTGCTGTGTGTCCTGAGGCAAGCTACAGCTGCTTCAGCTCCTTGTGTCTGTTTCCCCATCTGTAAAACAGGAATGATTTAACTTATTTTTCTCCTTCAGGGAAGTACAGGGTGGGTGTCTTAATGTTTCTATAGGACTTTGAAGATTAAAATCTCTATACTTGCTGCTAATATTTCTGTGTTAGAGGAGCATTTGACTGAAGCTGTTTGAAGAGTGAAGTTTTGGCATCTTGTGTTGTCTTTATACCATAACTTGAGGCCTCTCCAATATAATTTTGCAACCTTAGGTTCAGCATAAGCTGTGGAAGCAAACAACCCCAGTATAAACAAATGGTGATGACAATTGGTTAATGTATATGTCTGCTGTTAAAAACATCAGGAGATCCATTACAGCATATCTCGAAGTTTGCCAGGATAGTCCATGATGGAGCAAAACAGACACCAGTAACTGTGCTTACCCTGAAATGGCTTTTATTTAAGCATCACTGATAAATGCTGAGAGGTTTTCTCTATTATGCTTCTCAGTGTCTTTAGAAGTATAAGGAGAGCTGATGTTTTAGCAAAGGCTTCCTGACTTCCTTTCTAAGACTTAGAAAGGAGTGGGCTTAAGGAGCATGTGGGATGTATGAACACCCAGCACTGAGAGCAAGCCTGAAAGTCTTCTTGCTTTGTTTTATAGACCAAAGGTCAGCATCTATTCCTAAGGCCTACACAACCTCTAGAGATTGCAGGGGGACAACTCCTCATTTGATTGTTACTTCTTCAGTTTTACATTGCTTGAAAAACTTCAAATTTAGTACAATGATGTCTTCCTCTTTGCAGTTAGGAGCAGTGATTAGGCTACCACATGTATTATATGCTGTTGTTGCAATCTAACCCAGCATTTTGAGGCCTTACAGCCACAAGCTATGTTTTTCATGATTTACATTTTGATTTTTTAATGCAGAGCAGATTGGACAGGAGATGCTGGAAAACCTCAGCCATGATAGAGAGAAGATCCAGCGTGCTCGGGAAAGGGTAAGTTTGATAACAAGTAATTGCTGGTCTCGGATTTTATTTGCTTTGGACAAGTTCTCTGTGCGTGCAAAAATAATCCAGCATAATGATCAGTTTTATATAAATCAGCTGCTAAGTCACTAAATTGGCTGTTGGAAGAAAGCTTTCTGTCACTAACATCATAGTTAGGTCATTTTTTTGTCCTTTGAAAGGTTTCTTATAGCGTCCATTGCAGTGACTTCTTGGACTTTCTATGAAACAAGGTTCAGCATTACAGTTGAGCTGCTAATAGTTGATCAACCTTACATTTTGTAGCTCAAATGCTAATAGTTGCCTCCTGGGGCAGTTCTGAGTGAAAGAACAGATTTACTTGCTGCTCGGTTGCTGCAGTCAGGGTAATACATCTATGTCATTTTTGGCTTATCTTGCCTCTATAGGGATCAACTCTTCTCTGTAGAGTTAATGAAGATGCTCAGAAGCCCATCCCATCCAATGCACGCAACTTCTCTGAAGTTCAGTCTAAGAAATTTACCACTCTGGTTCTGTTTCCATTCACTGAACAAGGCATGATTTTGTCTCCTTGACACATCGATCAGATACTTTGCTGAATGTCCAATTTTGCCAAAGCCAAGTCCACCTATAGGCCTCTAGCTGACCAAGGCCACTTAAAACTCCTTTGTCTGTCCCAATGAGTTTCTTTACCTGGTTAACTTTGGCTGATAAAGCCTCGTATGATGGCTTTAATGAGGCATTTTCTGTCAGCTGTACCAGTTGCTTCCTGAAATCCTAGTTATTAACTACTTTAAAACATTAATTATAACTAAATAATTAAATGTAACTAAGGATTGTGAGCACTTACCAAGGGTTGTTCAGACAACTTTGTGTCTTACTTCACCTCCACTCCTCACATCCCTAGCGACTGCTGAGTCTGAGATGCTTTTCTTTTCCTAGCTGGACAAGTAAAACCTAGGCGATGGAGATGAATGCCATGTACCCGTTTCTGCTGACAATAAAAATCCTTGGGAAGGAGAGAGTGTAGTTCTGATGACTCTGTGTACACATGGTTTGTAGCACAACTTGCCCTTTTCTGCACTTCCCACCTGAAGAGCAAATTGATGGAAAAACCTGTAAGTTGCAAGGGCAAGATTAAAAATAAGTGTCCCACCACAGTGCACTGAAAGACCTCTTGTCATAAATGGAACATCTCAAATTACAGGTTTTTATCCTATGCCACTTAAAATATTTTGTTTAGGGAACTGAGAAAAGTTCTCCAGGGGAGCCACATGAGTGGACCTCTCCCAGCTGTCTGTGTATTCAGATGAACAGTAAGGGATGATCTTGGGTAACTTGGCAAGATTTCCATTTGCTGGAAAGACCAGGACAGAGGGTTCTTCTAGCAACGCATAATAGCTTTACACTGAATATATGATATTATTGTCTTATTAGTCAGGTAATAAACTTGTCTTCTAAAAGTCAAATGTCAACCTGAGTATGATGGTCAGGTCTTAGCAGTTCAGTGTTGTGAAAATTAGGAAGATTTTCTTGTGATCAAAATTTAAATGAGTTACTGTCTCTGTAGCTGAGTTAAATTTACATATGTGAGTTTTCCTGTGTGTAAAGTAAAGCTCTTTTTTTTCCCCAAAGCCAAAAATGAGGGATAAGAGGTCTGCTACAAGTCAGACAGATTAGATGGACTGTACAAGACTCTAAAAGTTGCAATGTTTTTTAGGAAAACCTCAAATTAAAATGTCTATGTCAAACAGGATATCACCATCAGCATCTTGTTCATCTTCCTTCCTTTCTCATTAGTATTCTTAATATTATTTTTAAAGCTTTCTTAACCATCACATAGATTTGCCATTTTATGCCATTCTATTTGCCATAGAAAAGTTTATTTCAAAATGTTTTCACTACAGCAGTTTTGTGAAGGAAGGAAGTGCCATCATACGCCATCTAACAGGTTTGCATGGCACGCATTCTTTGGCTTATGTGGTGCACTGGTATTAGTAAAGAAATGATGGAAGAACTATAATCAGATATTTCAGTTTTAAATAAAAACAAACTTACAGTTTGAAACTCTTTATGTTGTTTTTTTTCTTCCAGGGCAGGAAGAAAAGGTGGGTTTTTAGTGTTCTCTTGGGAGGTAGCTAGAGATCTTCCATCTGTGTGTGTACGTGTTTGTTTCTTTTTTAACATTGCCTTCGCTTATTTTGTAGGTTTTTTAATTACCATAAAAATATAAGGTTGTCTTGCTTAGAGGGGTTTGTCAAACCTCTAAGATTCAGCTTCCCCTAACTATCAGTACTGATTCTAGCTGTCAGATAGAATCCTGCAGCAAGAGAGGAAAGTAAGGATCAAACGTACAGTGGTAAAAAGGAGAGAGCTACTTTTCTGTGAAAAGGGAGGAGAATCCCCAAGTATTAAATGCATCCTTATGAATAATAAAAGACCGATATAAAGCATACATTTGTACTTCGGATCCCTTCTAGCATGGAGAAGAACTTGGCTTTTTAATGAGCCTTCTAAAAATTATTGACTTTTTTTCTCCTGTTCCTTGTGTCAAACTGGGCTAAACTGCTATTCTGGATCCTGAATTGTCTAGATTAATCAGGAAAAAAATGAGGGAATGACCTTGAAATATAATGCTCATCTTTGTCCATCATAGCACATAATTACAGAGATCTGAGAGTCAGTGCAGGCCTTCCCACTGCATATGATATTGCTAAGAGCAAATCTGGGTTAGTGTTATCCAGTCCCAGCTTCTCCTTGGTATTTTCTTAATACCTTTTACAAGAACAAGGAGGAAATATATGCAAAAAGGTTATGTGTCATTGATTGCAGCTACTGATTTCAGTAAGAAACATTAAATCTGGTACCAAATATTTATAATATTGGGCTTCAGAATAGAAACTGGGTTTAATATTGCTGCCATGCACATATTCAAGATATAATAGTGGTTTGTTATGGTGAAGGTGATTTATTATCAGAAGACTGCCACTTTTCGTGACAGTGTTACTGTTTGGATGGATTTAGCAGAGGATGTGTTTTGTCTTCTATAGCAAAGTTTCTTTAGTAAGAAATCAATGAGTCGGGTAATCCTTTCAATCTGATTTGTTAATGAGGAGGTAAATATTCAGCTTTCATAACGAGAAGAATGTTTTTATGTAGGTACACACAGCTGTGTTTTGGGGCATGTTAGAAGCAGGTGTCACTGCTATTTCGTAACTGAGAATCATTATCTTTTACGGTAGATTTTGAAGTCTCACTGGTTCCAAGATCCCTAAAAAGTCAAAAGATGTCTCTAGCTACCAGTAGCAAAAGAGACAGTAGGAGAGTAACTCTGTTCTTCCTATACCCTTCTTCATTTCTAGGCTTCCTTTCGTGGGACAGTAATAAACACAAAAATGGAGGGGAGGTTTTATTCCCATTTAAAGAGCAATAAAAGTAACTGCACTTTTCTTAATATGAAGTTCATTTGCTTCATAAATTTTCTGTTCATGTCCCAAGTGTCATCTTTTATTCAGTTGTGCTTTTATCTGTTTTGCAAGAATTTTGGGAGCTGTAGAACAAGTCAGCTCGTCAAGTTTAGCTGGAATTATAGATTTTCTGTGTCCGAATAAACTACAAAAATGCTATTTTCAGCATGCACAATTATCCTTGCATGCACAAATACATATTATACCACTGTGCCTTATGTACGTACTGTATACTGTTCACAGAGTATTTGGGCATCCATCCCAGTGGTGGCCACTGTAAAGTCAGTACAAGTTTTGTATTTAAATACAAATATAGGCATATTTCTTTTATACAGAATTGGTAAAAGACCACTATTTTGTATTTCTGCTTTTTCTTTAAACTACTGTCTTTGAAAAACAGTAGAAGAAAGGTATGTTTGTTTTTCTTTTCATGAAGATTCAGGACACAGCGCCTGGCTGTCTCTTCATTCCTTGATGCCCTCACTAATATACATAACGAATATACATACACACATCAATGGGAATTAGGGATACCAATTTATAGACCTGCCACCCTGTATTTGTAAAGCTTTTGCTCTTTATCCTGGTTCATCTTTGTTGCCTCAATATCTTATTTTCCATGGATTTCATCTTTACGTAAGTGAAAACCAGACAAATAATTTTTAGTTTTCAGATCTTCAGTGACTTTCTTACATGAGAGTTTGTTGTGGGCTAAACCTGAAGTTGATTGACTCAAATGGCAGTAGGAATAGCTGTCCTTTGTACAGAATGGAATACATGTGCCTTTTGCCTTTAATGGGACTCTTTTTTTTCCCCAGCTTAGAGAAACAGATGCAAACCTGGGGAAGAGTTCCAGGATTTTGACGGGAATGTTGCGAAGGTAAGGCCAAGGTAGGGACATTTCCGCTCTCTTTTGTCCTCTATCCTTCTGTGCCTTTATTTTTAGTTTTAATTCAAACTCAGCATTTTGATGATGTACCTAACTTTTTTACATGGGCTGCTACGTAGAATGTCTTTGAATGAATGCTGGTAGTGAAGCAGGCATGGTTTGATAGCAGGCTTTATCACAGCTGTAGGAAAACTTTTCTATAGCCTGAAGGATTACCTCTTGCTCAATCATTTTGCATCTTTCTTTCTTTGTATTTGATGGGGGGTTTTGTCTGTGTATTCTAAAATTAAGCATTTTGATTATAATTTCTTGTGTTCTTTGTTCTTGAGTGATTTCAGTCTTTCTTTTGATCTTCAGGGTTTTTTACCTGTTAGATTTTATGTGAGAAAGTTTGTAAATGTTTTCAGGCAGCATACATTTACACACAGATAAAAGGTTAAGATGATGAATTCTGCCTGAATAGAGGGGGCAGACTCATTGTCAGACCTTGTGGTTTTAACATGTTCCTTCCATGCTTTCAGTGTTATAAAAATTGTACCTGGGATCAAAGTAAGGTGGTACAGAAAGGAAAAATCTCCAACATCCTAAAAGTCTATGTGGGACCGCAGAGAGGGAGTTATCCAGAGATTATGAGGCACCTTCCAAGACAGATTTTGTTAATTAGTGGCATCTCTGGATACTTGATCTTTACCCGGTGAAACAGCACCCAAGCTTCTCTGTCCATATATCTGTATATATTCAGCTTCTTATAGAAGAAAAGCATCCCTCTAATAGGTGGTTCTGGGTGCTATGAAAACATGGTTTGAAAGGAGCTTAGAGCATCCTCTCGAGTGTTCAGTATGAAATTACTCTTACCATTGGCTTATATGTGGCATGTTTGCTTAATGCAATCTGCTTGTTAAAAAAAAAAGAAGATAAAGTTTTAGCAGAGTTGTTGATTTGTCACTTCACTTGGAAAATAGCAAAACCAGAATTTAGTGAGTTGTTCTTTACTGCAAGCTTTATCTCTTCATTTCTGCTCAGAAAAATATCTTTGTTAGTCCTTGTATACCCAGCTGACAAAGGTTAAAATGACTGAACCTCATGCCTTCATTCCACAGATTTCTTACAATTCCAACTCCAAACTGTAACATATAAAATTCTCTGATTAAGAGTAATATGTAAATGACACAAGCTAAATTCAAAATCCATGGAGGAAGGAAGTGGCAATTGAAAGGGATGGTTCAGTGCCTGTAGACAATCAAAATAAACTATAAAAAAAATGAACGAAAGAAAAGACACAACCAAACCCAAGTCTCCCCAGGAAGGGCTCTGCGACATGAGCTGTAACAAATATTCTGCATATGTCTCCATTTTGTCAAATCTCATTAAAGGGGTTCCTTGCTTTATGTCAATTGGGCTGTCCAAAAATCATTCATCATTTTAGTGTAAAAAAAAAATCATGCAGTTATTTAAATAATATCATATTAATGTTAAAGTTCAGCTGTCATTTGATAGTATGGCTTAATCAGACATAGCATTTAGGAAAAATAGTTTTTTCGGGCTTTACTTGGCTTTCAGGTTGGCAGATTCAAATAAGGATTTATGGGTTTCTAAACCAATGTATTCTTTCCATGTTTATGCTTGAGGTACCTCAGCCTTTTTTGCAGCACCCTGTAGTCTGTTATTTTCAATAAAATAAAATATCTCCTCATATTGTGTTTGAATACATTTGCAAGTAATTTGGAGAAGCTGAAACAAAAACATATGCTGTAACCTTTGACTTTGTTTTGTGTTTGGGAATCACAGTTAGGAGTCCTAGTTTATAAGTGTTCCGTAAGCCAAATGAAAAATATGATCTTTCTGAAATATACTTGGGCTCTTCTTTTCAGACAAAAAGGATAATGCAGTCAAGCACCACCATGGCTTGTTTCTTTGTGTCAGAAAGGCACTGGATTTCCTTTTGCTTTAGCAAAAATCCTGAGCTGAGTCACCTGTCTGGGTGAAAGGCAGATTAGGATTTAAGCTCAGTTCAGCTAAATGTGCCAAAAGCAATGCCCCGGCATAGATGCAACTTGCAGTAGAAGATTCTCAAGATGTTATTTAAAACCACACAATAGCTAGACCTGTGGTGAATATAATTTGTTTGTGACTTGTTCAGTAGTAGGGTCTAGCATTATTCCAGCCTCAGCATCATCCCAGTGTTAAGTCTCAAGAATAATCATAAAATGCAGACCCTGAGAAATCAACACAAATTAGATAAATACAACTGCAAGAAAAATAATTAGCACGGATTGGCAGTTATGTCCTAATTTCTGCACACTTCAGTACATGCCACACAATGTTTCACTTAATTACTGGAGCCAATGAAGAAGAATGCTGGAGGACTATTCTTCACATCATTAATACACAGAAAAGGTAATAAACCGAACGTTGCTCAACTTAGTTGCTGCTCCCACAATATGTATTTGCTGATATGCTTGAAGTCATATGCCAGGCTAATGAGGCATATGCCAGGCTAAGAGACTATGCCATAGTCTCTTGACTATGATAATACCCTGTGCATCAAATTAATGCCTAACTATCTCTGTTTTTACATATGGGAAAGGTAAAGCAGAATCTGTTCTGAATCTGGCCAAATATAGTAAGAGGTTATATATTTAGATAGCTAGAGGGCTACCTTCCTCCCTTTGTATGACCTAAATTCCCTGGCCATGTATTTGTGCATAAAATGCTCCAGAGGTGGGGAATAAAAGCAGGGACAGGCTTTGTAGGTTGCCAGAGGTCACTAAGTAAATCAGTGGCATAATAAGGACAGACCTTCCTATACCAGTTTGCTGCTCTAGCAACTTTAGGAAGCCAGCCTTATGTATTGGAATTTGTTGTCTCCCTGTATTTCAAGTATTTGCTTAAGGGAAATTTTGTAATAAATGTTTTTAAATATTCTCACTTTGAAATAACCTATAAATTTATATTTGTTTTCCTGTAAATAAACCTCCTGGGATTCCACTAAACTAGTATATTCCATTCAGGGTATGGCATTGCATTACTATGATAAACTCAGCATTTCAAAGCATTGATCATTTCCTTTTACACGTATCAATAGCTCTGGAAATCCTGGTGGTTTATGACTCCTCTTTAAAACTGCGAAACTATAACACAATTGCAGTGTAGTTTAAGTTAGAGAATTTTCAGATGATAGCTTTTAACATAAGGAAATGGCATCTTTTGCAATCATCTGCAGTATCACAGTCTCAGTCATCCATCCCTTGGCCTCTACCCCAGTGTAAATTGGGGAGCGCACAGTGTGTCAGAAAGAAGCAAAAAAGAATATGTTCTGAAAGATCTTCAGTCTTTTGCCCATATCCTAAGCCAATAACCTAGAAAAGCTTTTAGGAAAAGAATTTGGATAGCCTCCAAGCCACACACGGCCCAGTGGGAAACCAACAAAACTAAAAGTAACCAGATAAAAATTTCAGTAATTTGAACCTTTATCCAATTAGCAGATAAATTCTATCTACCCCCCTCCAAAGGGCAGAAAAATATTTCATGAAAAAATAGCTACCGCCCTCCAGAACAACTTTTTATGTTGTCTGGTTCACCAGGAAATTTTTATGCCAAAAATTCTTTTAATCTTCAGATTTCAATCTTCTGAATTGTCAGCAATGATTCTTCAAGAAGTTCATGAGCACATCTGCTCTTATAAGAGAGACTTTTAAAATGTGATTTCCGGCAGGACAGACACTACCTCCAGCTGATGGAAATGAAGCAATAAGTGTTCAGCTCTCAGGTGATAAATTATATGACTTGCCAGCTGCATGACCAATATGACTACAATCAGAACTGGAATGCCTGCCCCTCTGTGCTAATTGTAGTTGAGCTTCTTCGCTCCTCTTTCCAGGAAAATTCTGCTAGTCCTACTTTTTGCATCAGTTCTAATCAAACTTCCTTGTACTTTTGAACTCCAGGATAGTCCTGACCTTACAGTTATTTCTCACCATTTCATAGAATCATAGGACAGTGTAGGTTGGAAGGAAGCTCTAGAGGTCATCTGGTCCAACCTCCTGCTCGAAGTAAGTCTAATTAGAGCAGGTTGCTCAGAGACTTCTCCATTCAAGTTTCGAACACGTCCAAGGTTGGAGATACCAATGCCTCTTTAAGCAGTCCATCCCAGTAGCAGTTGAAATTAGCAATTTTTCCAGTTATCTATGAAAATTTCCCAGCACCCAACTTGTGTCCGTTGCCTCTGGTACTAAGCAGAAGTGATTTAAAACATAAGTGTTTTACAATTGGCCTTCAGAATTTGGGCCTGGACTGCAGTCATTCCTAACAATTCTCAAACAACTTCAACAGTTGTGAAGAGGCCCCTGTGGTCATTAGCCTGAGAGGACATTCAGTGTCGAGCAGTTCTTTACACAGGGTGTGGGATGCTCTACCTCCACCCATTGACCTGGTTGGGTGGCCATTCAGTAGTCGATGCGTAAGTAATTATTTATTTGCTTTCTCACACTCTTAGAGATGGGAAAAAGCTATTTATGTCAGTTCTACCATCACTCTTGATTGCAAAGCCCACATTTCCATATGCAGAACAGCAGCAGAGACAGTCATGTCGCTCTCAAGGCAAACCAAAACAAAGAGTGAGTTTTCTCACTATCTTTTTCCCCTATTTAACTACCAATCTCTGTTTCCATCCCCAGAAGTCCATAACAAAAAAGATTTTCTTCTGAGCTAAAGCCTATCTCAGAATCAGTCTTCCTAGGCCATAACTATTCAGTCTCTGCAGTTTTCTGAAGGAAGGTCTTCACATCACAGATACAGAGTGAAGTTTAACATACAGTTAGACTTGCCTTGTTTTCATTCTAATAGAAGAATTGCTGTTTCCAACAGGAACTTTGCATATTTGGTCTCAAGCCAGAAGAAGTTTGAGCAGAAACTGTTATAGCAACTTTTTGGTACATGTATTTCTATTTTTACTTCAAGATGTATTTCTACACTGAAAATTATTGAAATGGTAAATCCTTTAGCTACATGTCTGCTCCATGTTGAATATTTACAGCTGCAGCTGTTTACTTCAGTAATTTAGACCTTGATTCAGGAACATATTTTAGCATATGGTTAACTTAAACCAGAGGAGCAAATCCCTTAACCTGAGGGAGACCAAATAAGGAGGGTAATGAGTGGCAGGATGATTCTGGGTCATCTTTTGGGCAACACAGTTTTTATTGTGCTCTTTGCTCAAGGCTCATAACAGAGCAAACCCTGTCCTTAATATTCCTGTTGTTAAATGGTAATCATAAAATACACATAAGGTATTTTAGTGCTTGTTACTGTCAGTGTGAGATTTTCTTTTTAAATTTCCTGCCTTTTAAGCATTTAATATAGTCACTTGATTCTTATATTATTGGATGTTTGTGGTTTTTATGCAGCTAATCTTTATCGTTATGAAGTGTTGAATCTTTCAGAAGGAAACTAGTAAGCTTTGTGGTGCTGTTAATCACCAGATAGTCTTTGGATAAATAAGATACAGCTTCTTATTGCAGATTAAACCTTGGCATTAATTAGTACCTGGTTATTCGTCACTTTGTCTCTGACTTTAAAAATAAACCTTGTTTCTTTGTTGAAGTGATGGACAAAACATCTGGAAAGTGTAAATGTAGTGTCAGCAAAATTCCCATTCTTCAACATTAGGAGTCCAACCAAAAAGGCAGGAAATGTACCTCTAGGTCTGAACAGCAAGAGTTTTAAAACAGTATGGGGCACTGTGGGTTCCCTGTTCTAAAGTTAGGTGTGATGTAATCTGGTGTATGTAAGATGCATTTCTTACTTTTAATAATCAATTGAGAGCCATTTTATAAACCTTGCTCATCTTTCTTGGACAGTGTTCTGTATATTTCTTCCTAAATGCTTTTGAAAACTGTTACTCTACTTCATTCAGCCTTATTCATACTTCATTTCATGCATCGCAGAAGGTGCAGAAGTCTCCTGAACTGCTGTATAACCACCATAGCTACAGCACATGGAGAATTCCAAACCACATACTGAAGCTACTGAGTGCCTCACAGGATGGGACCAATTTCAACTTTGCAAGCATGTAGCTATATTAAGTTTAATGCCACCATAGCCTTTGCAAGCCTTCAGCTCCAAGAGCCTAAGTGATTCAGAGTTAAATTTACTCCAAACCTGGGGAAAAAAAAAAATATGCATAATGATCAATCTTCATATTTTAATAGCTTAAGTGCGTAGGACTAAATAAGTCAGTGTTTTCATCTCCTTGCACCTAGGCGGTCTTAGAAGGGTATGTCCTGCGTTCACTGAGATAGAAGCATTTCTATTGTAGCATTGTTTTATTTTTCAGATTGTTGGAAAGCTTTATCCACATGTCAAACGTCCTATACAGCATTCATTATAAGCGAGGCTCTCAGCATTCTTTTGACAATATTTCTAATTCTCTTTTTTCATTCCTTTTTAAAATGTACAATGGCCTTTGTTCTGTTCTTTCCATTCCCTCTTTTCTATCATCCAGAATTACTATCTCATTTGCCCCCCTTCTATCTACTTGTGTCCAGCTGAACAGCTGGAAAGAACATTATCTAAAGCACAGTTGTGTTTCTGCAGGAAAACAGGATCCCACTGGATAATTATCCAAGCTAGTCCTAGACTGCATATACCAAGAATGTAAAGTATTGTAATAGGCTAAATATCATGTAACCCTTTGTGATTGTTCTCTGTATTGAGATATGTTGACTACGATTAAGCAGCTAAAGCCTAAAGAGGTTCACAGTGTCATGGGTGAAACAAAAGGCATTTCATAGTCAGCGTTGTCATGTCTGAACCACAATAGATGTCTCATGACATGCTTTCATGAGAAGGCATGTCTTATATCAGCATAATCAGTGTGGTGCTTTCTTGCAGTGGTTACAAGTAGTTTCCAGTTGGATGAGTTCTCTCTGACATGATATTCTGGAATAGCGAAGGTAGTAAAAATATTTTGAGTGTGGTGAGATTGTTTTTGTGAAGCAGGGTGAAGTAGGGAACCTGTTAGCAAAAGCTGACATTGGTAATTGCTGAAATAGTTGGAGACAACTCTTCAGATATCAGTTAAGTCGAACTCCTTAAGGACAGCAGTAAATCAAGGATTATGCTGCTCTTGACACCACTCACACTGTAATTGTCACAAAGCAATATATGCCAAGTTTTACACATGCCATTTACTAGAGCTTTTAAGCCATAAATGCCTAAGTGTAACATTTACTGAATACAGATCTGCATGATAGTTTGCTACATGGGTCCTTTCATTTTAATCCACAAGTTAACCAGAAGAAAGAGAATCATCTTGGAAGTGAACTCAGAAAAGTTCATCCCTTTGTGTGAAGCCAGGATTGACTGTCCCCGTTTCAGTCCTGGCAGATATTTGTTTTGCCTGCTCTGCACTGATGAACATTCCCCATCTCTTTGATTAAATAGTTCCAAGTTTTGCCTAATGTTTAGCACAGATCTTTCTTCCTGGATAGAGAACTTCTCTGTGCTGCTGCATTTGAGGAGATTTCTGTGCTCTGTCATGGCCCATGACTTCTGCTGTGGAAAGAAATTTCTGCTGAACTTCTCAAGAATTAGAGAACATAGATAATAGTGTACACACATTATAGTTTCCAATTTTCATAAAGCCAAGCCTTTTGATAGGATTCAGGAATGTAAAACTGGAAGACTTGGATAGTGATCTAATAGGAAAATCCTGGAAGCTCAGCCTCTCCAACCAGTAGCTTTACGCGTAGGTGTCACTAAGCTTTGCAAATGGAGACACCAAAATTAAATCATTCTCATTGAGGTTACATACCTGGACTAAAACTAGGCTGTATACTAAGCTCACTAAAAGTAGCATTTGGAATTCAAACACTAACAACAAAAAACTGAGATTTAACTTACTTTGTGGCACTTTAGGAAAAGGCAGCAATGTTGTCAAACAAACATCAGAAGTTTTAACTTACTTTTCCCACCTGTGCCCATAGACATACCAGCATATTTGACAGCTCTGGCATTTGAAAACAAATGGTGGGAATGGGAATTGTTTTGCATAGTCTTCTGTCAGGTCACTGCAGGAGCTTTGTAAATCTTTATCAGGTAAAGAAGCTCTTCTGTGCATTCTGAGTATAACTTAGTAGCATTTGGCACTTTTCTTTCCACACTTGATGCAAATTGTCATGTTTTAATAAAAGCAAAATTAATTCAGCTTTCCAGCACAATTCTGATCACACACCAATGATTTTATCTTTAAGAAAACAATGAAGTCATCAAACTGATTTAAAACTGCTGTGCTATCAGAATCTTGTCTTTATTAGTTAATCTTTTAGATTAGATAATTTTCAGTCTGTCTCATAGTAGCAGGTCATAGTTTTGGCTGTGCTCAGGAGACAGATTAAGTGACCAACAACTGGAACAAAGGAAAACTCAGGATTTGCTGGGTACAGTTTTTGTTGAAGTCAGTCACTCAAGTTCTATCACAAAATCCAGGACCTGAACTTGCAAGTCATACTTACGTGAGTAGTTTGCTCATCCAAAGCCCTAGTATTGAATGAGGATCTCTTTTAGTTGGAGTAAAGTTTGTTTGGGGATGGATGTTGTTTGTTTTTGTAGTTTTAAAAAGGAGGCCATAAGTGATGACTGGGAAATCAGCAGCTAAGGAAAACCAGGGTCCCTTAGAATTTGTTGCAGATAAATTAGTGCTGCTGTGGGACAAGAGCGAAGCTGAGAGAGGATTTATATCCTTGGTTAGCATGTAATTATGTTGTATTGGACCTTTAAAACTCTGCAGAAGAAATGTTCAGCTAACCTGCTGAGCATCTGTCTGAAGAATAATGAAGTCATGAATGAGAAAGTGAGGTCTTAGAATAAGAGATTGTGTAATCTACTTCATGATGGGAAGGATGAAAATTTGCTAATTTTGGCTAGATCTTCAACTAATATGGAAGATTTGAACCTAATCAACAAAGAAAAGTCAGTGTGGAAATTGAGCAAAATGGGGAAAGGAAAAACAATCTTACCATAAACACTGAGATTTATGTTCTCCACATTTGTGTAGCTCTGAAGTCATTCATTGAAAATCATTGATTTTTTTTTTACAGCAATATCTAGAATAATATAAACAAGGAGAGACTCTTGCAACCTGTTTGCTTCAGACAAACCTAAATTTTCAGTGCTAGTGCTCCTTCAGTCTCAGAATCAGGATTATAACTCAGCTTTTAAAATCATATTTATTAATGGGGTTTTTTTGAAGACTTAAAGAGTTAGTCAATGAATTTGAATAGTCAGGAGCTACAATTTATTAGAATTAGAAGTGGTATTAGTACTCTCCAGATTAAAATATAGCACAAGAGTTTTTCACTGCCCTATGTGCCTTCTGCAAATATTAACGTTTTTCTGTGAGTGTGAACATGGATTATCTTGCTTGATCTCACTGTGGATTATTTACTACCTAAGAACTTTTTACTACCTAAGAACTTTTGCTTAGCTTGGACTTTACTTGGACTTTACTATATTAACTGAGCTGTAACCTAGAAGGTTTTTATAACACTTGTAAGTTGAAGCAAAGTCTTCATCATGTCTTATTTAGTAGATCTGCTGATAGTTTAAAATTACAACACTAACAAATAATTTTTCTTCTTGAATAAAGATTTCATTTTATGATTATTTTTGCACCAGTTCCTTGCCTTCCTCCCGATGAAAATGCTTGTGCAAGCAAAAACAAAGCGCTGTATGTTTCTCTGACACACTTATCATGGCTGCAAATAATGTGTTTAAATAGGGAATTGCTTGAGAAACATGGTTCTATTTGTGCCCAGCCTTGCCTAGATGTTGGGAAGCGTATGGCCTACTTTATCCATGCTGAGAAACTTCTTTGCTGCTTTCTGCTGCTGCTGTGTTTTTTCAGATGCAGTTTGCAGTGTGAATGGCACACACGTGTTGATTGTGAAGGTAGCATTCTTTCAGTACAGCCTTCAGCTAATTACTCTTAGTGGCAGAGGGGCTTTGTACCTCATTTGTGAACAGCTATTTATACTACTGCACCAGTACAAAGCAATGTTTCACATTACCAGTTTACCAGACTATTACACCATTGTGTTTTAATCCACAGTAGGTGGATGGAGAACATGAGCCATCTGTTTTATTTAATGGTATAATCAGTAAACAATATATGCACTTTACACATTTGGTCATTAAAGATGCCCATATTGTTGGACCCTGTATTTACATTGTAAATTGGTGTATTCACACATCAGCTCATTCTGGTTTAAAAGGCTTGCTGTGTTCATAAGATGGTACAAAGCAAGCTCAGTAACTGCTCGAACCCAGCGCAGGTGGTCGAGCTAGTTGCCACACAGATCAAAAGTCAAACAACTGTGAATCTTCCTTTGAAATGGCATTTAGAGAGACAAGGCTGGTCTTATCTTCACAAACAAGAAAGAGTTATAGATATACATCATGAAGTTATGAGAACAAAAGGGGGTTTTGTAATCGCCCAGCATCAGAAAATCCAGTACTGCAGACTTTTGTTAAGACATCTTTGGAATATAAAGACCATCTTATTTTCCTGGACAAAATGTAGGGGAGCAAGTCTGTATGATTAAATGTGAGAAGGTTGGCTGATCTCAAAACTTTGGAGACAAAACGTTGCTTTCTCTCACAGTCGATTTAATTTTATTTTCAGCGCTGCATAAGCAGAATAAAACAGACATCAGCAGCAAAACCCAATCTTATTGAAGGGATAGAGGTGAATGGGTGTATTTGTGCTGGAAAACAAGGAAATTGCTCTATACTTCAATTTCCCCAAGGTATCCTTGGTGACTGCCAAAAAATAGCCACAAAAATACATTAAAAATTCACTGATAAGTAAAATCTTGTTTGCTGGCATATTTTTAAGGAAGTGGAAGATCATACAATCGTGTATTAAAACAATGACGTTTATGTTCAATGATTCTGTCATTCCGTGGTTCTGTGTCAGTGTTTTATTTCACAGTTTGTGCTTAAGATGCCTAGAATTTAAGGTATTTATTGGAGGACTCAGTCTCATTTCTCACTGTGTTTCATAAGGAAATATAATTGGGTTTATCACCAGGTGAAGGCCTGACTGGCATCGGCAGTAGACAGCAAAAGGAAAGAACTCATGGAAGTGATATGGCTGAGCCTGAGTTTGCAGGTCAGCAAGGCTGGAGTAGTCTTGAGCTTAACAACACATCTGCTCAGTTGAGTCTGCTGATAAAGGTAGAGCTTTGTGAGTGCCAGTTCTTTAGCTCATCTTTTAAAGCAGCAGTGTCTGCCAGGATGAGATCTTAGTCATATCTCGTTGTATGCGCTCGTGTAAAAATATAGCAGCAAAATACTAACACATAGGAGATTTTCATTTTGGTTTCTGTTCCTACATAATGCAGCTATACTCAAAGGGGTAGGAGGAAAGGACTTTTTTACTAGGACTTTTTTATGCTGGCACGAATTTTAGAGATAAAGTATTTTCAAGAGTGTGACCAAAGAGAAGAAAATATCTTATTAAAAAAGGACATGGAACTGTTGGAACAAGTCCAGAGGAGGGCCACGAGGATGATCAGGGGACTGGAGCACATCCCGTATGGAGACAGGCTGAGAAAGTTGGGGCTGTTCAGCCTGGAGAAGAGAAGGCTGCGTGGAGACCTCATAGCAGCCTTCCAGTATCTGAAGGGGGCCTACAAGGATGCTGGGGAGGGACTCTTCATCAGGGACTGTAGTGACAGGTCAAGGGGTAATGGGTTCAAACTTAAACAGGGGAAGTTTAGATTGGATCTAAGGAAGAAATTCTTTACTGTGAGGGTGGTGAGGCACTGGAATGGGTTGCCCAGAGAGGTTGTGAATGCTCCATCCTTGGCGGTGTTCAAGGCCAGGTTGGATGAGGCCTTGAGTGACATGGTTTAGTGTGGGAGGTGTCCCTGCCTATGGCAGGGGGGTTGGAACTGGATGATCTTAAGGTCCTTTCCAGCCCTATTCTATGATTCTATGATTATATATTCTTTCAAAATATATAATATCTTCATGGTTAAAATATTTAAAATAAAGCAAAGAAAGGTTCAGCTGTAAGTGTCCGTTTTATAGTTTCTTCATATCTGTATTTCATGTAAATTGAATATGAAGCACTGGCATGTTTCCATATGCTTCATGACTTACTGCCTTCTGATTTTGAGATGTGATGTAAGTAACTTACTTCTAATCTTAGAAAGGCATTGAGATTTTTTTGTGATGATTTTTCCCAATCCAGGAAAAGCAGTCAGGTACTTGACTACTAATGTCTGAATCCTAGTTTTGTCCTGCGTCTATCTTGGGTAACTGCAGACACATCTGTTTCTGTGCATTTCTAAAATGAGGATAATGTTCCATATCTCAGCAAAGCATTCCAAGAGCAAATGCCCTTAATTAATCTGTGCATGGTCCTCACATGACAACATGATGAGAGTTTGTGAATGATGGACTAACTGGTAGCAGTGCCTGTCCTGATTCAGAGTCATGGCTTAAATGGATTTTAAAGGGGTGAAAGAGAAGCATGGGAAGAATTTAGACTAGAGGGGTATGGAATATCTGATTTCCCATAACAGTCTATTACCAAGTGCATACCTGATCTCCTTAACTATTGAACGTGGGTATGAGGAAGAGGAGGTATCCGTTCTTTGTTGATTTCTATAGATAATCTAATTTTGAGGGCTACAGGTGACAGGCTCATCTTTCTGTCAGTGACATTTTTGGTGTTACAGACAGAAAAGAGTATTTAGGTTGGTTCGACAAATAGAATTAATGCATTCCTGGAAACATAAGGATAAGTGTATTTATAGAAAAGCAGTAACGTTTAACTTGATGTGCTAGCCCAGGCAACTGCTTCTTGCTTATCAATCTCTCCTTACTCCTCCTGTCAGAAATGATGTTCTTATAGCTTGCTGTGGAGTGAGATGTATTGCTGGCTGCTGTCAACCTGCAAACGATCAGTACTTTACAAATGTTTGTTAAGTACTTTAGGGTTCCTTAAAAAAGATACATATCCCTACAAATGCAACAGTTTATGACTTACTCTCAGAATGCTGCTGTTTCCTTCTTCAAAGAAGGTGTGGAGGAGAGATGTGTAGACTCAGGTTGACAGTCACTTCCCCTGGCCAGAATTACCCTTAGCAGCATCACCTCTTGCCTCTGGGGAAAGAAGAAACATAATTTGTTACAGCACATGAATGGGTAAAGCCATGAAGATAGTCTAGAAATGCATAAAAATTCTATATCTCATGTGTAGTAACCAAGACATAGTGTGCCTTTAAAAATCCAATATTTTGCTGTCCAACTTCTGATTAAGGAGAAAATAAAAATATGGATTTCAGTTGTTGTATTTTGTTGAAACATCCACTGACATGATGCTGCTCTTAACTGTGAAGTTAGAAGAGAGTTTGTTAGGCAGTTTGTGTAGCAAGCACATGTTGAAAGCTAGGGTAAAAGGAACTTTGAACGTGATAGCTGGTAACAGTGCTGTCGAGCAAGCTCTTCCTGAATAGTGTTCTTTATAGAATGTCTCTTGTGCTGGCACACTTGCTTGGTCATACTTTAATGGTCATCTTTGAATTATTGATGATTTATTAAAGCTCTACCAGCAAGCAATGGGAGAATTAAACTCTCAAATGTCAGTTGCATCAGATGATTGCTCTTTGGGGAATCTAACTGATCAAATGAGATGAACCGTGTAGAATTCTTAAGACAGGAATTGCTCACATGTAGTTGTTTCTTAGCAAATTCACAGCATCCTCTTTGGAGTAAGATGGAGTATTTGGAATTACATGATACGCATACATGATGTTGAGCATATTGTAGGATTGTTTTATAATAAACTATTTTAATATATTAAAATTTGGTATTAGCAGTGTTTCAGATGCTTAGCAGTCAACTAAGGAAATAGGGACCTCATCTCGAAGATGCACATTGTAAACAGACAACACATTGGTGGGGTATGGGATGTTGAATGAAACCAAAGGAAAGGCAATGGTACAAAGATGCTGTCATGGTCTGTTTCACGTGGTGACTTTACATGCTTGTAATTCTATTCATTGAGATCAGTGGAAAAGCTTGTGCCCTGAAGCTTGTTCTCTGAATCTGAGAGGAAGAGCAGGTGCACAAGATACCAGAGAAATCTGTGTTTTATAAATGTAGAAACTAGCTTACAGTAGAGTTTTTCTGTTTTGTCCTGTTGCTCCACTGACCCAATTAAATACAGGCTTCATAGGAAAATATTTTCTGTGGCTAAACTCAATAACAGGGTTTGGTTGGGAGGACTATCAAACCTGGCCCTCATCTCTAAACTAGTGGGTTCTGAGACTGACTTTAGTTTGAGACCCACTGTGCCCTGGTTTCTTTGATCCAAACTCTGAGTATATATGATCATCATTTAAAGGAATGAACTCCTTTGTGAAGAGGAGGCCAAGAAGTGGCCCCAGAGAATGCCTTCCCACATGGAAAGCCATCACCTCCTGATTTGATGGCTTCCATGCTAATGCATCTTTCAAGGGGGCCTCTTTATCCTGCATTGTTACTTATTTGGCTCTTCTTTTATTTCAGTCTTGTCATTAGTGTGGGATGGTTTCTTTTCTAAGGTCATCTGGTGAATAGCAGTTTATTGCATATTGTTGTGTTTGTCTAAAGGCAATTGCACAAGCTTGAAACCTAATTCTTGTAATCTTTCCTACCAGGGATAGCTGGAGATAAATACTGCTCTATGCTTGGTGGGAGTGGGTCTCTACGTTTTGATCATCCATGTCTAAATGTTGAGTAATACTTAAGGGAAAATGTTCTCAAAACATTCCTTAGATGATTATTAGATTATATTTTATGTTTGATAAAAGCTGGAAAATCGTGTAAATATTTGCTTAACATCCCACCCCTAAAGCAATTTATTTCCTTTCTGGCCTTCAACCCTCTTGCTCAGTGAAATGAGATCAGTCACTTTCTGTTTATATTCAGTTTCACTTTGCAGTTTTCATGTACGTGTAGTGAGATTCCCCATTGCAGGGAAATGCTTAAATAATAAGTGGGAAATAAAGAGGAAGGAAGGGAAAAAGTATTTGCTAGTGTCTTCCCACATTTTAAAAGTAAACAAGTGCTGTGATTATACTGCTTGCATGTTACATGCTAGCGATTAGTGTTAGAAGAAAATTA
The DNA here is from genome assembly GCF_963264785.1 of Psittacula echo. Lineage (NCBI taxonomy): Eukaryota > Metazoa > Chordata > Aves > Psittaciformes > Psittacidae > Psittacula > Psittacula echo. The sequence continues at coordinate 10,451,849 of NC_137743.1, read as the reverse complement.
AAAACATAATCCAGTCCTGTTTTTCTATAATTTGTTTGTCACATACTAAGTAAGACAGATTTATATGTATTATGTTCCTTTGGCTACTTTTTAAATCTACCTGTAACACAAGTGAACACGAGAGATCTCCCTCTTACAAAAGGAAATCACTTTTGCATCTTAGATGCTCCATGGTGGTTGAGTCTTCTAGGAAGTGCTGGCTTTTTCACATAGACAACAGTCAATACTCACAGAGGTCAAGTGTTTGGCTGATTTCTCTCATCCGCATTTTTATCTGGAATTAATACAGAGTATGGGTCTCAAAACCGCAGACATCAGAATGAATGATTAGAGCTCAACTAAATGGGAGGAGGGGCTTAGGGTACATTGTGTTGTAGGAAAACAACCAGCAGAATCAGTTAATTAATTTAAAAGATTGAGGACATTTCTCTGCACCAACTGGCATTGAAGCATTTTTGTCATACACTGAAAAATGGCTGCTTCAGATGCAAGAGGTCCCGGAGTTTCTCTCGAGTCCTCTTTTTCTCCCACCACATTTTTGCAATTAAATACTGGATGAAAATTCTTTTTCCTTTCCTTTTGTTTTGTTTTTTTGTTTTAAATGTGTTACTTTTTCCTTAATGCGTAGCAGCTGATTTTTCCTCTGTTGGCTCACTTGGGCACAGAGACAAATCTCCTTTCAAGGAACAGAGTTCCAACATTGTTGTTGATTATTTTAATGGGAAACCATCTGTGTGGTAAGGCAGTCTCTCCAGCTTCTTTATGGAGAAAAAAATCAACAAGAACAACAAAAAAGAGATGTGAGTATTTTAGCCAAAGGTAAAACACTTCCCTCTGTAACGTGAATGGACTCACAAGGAAAGTGTGTGTCTCCTTGCCTGATTTTCAAGAGCAGCCTACCTGTGACAGTCCCTTGGGAACACAACTGGCCTTCAGACTGTAATCTGCTCCTGGGGCTTCCCACAAAGGTGCAGTTGAGATCAACTGCTCTTTCTGGGGGACAAAGGACCAGTTTGCTTTACAAGAGCCCTTTGCCCTTCTTGTATCTGGCATACTCCAGTTTACCTTCCCAGAGCTTGAAGGGCATTTCTTGTAGGAGCCTTGTGCTTCCTCTGTGTTCCCTTCCGTGGTTTTCATAGCCTGTCAGTCCATGGTTTTCATGTCTTTTGACAAACACCTTCGCTTAGAATCACAATATGGTTGCCCTGAAAAAAAAAAAAAAGGTGGCCTTTCTTTTCCTCCTTCCTTTTTATGAACTAGAGACATCATATGTCAAAGCTTGGTGTAAGGTCACAATAGCACTTCGTCCTCTTTCACATCACTTGCCAAATAACTACTGTTGTGGCAACAGCTGTAACCAAACATGGTGTCAGCTAGTTTTGCCATAACATGATTGGGTGCCAGTAGTTCTTATATAATGTGAAACACACTCCCAGGCAGTGCAATGAGGCATCTGATTATTAAATTCCTTGAAATGTCATCTGGATTTTTGATTATTTAATATTTTTTTGCATCACTTCAGGTCTCAGATCTGGACAATGTTGTGATTAAAGGAAAAAGAACAGAAAATTCTCTCATTATAGTAAACATTTCCAAGAAAACTCACACCCTGAAGCAAGCTGCTCTTCTGCTTACATAGACAGCAACAGCAAAGGCTCTGTGAAGGCTATGAGGTGAAGGTTATAATTGTGGCTACCAGTTGTTTGCTGCTTTTTACTGTAGCACTTTCTCTAGTGACAGTAAGTGTTCTTTATTTTTAGCCTTCTTATTTTGAACTACTTCTGAAAATGAAGAGGTAGGAACCTCATGAAGCATTTGTTTTTAATACATTGCTTGCGTTGTGTTCCAAAGCATGGTATTCAGCATTATTGTTAATGATTGAAGCATTAGCATTTAATTATGTAAAGCAATTAAAAAGCTCAATATTACTACTTCTTGGGCTGAGTCCATTAATACAGCAAGCATTAGTAAGATATATATTGAAGAAATTGAACAAGGTCATAAATGTTCTGTGTGCAAAGAGCACCTAATGCTTTTTTCCAAGCCTTTAAGAAGTAGTTTTTAAAAAATAATAAAATAAGAAAACAAAAAAAAACAAACAAAACCTCATGAGATGAATAGATAAAAGGCTTTCTTGGTTTAGTTGTGTCAGTTTGGCTTTTTCCTGTAATTGCTGGGGTTGTTTTGTTCCTAAAGAGGGAGCGGATGCCAAGCTGAAGAGGTAATTTCTGAGCACTGTTTCAAGATATTGTGAAAGTTCTCAACTTTTCTGTAATAAGAAAAATAACACTTCTCTAATGATGTCTGTTTATTGCACATTGTTCTTCTGTATGCAGTTCAGAGCAGCTGGCAGCAAGTACTTGAGAGAAACCCAGGGCTGAAGAAACAGTGTAGGGGAACCTGAGTAGCCCTGAGTACCTGCAGGCTGTGTGCACCAGCTCCTCTGGCTACTGTCAAGCAGTCCTCACCTTACGTCACCATGGATGAAATCGAAAGAAGCATTTGCGTGTGATCCCAGATGTCTTTACATTTGAATCCAAACAGGAAAAAGTTCCTGGCAGCATGTAGCTGCATTGGAGGTGTTGATACTCCAAACACGTCCGGATGTCACTCTTCTTGCGTCAGATGGGCTGGCTGTGGGGCTTACTTTCCTTTGGTAATCTTAGGAGGTACTTGCACAATGAAAAGTCTGAGTTTTTCCAATGTGTAAAGAGTCATAGCAGAGGTCTGTAGTTGTAAAGTATCATTATGTTCTCAAAAGTGAGGAGCTCAAACCAAAACCATTAATGTGGATATTTCTAAACCTTGGAATCTGTATCTGTATCTGAGTTGTTCAGGTTACATGTGCCAGTAGTGCATTAAGCCAGTGTATGACATGGAAATTTCCCTAAAACTTACAGTATTCCACATCCAGGTGCAGTTACAACTCATTTCTGCAGGCTCCGCTACACAGTTTCCAAGGGAAAATTTTGTTTAATTTAATATTAAGCCAAATCCACTGTACATCTTCAAGTCTACTTACTATTTGAATGTGTGCATAGCAGAAGCAGCACAGACAGAAATAATATGGTGTTTCACAAAGTGACTTATTTGACCCTTGTGCTTGGAAAAAACACCAACCTGATGAAGGAGCAAGTTCCCTGTCTAGATCCACACAGTTTTTGGCTTCCCTCGTGATGCTGCAGTCGTGGCGTTTTAAAAGGATACAGTTGTTTTCAGTCCAAAAGTGAGCTGATTCTTCACGCATAGTTGACACTACTGTTTAGGCTGACAAGGGTAAATTTTAGGACAAACCACAGGAAATGGCTTGGAGAGGTGGAGGATATTAAAAAAATATCATCCTGCTGCTTTAGAAGTGAAATGAAACACTTTAGGCTCCCTTCTCCCATATGATGTTTAAAGCCATTGTTTTGGTAATTTTTTTCTTTTGCAAAAAATATTGCAACTATTGAAAACAAATGTGCTTCAAAACATAGTTGGGTTTTTTGTAATCTCAGACCAAGATAAGTCACATGAAAATCCTCTTCTCATGGAGGGCAACCTGAGGGTTTTTGCGAAAGCGTTTCTTTCCTCCTTCCTCTGTCCCCTCACCCCCTCTGTTTTGCACTAATTGTGTCCACTTGAGAAAGGACTACTTCCTGTATGGGCTTTGAGATTGAAAATTATTCAACTTTTTGCTTATGGAAGAATCTGCTTTAGCTGGGAAGTCAGAAAGAGCAACAGGAGCAGAAACAGCACTTTTAAAGCTGACAGACTGTTTTCACTTTGGTATGTAGAGAATGGCAGCAGTAGTCATTAGTATTGAGAGAATTCTCTTCTTTCTGTCTCTCTGCTCCTGTTGCAAGTTGAGCAAGGGCTGACCTGAACTTTTGTTTGTTTGTTCTGCTGTGGGGTTAAAGATTCACGCTCCCCCCTTCCAAGAATGTTTTATTCTGTTTTTGTAAGGGGGTGAATTCAACTTTCGTGAAGGCAAAAGAAAAATCCTTGCCTGATATAAGAAACAGCTGAACAAGACCTAAGCTGATAGCTTTTATTTCTTTCTACCTGTGAAGAAATACAGTACTTTCAGGGTGAGGGGTGGTTGTGGAAAGCAATCATTGAACAAATAACTGCTTTAAGGCCAATGCTAGAAATGCTTGCCAGTATAGTAATGTCAGTTGGAGGTGTGATTTTTGGCTGCATGTGTGTATTGGCAAAAGCCCTAGCATAGGCATGGTTGTACCAGGAAAAAAGGAGGAAAAAACCTTTGGCCAGTATATTCTATTTTGCTTGGGGAGGATATAAGCTGTAACAACAAAAGTACTTTTTTTTCTGCTGGTAAGTTGCAACTCCAGTAGAAGCTCATGCCAAAACAGTTATACTGTTGTAGTGGCAAAGCTTTTTTGTAGACTAGTCTTCTGAGTCTGGTATCCTAACATTAGCAACTGGACTCCTGTTATTGTTAATTGTAAAAGCAGCAACATCTGAAGGTGATTTGAGTGCCTTAGACTTTGTAGCATTGTAATGGTCTTGAATTTACAGATCTGCATTTCATTTACTCCCCATACTTAAGGAATTGCAAATGAAATTACAGCGGACTCCATCTTCTGCATGCAAGACATTGCTTTTTTAATGGCTTTCTTCTAGCTATAACTCAAGTAAAAAGACCCGGGTGCTTTGCAACTTCTAAAAGCTGAAAAAGGAGATTATCTTTGGATTTATTTTCTGATAAATAGCTCTTTATAGTGAAACATGGTTCTTCTAAGTGTGACATGGTCTTCGTACCTAGGTATTGCAGATTTCTGTAGTAGTTTAGTTTTTTTCTTGAATATATTTGGATTCTGGAGGAGTTTTTGTCGTTTTGTTGTGGGACTGTGCAGTCATTAGGTGTGATGCTGCAGGCCTCCCATGTGAATTTTCCTTCTATTTTATACACATGTTAGGATGAGAAAGAGGTCCTTGTGTCTAATACGAAAGCATGCTGCATCAGCCGCTTTCAATACATTAAATCAGAAGGGGCAAATATTCATTCCAGGTGCTGGTTTCATGACACAAGGACATTTCAGCTACTGTGTAATCTCTCCAGAGCTCCCTCAGACTAGGCTGAGCAAAAGCAATACTGTTCTCAATACTGTTAGGGAGGGATGCTTCCAGATGTTTTGCAATCTGCCCTCAGTGATCAGTACTCTGCTCGTCTCTGCCCATGGCAGGGAGTTTGGAGCTAGATGATCTTAAGGTCCCTTCCAACCCTAACTATTCTATGATTCTATCTTCCACTTGTATTTCATGCCAACTGACTTTTATGAGAAAATACCAACATTTGAACCTTGATCGCTAGACTTTTTTGTCAGCCTACTACTGCTTATTATGATATGGTAGAAGAGAATGTTACGGTGGTTTGGGTATTTTTATTTTTGCTTTATATTACCTCTGACTTCACTGGGTGCAAAATTCAGCCAATGCTAAATGCTTCTGAAAATCCCACCCTTCAGTTGGTTTTAGTTTTGTTGTTGTTTTATATGTCCAGTATCGGACTCAGTAATATGTACTGGCATAACATCTCGCTTCTAGAACAATGATTTATTGTGCTAATTACTGACTTTGCAAAACCGCAGACAGTAATCTTGATTTTTTGGGGGAAAAAAACCAAACAACTAAACATGAGGTTAAGACCTATTAATAAAGATAGTTTATGTGAGTCTGGTAGGATAAGAAAACTAAGAATGTTGAGGTTTAAGAATGTTTCCCTTTCTAAGTTTATGCTCTTCATAGCTTTTTATATAAGAGGAAAAAAAATCTGGGAAAGGTTGATGTTTAATAAATGGTACGTACATCTGAAGCTGTGTTCTCAGCATTCCCAGTCTTTCAGTCTCACAGCTTATCTTTTCCGAGGCTTATGAAGCATATAATGGTTAATATCAATAGGTTTTTAGAATATTTGGACTTTCTGGCATTTTTTCTTTGTTGCTCTGTGACTTGGACAACAAACATTGTGAACTGAGTAGCCTCAGTTTGTTAATCTCTCCCTTGGGTGCATCCTTTCTTAGTTCAGCAAAAGCACAAACAAAAAAATCCACTGCATGTGGTCAGGGCTCAGTTTGCTCGGGCTCATGTGTCTTGTTGAAACCAGAATATTTTCTCTTCAAGACAAGCCCAGCCCCTTATTCGTGGTTAGAATTCTCAGTTTTCATTCTGGATTTTAGCTGTTAACCCCTTTGTCATTTCAGGTTGAAAAATCAACCAAAAAAAAATATCATAGTGTCTTACGCATGTTTAACATTTTGCTTGTTCAGATCGCTTGAATAGCAAACCAATAAGCGAACAAAAACCCCAAGCAAGCCGAAAATCACCTAGCCAAAACCAAAAATGAGAAATTTCCTTCTGAAAAGTACAACTTTCAAGAAACTTTGGGTAATGAACTATAAACAGGAGGTTAAAATGGAAACACTCTCGCATCTGAATTTGCAGTGTCTGCTACCCAGTGCCTTCAGTACTTTGGCTGAAAGCAAAAATGTAAAAGACTGACTAAATTCTGGCATTTGCAGCTTCATTCAGTTTGAATGGGTTGCTAGCAACTTTCTGCCTGCAGATGACAGGGTAAGATTGAGTCTCAGGTGGGGATATGAGGGAGTTCCTCCCGTCCTCTTGCTGTAATTCGAACTCTTTCACGGCAGCAATGCCTCAGTCCTAGAAATCTAAAGGAAATTTAAACAAAAATAAAACTTATTGCAAATGTTTATTCTTGGGTCACCTAGCAGATGAAATTATAGTGTGGCCAACGTTTGCCCTATGGTGTGCCCCTTACCAGGAAAGCAACAAGAAAGAGCTGGGCAAAACGATGGTTTCTGGAGGAACATTTAATTGAAAGCTTTTCCCTTAAAAATATCATCTTTCCAGAAATACAGATGTGCATGATAATCCTATAGGGATATTGGTATTTGGCCTCTAGGATTTTAAGAGTCCTGTTCCCAAGGTTAAGACGTACAGAGAGCCAAATTTTATTTGAAACTATTATATAAGACAGATATAGAAGCTCATGGAGTATTACATTGCAAATCACATGTTAAAGAGAGACACATGGCTCTTGAGCTATAAAATGAGTAAAGAAAGGAATGATATTTAAAAGATATCTTTAACCACTTGTTTTGCTCATTAATCTGCAGTTCACAAAGCATTATTTGCGGGAAAAAAAATGCTATTACAGGATTTTTTCTGAAAGGCAAATAAATATTTCAGACATTTTCACTGCTAACGTAACTAACAATAGCAAAACAAACACTGATGGTGAGCTATGTTTCTATGAGTGAATGTGTTGAACAGCTGCCACTTTCCACCCTTGAGACTTGTGCGTATCTATGTTGGATGAAGTGATTCCTGTAGCAGATTTGTAATACACTTCTCGTTGCAGGGAGGTTAAAGGGAAGAGCTGAATCTGTGATATGGCGCCTTAATGTAGATTTCATCAAATCAAATGAGACTTCAGCCATTAGCATGACAGTGCTGTTGCTTATGAACAAATGCAAAGGTCTGAATGTGCCCCATGGCAAAACTCCTGACCCAGTGCAGCAACATCACAAGGTGCTGTTCTCCTCTACCCTAACACTCCCATAGTGGCAGCTTTCAATCTACCGAGTGCTTGCTGGGAAACATAATGTCCTATCTCTCTGTATGACCCCAAGACTAAAGTGTTCTCCTTAACTGCAGCTTCTGAAATGACATGAGGTGTTCTCAGGTATTCAGTCATTCTGAGACTGTTGTTGTTTCTTACCAGATTTATAAAGAAAAAAGCACTCAGAAGTTTTATCAAAAGAATTATATCACGTATTGCCAGCTGTGTCATAAACTGAAAGAGGATAGATTTAGATTAGATATTAGGAAGAAGCTCTTTACTGTGAGGGTGGTGAGGCAGTGGAACAGGTTGCTCAGAGAAGCCGTGGAATTCATCTAGATCATGAAGTACAGCCTGGGACCAATTAAATGAGTGGATGTCACAGACTTCAGGGTAACTGTTACTGTGGCTTGGGCCTGATCCCCACTTAGTTGTCTGAGGATGTGAGATGTCCCTGAGTGTTACTGTTAGGGTGTTGGTCCGGCATCTGTCTCCGAGCTCAACAGGAATTTTGCCCATGCAAAGTCTTTTTGTCAATGGTGTCTGGCTTCCTGATGTGTGGGCTCTAGACACACATGTATGTGCTCATGCTTTTATAAAAAGACTTTATATAAGTGAATGTTACTTGAAAGACTCAGGACCAACTCATCGACTGCCAAATAGAAAGCCCAGTAGCTGTTCTTGCTGCAATAATCTCTCTTTGTTAAGCATGATGGTACCACAACAGATCACAAAGTTGCTGAAGGGTTGTATGGTCTTTCTACCCTTCTAGGTACAGTGGCAGCACCTCTTGGCTCTGAAGCTTGCCTCTTTGTTAAAAGTAAAACCTGCCTAGGTGTCACCCTTTATGAAAGAATTCTTCAGAGTTCAAAGTAAATTATCTCAGGGATGATGATAATCATTGGCCTTTAACTGGGATGCTTAAAATTTAGAAACCAGTTCATGGTTAATCATTTAAGTTCATCAGAAATAAGATTCAAGTCGGGGCAATTAGACAATCTCTTCATTACTCACACTGTCTAATGATGTTTCACTGATCTTTCATGAATGATAATACAGTAGAAGAACTTTATAGTTTTAGAATAACTTGTTTCAGTTTTAGATGGTTGAACAGTGACTTACCAAAACTGTTAATAGAAATTATTCAGGATGTGCTGTCTAAATCCTTTCCAATTAGTGTTGAGGTCTTGAAGGGCCAGTCTTAGCTTTTTATTAATATGTTCAGTTTATTAATGTATCTTTTATATATGGATAGTGTGAATGTCTGGTACATCTCAAGATGTTGCATAATTATTATCCTTTTAATTTATTTTACTTGGGTTCTGCTCCTTAGTCTTGCTTAAAATTCAGAAATATTTCATAGCTTAATAACTTAATAACTCATTAGAAAGCTATGACATGTACTTCAGGTTACCTCAAAGGCTATCCATATTAAACAATAAACTTGAGATAATTCATTGGCAGTATGACTGTCATTGACCAGTTTAAATATTTAAGGTTGTGTTTTGACCTTTTGTCTTACATTTAAACCATATGGAGAAACTGAAACAGATTGTGTACAAAATTGGGGTCTTTATCAGATGGTTATGGCATTATAAGGCAAGAAGAAATTGCTGCCTTGCCTGATGTTATTGCTAGATGCATAGAATTCATTAAATATACACTTTTATAAAATTTTGTTACCTTATTCTGGTTTAAATAGGAGTCTTCCTCTTCCTTATTAAAAATCCCTGATAAAAAGAACTTCTGCTTCCAATTTTGGACTAACATCTGTGGCCAACAAGTTATTGCCTAAATATAATACAAGGTACAAATCGGGTTTTTGAAAAACAGGACTAATTAAAAATGCTAATGGTGTTTTTCAGGTCTTTCATGCTTTTATTTTGCCACATATAAAAACGACTTCTTTTGGATGCTTGAAGTGATGTTCTTTTGGGAACCTCTTTACTGAGATCTAATGTACAGAACCAAGACTCAAGGAAGAATTTTATCCTAGAGTCACAAACAAATCCAAAACTTAGAATGACTTGTCCAGTTTTGTGGGCTTTTCTTGTAGGGCCTCAAATGACTGGGGTTGCCACAGAATCATAGAATCATTGAATAAATAGGGTTGGAAAGGACCTTCAGAGTCTTACCTTTCCTGTGAAAATGCAGCATGTCTTTAGTCTCTGGCTTTTCACACTTTTCTCAGGCCATGTGCTGCTGACTTTAGAGGTTCATGAGTGAATGGAATTGTAGCTCTGCATCCCATCCAGCTGTGTGTATGCCTGATTTTGACTGTGTTGGTGGATATACATGATGTTTTTCTAGGTTGGCGATGTGATAGGTTGTTTCCCATTCTCTCCCTGTTGACATCCATGAAATATTTTATTTCATTGAGTTCAAGTGCTGTTCTAGAGACAAAATAAGCATGTTTTAATTGGTTTATGTCGCAAAATGTAAGCTGTCATACTGCATTTACAAGGATTCCACAGATTTCCATTGCCATCCTCTTTTGATTTAACTTGGTAATTATTTTTATGTAAAAAGGCTCAATGATGAGCTACCCATGCAAAGGGCTAATGACAAAGAGGGATGGAAGGAAGATGGGCAAGTATTTTATTCCCTGGCAAGGCTTCTGTCTTGTTGGCCTTTGTGCAGACTGTCATCCTTGAGTCCTTCTGCTACATACCTTTCCTTACCTTTTACTATCTGCCAGTCTATGGATGGCATAACTTGGTGTCTCAAGGGATCATTAGGTTGAATAGTGACTCCAGAATAGTTTCTAATGTGCTACTGATAAACCACAATTATCCTTCAGACAAGGCTGGAGGTAACTTTGAAGAACATGGCTTTGTATTCTTCTGTATGACACCTAGAAAACTAGGCTGTTACTGCAGTATTTTAATACGGTGAAGGCAGCTTGATCCAAGTTCCCCAGCTGTTCTTGTGGACAACTGTTGACCCACAACCACATAATCCACAGTGTTTTGAACTGACAGCTTGATGATAGATGCTTATTGTCCATGAGATGTTTTGAGACTGGGCAGTGATCTCTAAGTCCTAAATGTTGCAACTTTTCTAAGTAGTCTGTTGGTTTTGAGACTTCCCCTGAACAGATACGTACATTTCTAGTCACGCATAGCAGTGCATATGTGTACTTCTTTGTCACAGCTCTCTTCTCTCTGAGAGCTTTTACCTTCCATGAATCTGCTTAGAATCTTCCTGTACCTTTTGAGTTTTGTGGGGAGTTAATCAACTAATTAATTAGTTAATTAATTAGAACCACATTGGTTCTGCACCTCTCCAGATGCCTCGCACATCAAGATCCAGTCATGCCCTGCTGTCCATGCACAGTGCTGAGCACTGGCCAGAAAGGCCTGCACTCTTTCCCATGCAATGCCAGAAACCTTTGGGGGATGTTACTGCCCTGGAGAAGAAACTGTAGAACTGCTTACAGTCTTGTAACTCATGATAGCTAGAATTCTTAAGACTGCCTGTTAGTATTGGTTTCAAACGCCATTGTTTCTCTAGCAGAGTCTAGAGCGTGACATGTAATCAGCATCAGGATGCACTGTGAGGTGACGTTGGGGTCTGGTCGTGTTACGCAATGGCAAGTTCTTATGGTAGTGAAACTTGAGACATCTCCACGGGAACCTTTGAGACCCCTTAATTCTGTAGTACATGGTTCTCAAGGGCCTTTGCAGACCCATTTAACATGTATAGCATTAAGTGGTTTTTTTATTCCTGACACCTGTAGTTTAGTTCACATTCTTCTCACCTTTTCTTACTACTAGGCTAATGCAAAGCTATTTCCGGAGCTGCTCTGCTCTCAAAGACTTTTTCTGCTACATTTTGTTCTAAATAAGTACAAGAAATGCCTTTATTATTTGCAAGTTAAAAGCATATTCAACTTTTGTCCTTCAAAAGAAATTTGGCTTCCTTTTAAGAGACAAATAGGTAATGAATTAGAAGGTAAAGGTGCTGTGCTTTTAATTTCTGCAAGATTAAAAGATCTCGTTAAATGAAGAATTTGTACTATAACTAATACAGCTTTACTTTGGGGAAAGATATGGGGAAGCACACAAATTTGTATATAATGCAGCTATAACATAGCCCAAAGCTGTCCTTAAAAGCTAGAGCAAACCTGGGGCTTAACTTCCTCTAATTGCTGGAGCAGTCCAAGATTTTTGTCTCACTGTGAAGCTATAACTTGGAATTGCTTTCTAACCATTTCCTAAGTAAGCACAATTTAACCAGTGAGCTTACAGATTTAGAAGCTGAATTCCAATATCTGTGTCAATGGTTCTATTGGCTTAATTGACTCCTTGGGAAGTAAGGAAGTATTCAGAGTAAAAGTGATGGACCTCAGTTTTAGTTAGTAACGTTTAGCTGCCAGCTGAAATAAACTTCATGTACATATGAAAGCAATGGTGCTTTTTATAATTCCATCCTCATGAGATATAGGTGCTAATATAATGACAATTAAAAATTTTTATGGATGCATACATTTCTTAGCTATTGCATATCATGGAGTACTCTAAGAAACCAGAGGATTCTTTGTTTAACAGCTAGTCAGGTAACACTAAGAAATCTTTCAGTGTAATCTGTGTAATTCAAGGTTTGAAGCAAATAAACTGACAAGTGCATGAGGTAAGAACACAATTAAAGTGTCCTGTCAATTTTATAAATAGATAAGCAAAGGTACAATGAATTTCTCAAGTCCTCAAGAGACCTACAAGGTTTGTGAAAGAACCACAGGAGCTGTGCAGTGCACTGATCCACATCAAGTTCTCTAAAGAGTCATTCAAGCACATTCTGATGTATCCCAGAAAGGAGGTAGAAACACGGTTCTCATGCACTGCTCTGATATTCCAGATGTTTGATGAGGAAAGTAGGCATTTCTGTTATCGTGACAGAAAACATGAACACAAGTTCATGAAAACTTTTAGAAGAAAGTTCTTAATAGATGCTATGTTAATTACTCTTAGGTATTTTTCAGTTTAATGATAGCTAAATATGGTGCTTACACCGGGTTAAATTAATCAACAGCGCCCTAATTAAAACAAATATCTTCTCCCAGGGATTTAAAATGTGGACTTTTTTGTTGTTATTAAACAGTCAAAATGCTTTTGTCAGATAAGGCAAGAAATGGATTGTTGAACCTAGGGACCTCCTGCATACTATTCCTGAATACATTAGCATTAAATATTTTGCCTTCCAGACAATAAAGTATGAAAAAGCTCTTTAAAATAGGGATGATAGGGAAGGGATGATGGAGGCCAGCGAGATGGTGGTTAACACATTCACTTGTAGTGTTTGCCACCTCGCTTCAGACATATTCTAGTTTGTGAAGAGAATTGTCTGTTCTCAGCTGAGTTTCTTTATAGGAAAGCCTAGCACAGTGGCTTTGCTTTAAAGAGATCGTGGACTTAGAAGCTCAAGCTGAATATTACAGATCTGAATGAGAATTCACATGGCTATGGGAGGAAGCTTTCTTCACTGGCCTTCACTTTCAGGAGATTTAAGATTGTCCAGATTCTCCGCTAAACTTTTATTAAATTATCAAATGACATTTGTTCTGTTAGCTTTGATGTGGACTGTAGACCAGTGTCATAAAAACTCTTCCTTGAGAAATACACAACCCTTCTGTCTCTGCATGTCTCCCTATCATGCTTTTACATTTCCACTCAGTAGACTAACTTTCACTGCGTGATCACTGTTTGCTAGCACTGTTAATGAACTCTGCGGCTTTGGTAAAGGGCAGATCAAATTGGTTGGATGCATTCTTACTCAAAAATTAGCTAAATTAGCAAATTAATAGTGTTAATGTGCTTTAAATGTGATGATGTGACCCTGTATAGATTTTCTAAGGATATGGCTCAACTGGGTAGCTGGTGCATTTACATGTGCAAAATTCAGATTCTGCTTTGAATGTTTATCTTAAATTTGTCTGTAAACTATGAAACTCCATTTCAACCACATAATTGCCTTTTAGTATCCTTGCCCATCAGCTGTAAAAAGTCAAATAAACATTAGGAGCTTCAGCAATGGGTCCATTTTATTAAAGCATAGTAAACTTTTTCATCCTAGTAAAGTTTATTTAGATATCATAAGTTGATAGCATTCTAATGCACCAAGAAAGTGTTTTCTTTATTCTGAATCAGACAGTGTTCCCCTGATACTATCCTGTAGTAAGATATAATGAAGTCAGCTTTAGCTTAATGACCACAAGCATCATGTCATATGATGACAAAGTTTATAAATTAACTGGATATATACATTACATTAATATTAAAAAAAAGAATAAGGTGATTATAAAAAGATATTTAATGGGACATGAGAAAAATGTCACTTGTAGATGACAAAACTGGGAGAAACATTTTTCTTCTCTAAAAATAAATAGTGAATTTGAACGAGAAAATCTAGTGTCAGCAGGGCTCTGAGGCTTTATCTCACAACTCTGTTCAGATTTACTGAGAGTATACTTTCTGTAAGGCTTTGAACCATCCTCTAAGTTTCCATTGCAGAAATGTTTTCTGTCATACTAGGTAAAAATCCAATCCATCCCCACCCCTGTTACTGAATCCTATAGGATTTTTCCATAAGAGTAATTAAGAACACTCATCTTTCCACTTTCTGCTGTAATTCTTAAAGAGCCGTGGGAGAAAAATAAGCTTTAAAGGAGTGGAAAAAATTCCTTTTGAGTGAAAGCAAATTGCCCAATGTCACACGTATGTCCTGAGTAAGGAACTTCAGTGTAGGTTCCCTCATCCCCGCTTTGGGAGCTCTGGCCATGGGATGATGCTGTCATTGAGACTGGAACTATGTTGCATTTCTAAGTAGCCTGGAATGGGGCCACACACCGATGTGTTGGGTCTAGTGTTTACATGGGATCTGTTTGTATAATTGATGGAATAGAATCTGTGTAAACAATTCCCATTGATTATGACAGTTAATGCCAGCTCAGCAGTATTAGACTCGGTATTTAAATATTTCAGGATGATATCTGTTTTCTCACTATACTGGAGTGTTTATTAAGAAGATTTAGTGTGTAAATACTCTTCTCTAGTGCTCAGTGCTGAACATGCTCTCCTTTTAATGGGATTTTTGTAATGTCCTAGCTTAAGAGCCATCGATGTCACAACCTTATACTAATTCAAGCATTATTGCTGCCCATATAACTTGCTACCCAGAGTCATTAAAAAATAAATATGAATAATTCAGTGTCTCAATGGAAGATGATGAGACAAATATTGTAGTAGGCCTGCAAATTGATGGTCCTTGTCAAAACCACAGTGGCTTTGACATGCAGATCTAGATACAAAGAGAGATTCTGCAGTCGCTTCTGATTACCTTGTTGTCAAATTGACATTTTGCCTTGCTTAGTCAATAGCCTGTTTCTTAAGCTGTCACCTCTGTTCTAGTCTTGGCTCAACAATGCAGTCTCTCCATTCCAGCAGCCATTTTGGTATTGTCTTTTCATTGACCATTATTGCACGCTTGCCTGAGGATTTTTTCCTACTGGTATATCTCACTTTAAGGGAGCCTTTGGTGAATCCATTGGCATATTTTATTTAAGAAGGTGTTATAACTCATTGTAGTTGTCACCAGGCCAAATCAAGGTCAGTGCCAAACTTGGAACTGGTGCCAGTGGTCTGTTATCCCTGGCATAGCTACACCACTTCCCTGAAGGACATTAGTTGAGTCAACAATAGCGTGTTTCCGTCACTACTGCTATATTAACCCTGGAAGTTTTGCTGGAAAAATAATGTTGGCAGGGTTTGGTTTGGTTTTGTCTTTCTTGTTGCTAGCCAGCATAGCAGTGCCAGGAAAAGATTCTCATGGAGACTAAGAAGGAGCACTGTGCAACTGGTGGATGCAGCTGATCAATGAGTCCTTCAATCTGAGCAACTTCAGGTTGTGCATAGATTCCCAGGGGGAGAGAGAGGCCACAGTGCTGTTCTGTGGCTGCGAAAGCTGCAGATGCCCTAGCCTGGAGCTACTGTCCTGCTCTCATCTCTTCTGAGCAGAGCAAACTTCAGATGTTCAATGTAAACTCTACCACCTGATTCTGTTTCTCCTCTTCTGAGAAGAAGGTTGTATGTTGATATGATACAGTTCTTCAGGAGCATTGTCCATTGCCATAACCCAGTCGAGTAGTTTGGTTTCAATCACAGCTCCAGAATTCCTTCCTTTCATGGTTTTAAGAACTTAACCATCTTTAATGTCCCTTCCAACCCAAACCATTCCATGGTTCTATCTATTCATTATTATCTATCTTTTTGTGATTTTTTAGATTGTAGTTGTTGTTAAATTCTGCATCAAGTGATTTTCCCTAGGTCTCATTTGCTGCTTTCCTGCATGGTTATGAAGCATCACAACTCAGTAGTACTAGTTACTTGTTTCTTCATTTAATACTTTTAATGTTCTAGGAGAACCCATTTTCTTAACTTAATGATATCATTTAACTAGTTGCTATTTGTTCTTTACTCTTTGAACATGTCTAGTTGTACTATTCCAGCATTGTTGCAAATACAGTTCTGCAATCTAAAGCAAGCGCTTGTGATTTCGTGGATGATTTCAACTTTAGGTCTTTACTTTTGCTTGTGTTTAGTCCTACTTATGTAACATTTCTAGTGACACTTCACCATTGGCAAAGCTTCTATAAACTGAAAAGTTTGTAAGGGTGGAATCCATAAAATATTCCACTAGGAAAATAATTTATGTATGTCAGTATGTTTAAGTGTGCTTTACTGACACTCTGCTTTCGAAAGGTTTTATCTGGTGATACCTTTCAGCCTTGGTTAACAGCGGCCATTTAAGCCTTGGTTGTGCAAAGGATATTTGCCACTCCTGTCTTTTAGGGGCCTGCTTCCAAAAGTGGGATTCATAAATCTGAGCTAAGCATGGGAATATGGTTAAGGAGACTCTGGGCAGGGACTGCTTTCCACATCTTATGCCAAAGCTGCATTTCTCCATCTTAAATAGAGGCACTTAAATTCCACCTATATGTCACTTATGTAGATGCTACATGTTTTCCAGGGGTCTAGACTTAGTTACCTTTGGGGTGCCAAACATGATTCCCACCTCTCATGTCCCCGCTGACCCAAGCCTGTTACACAAATTAGTACGTCTGTTTTAAGCCGTTCTATCCATCTTTTCAAATTGTTGCTAGGCCTGCCTTTGTAGGGCTGGGGGCAGGTTATCCATCAAAGCTTCAGGCTGATCTCTGTGCTGGATCCCTGCTGCAGTCCTCCCTGTTCCATTGGTAATTTCCGTGTTTCCAGATCACCTTTGTCATACTAGGTAAAAACATTTATAGTCAACATTTATAGACTTTGGGTTGAGTACTTGCTCATTCATTTCAAATTTGAAAACTTCATGTGACTGTTATCTCTGCCTGTTTCAAATTCTAATTATTTGGTTTTCTTCTCTGAAATAGTTTTTTTCCCTGGATACCAGCTCAATTCACAAAGGAAACCTGTTTTATTCATGCATTATGTCTGAGGTTTAGAGACACATTCAACAGCAAATTAAGCTTGCATGGCTGAAGCAGCTTCTACTCATGGCTGTACGTGCTGCCTTTCTCTGGAAAGTTAGTATAGCCACCGTGGTGATAGCTGAATGGGATGTGCATTTGTTCCTCCACCACTGTTTATAATCTGCTATATTAATGTAGCCTGACATCGGTTTAATTTACAGTATAATACTGGGCTGTAAACTGCAGCTGTTCACACGTAGATTCATTTCCCATTCAGCCGCCTCTCCAGTGAAGGCGATAACCTCCCAGAGCCCAGCGGGATACAGCATCAGTCAGCCCAGTGTAATCTGCTGCCATGTGTCAGCACTCTCTGTTCATCTGCATCCCCATGGTGACCTCTGGATTTGCTGGCCACTCAGAAGATTGACCAAAATGTGCTTTGGCTGGAGCTCACACTGGACTGTAAGATAAAAAAAGTGGTTATGAGTTATGGGCTCACATTGAGGTAATCTTCAGTAGCTTTCCCTTATTTCAGTGTGTTGAGTAACTTGGTAGAATAGACATTTGGTCATTTACAATCAAATTACTTCGTTTAGGAGAGAAGACATTAGATCTACACAGTAGCTTCTCTTCAAGGAAAATGCCATTGCCATTTAGATGTTATCTGGATTTCCTGCAGAAGAGGTGGAACAGAGCCGAGCATTGCATGACTCCAGAAAAAAATATTGCTTTAAAATTTTACTTGGCTTTTTAGAGGATGGTTTACTTTTTATGAGGTGAGGAGAAATAGGAAGGAGCTATGTGACAGAGAGAGACAGAGACATTTTTATATTGGGAGTATCTGAGGAAAGTCCTGCAGGAGGGTTTTGTTGTTGGTTTTGTCCAAAAAAAAACCTATTTAAAAAAAAAAAAGATTAAATCAAAGATGTATTTCATTGTTTGCTGCATCTACCAAATTATGCTGAAGGAACTATACATACATGTATACAGTGCTGTTGGATTTTATCAGAGCTCTGTAAAATCTACTATTTCCCCTTGAAATCATAGGTACATTCTATTTCTACACCTAACTGCCATGCCCATTTTGAATATTGGGCTAATTTACTTTCTCCATTGTTGTCTTTTCTCCATTTGGGATTGAGATTCCCTGAGAAGGGAGAAAGTGCTAACCATACAGAGTGAGTGACAGGCTGGCTCCTCTTCCAAAGATGCTTCATAGCACAATGGAATGGGAGCAGCTTTTGAAATCCCATTCATGCCGGCTTCTTGACATAGGCTTGGGGTCTTCAACAATAGAACATCCCCTGAGATAGAACAAAAGGCTGGTTGTTTTATCACAAACCTTTAAAATATGAAGTTTTTGAGAACGTGCAGAGAGTGTGGGCAGGGGGGAACAAACAAGGGAATGTCTTCCAAAGAGAGTTTGGTTTTGTCACTAAAAGAGACCACAGAAGACAGGAGCTTTCTTCATGACAGGAGAAGTTTTGTTTTGTATCAAAATCAGATGGCAAAGCCTCTCATGGGCAAATACCTCAGGTTTTTTTGAGATGCTCAAGGTGTGTAAGGAAGATGTATGGCTGTTATTCCACCCTTGGATTAGAGGAGGCAGCTAGGTAAAAGTAACAGTCTCCCATGGGTTTCTTAGCCTCATGTATATTGGTTTCTTGTGTAATCCAAGGCAATCTTAATTTAATTTGTTTCAGGAAATCAAACCAGAGTACTGACTATAAAAATCCTTTTACATCTTGTCCTAGTAACTTTCTCAGTAAATGCTCTTGTTTGCAATCACAAAGAACAGAGGATCCCAAGTTGGATTTCCAACTTGGAAAAATGGTTGTGATTGTCTGATAGAAGATCCTATGTTTTTAATTCCTAATGTTTATTTTTATCTTAAATCTGGTATCATTGCTGCTGCGAAAATTTCATGGCTTGGAGATTGGTTACAAATCCATTTTTAATTGGCTTTTTTCGTGACCAAAAAAGGGAGAGGGTCATGGAAAAGTGGTGGTTTTGTGCACATTTTAGTGATGCTCCTAAAGAGCTAAGTGAAAAATGCTGTATCTCTTTGCAACTAGGAAATTTGCTTTTCTTTTTTGTGATTTAGAAGATGCCTTTCATCTTCATGTTCCAAGTTTACTTCTGGTTTTGAGCTGCAGTGTTAACCTACACAACAGGGCAAAGGCAACCTACCATTTTACAAATGTGTGAAAACTATTTCGTTTAGCCAGCAACTACCTAGAGCAAAAATGTAAACCACTGGCTTTCTCTGAGTAGCCAGAACTGCAAAGGCAGGCAAAAGCCAGTTAAAATTTGAGGCTTGGCCGCATGGTGGATGTTTGAGAACCCCAGCTGTTTGAGGTGTAAGAACATCTGTGACTGTCAGCAGTTCATTAGAAAATTACTGGCAATAAAAAAATGCCAGCCCCCCTCTTCCTGAAAGCGGTTTGATTCCTGATGGTCTGCCTGTGCTCTGTATCATTTTACTTTATTCACAGAGAGATGAAGTTTGGAATAACTTTTTCTTCTGTGTTTCCCTTGTGGTGTGATGATCTAACATCATTATTCACTCCTTACTTACACCGGATTTGAATATGCCATTGTTTCTTGGACAATAAAAGCATCGTTTGCCTAGCAGTCATAACATATATTAAATCTTTGCCATATGTGTATTACATTCCTGTGTCATATTCCTTGTACTGAGCCTGGGTAAATTCCTTTGGCTCGAGTTTTGACATGATGGTTGTAGTAACTGAGAAAGCTTCCATTAATAACTGGTCAGAGCACTAAGTTACTTGATCAGTACTCTTTACAGTATTTGGATGATATCGATCTCTAGTGTAGGACTGTCTGGCAGTTTGCACATTAGAACAAAACTATGCTGAAGTCAGGAGCAATGAACCATTTTTATGCTTATTGAAAAAGAAAAAGGATGGCATGCTCCATCGGACCTGTCTGTGCGGGGAACCTAAGACAAGCTGTCAGTTTGGCTGCAGGATCTTCTTGAGCTTTGCAGATTTGTTGTTGCTTGGGTTCTTCTTCTCTTTGAATTTTTGGCTGCCTGCAGCAGAATTTCCATTGCTAACGTTGTCTCTGTGCCACATAGCAACAGGGGTAGGAGAATGGTCTACTATTTAGTATTTCTTTTTCACATGTTTCTGCAGCTCCTCCTTACTTCTTTTCTTGTATTTGGCTATAGACCTGAGGGTGAGATCACACACATATAGAATGAGAGCTGCAGAAACACATTATTCAGCCGTATTTAGTGCCAGCATTTGAAAGTGCCAAATTGCTTTTTGGGTTTTCAGTGTCACATGCTGGAGACGTCACAGGCTACTACTATTCATTGCTATTTAGTCCTCGCAGCACTTGTGTAGTATTTATAAATACTTTCACAGATGAACAGGATGTTGATGGCATTGACCTATTGTATAAAGATTGTATAGTGCTTCTGATCCAGTGGTTTTGAGTTCTACATTAGACATTTGAAATGAGCCAATTATAAAAGCAAAGATAGTTTAACTATGACACTTGTTCATTGTTTTTGTCCTCAGCAGTTCTGTGTAGACTCTCTTCATAATTAAGGGCTTTACTGAGTAAAGAAGATTCCCAGCAGTCACCCTGGAATTGGATTAACAGCACAAGAAACTCCCCCTTGCTTAACCACATGTTCAGTCCCTTTATGTCTTCCCATATTCAAGTCCTCCTTCAATTTGTTTAAATGAATTGCTGTAATTTGGCTCTGTGGACTTGAAGAAATCTAGCCAGGCTTTATTTAGAAGTATAGTGGAGCATAGAGTCTCCAACTGAAATTAGGGCCATGTTATACAGATTATTGTATAAACACAAATTAAGAGAAGTCCTCTTCACTGATGAGTTAATAATCTTGGTTGTCAAGACAAAGTATGGAAGACAGGAGTAGCGTTATCTCTGTCACACATTGGGAATGCACAGATTGTAACTTACCAAAGGTGATGCAGAGAATGTGTTACTACATTTGGAACTGAACTTTCATTTCCTGTATCTGAATATGCTCCTGTAATTACAAGAGTGACTTCTATCTTCTCAGTCATTACAAACTCTGCAGTCATTTGAAGTTGATACTGTGCCAGGCCCTGTATGGCCATGAAAACAATATAGCTAATGTTAAACAGAACTGTATTTCTCATGACCTGCAGATGTGTGAAAATAAGTAAATTTTGTCTTCTTGAATTACCAACTGCATCCAAACACGCTACACAAAAGAAAGACTAATTTTAGTATATCCATGTTTTAAAGCTGCTGCCTGGTTCAGCATAACCCTTCCATTTCTAGAACCATCTTTGTGATAATGGTATAAATATGTTGCACAAGTCATGCTGCACAACTTGGTTGTATTCATTATCTTTTGGGACAAGATTTTCTTTAGACTCAGCTGAATCTGCCGTTATAAGTGGATATCTTGGGTGTGCAGAAGTGACTTAACGTACTCAAATAGATAGAGGATATTGACAGGTGTGCTCCAAGGAATCTACCCGTGGTGCATAAGACATTATCATCTCTCTGCTATCCGTCCCATCCATCAGCCTGAGGTTACCAACCCTTCAGCAGACCTGACAAAATCGAACATGAGGAGGTGTGCTGCAGTCATTTCAGTGCTTAAGCCAGAGGCTTAAATCAGACTTAATTTTTGTTGGCAATATAAACTGAACTGCCAAGCTTTGCACCGAGCCAACCATTCTGTGGCATCAGCTCTGCCATAAGGGCAGAAATGTCATGCAAAGAGGAAGAAACCCAGGGCTGGCACAGCAGAGGAGGACAATGTACCTGAAAAGCAGCTGAGGGAAATTTGTGGCAAAGCCCTCAAAACATCACCAGAACAAAGAGCTCTGCAGTCAGTGTCACAGCCCTGTTCACGGCCACAGTCAAATCACAGGTCACTCACAATGTAGGGACCACATCAGAGCTTGTCATGTCCAGGTAACACCCTGGTACTGGCTGTATTACTGACAGTGTGTGTGGGAAATCTGAGTGTGGATTAGTCCTGTATATGTGGGAGTGACGGAGCCAGGCTGTTTCCACCCTGAAAACTGCATAAGCAGTAGGCATACCCTGCGAAGTCAAGTGCAGTGAGATCTCTGATAAGCAACACAGCTCCTCCTCATGCAGCCATTTGAAGGCAGGCAATGGAAACACTCTCTAAAAGAGCACTTGCAATCATGCTGTGGTTTTGCACACCATTATCAAGTCCAGAGGTTATATACCACTTGTACTGTAGTTTATATTTTAATGGTAATGAATTGGGTTAGCATCTCTTGAGATAGAGATGATATTCCTGTAATAATAAGATTCTAAAATGTTAAATTTTTCTGTGAGATCTGTGGGATTTGCAGGTCAGAAAAGACTGTTAATGCATTTTGTGTACTGTTGATATAATTTGTAAATACTGGGTTGATATCTTTCTCAAAAAAAAAAATCTAATTTCCAGATTTGGGGTTTATTTTGTCAGGAAAAATAATGACAGTATGAAGGTGGCTCTTTATATGTCTTGCAAAAGGACACAACAGTGCTCCCTGTGTTTGAGCAATGTCTTTTTTTACTTTCTTGGGAACGGTAGGGAAAGGAAGAGGAAATTGGAGAGACATTTTAAAATGTCAATTCTAGTTCAAAAGTTACACAAGCAAACACTCTTGACCAAGGTGTTGAATTATAAAGTTTGATATTCCATAAAGCTAAATAATCGGAAGTAATGCTGCCAATGAAAGACATTCATTTATTTACTCGAGGTACCCATTGTTAGCACTAATAATACATTTCAACATATTGAAATTGCCAGATAATTCTTTTGTGACTTTTATGGTGGATGATATTGTTATTTAAATGAATCTGCAGACCGCACTGTAATGAAGAAATGCATGTTTTGCTTAACAGTTATCAACCAGCATTCCAGCAAAATGAGAATTTTTGCCTCCATTCATTCTGAGGGGAAGCTGGGGGTCACTGTTTTCAATATGGACCTTTTCAAAGCCTTTCAGCAGTGAATAATTATAAGCCACAGCTTCTGAAATTACCTGTATTCACTGTAGGGAAGAAGAAACTTTTATCTTTTGTAATGAAGTACACTTGCTCATTCATACTTCGTAGGACTTCCTTAAAATGGCAGTTGCATTGTGCTGATTTAGTACGAGTTGGAGTAATAAAAATCGATTTTTAAATATATGGATACCCTTACTTATTCAATTTTACTTTTCTTCAATTATTGGATCCATCTTGTCAAATAATACGGATGGAAAAAATGTGTTCAGCTTATGTGTAAATAACCTTATCTGTACAAATTGCTGTTTACTAAAACAAATGTTTCTTCATTTGCAGTTTCAAATTCATTTTGCACTTTCATTTGAAGATTGGGGTTTGAAACTGGTTTGGTCATGCTAATTTTTCTATATTAAGTTTTAGAAAAAGATGTTCTTTTTCATAGTTCAAAACTACGCAGAAGATAGGGAATAGAAATATGGCTTGCAGCAATGGGCTTTGGACTTCTCTCTTTGTTCTTAAAAACAAACAGGTTGGGAATATTCATTGGTGTAAAGAAGCAGAAAAGTTATTATCTGGGGAGTAATTTTAAAAAACTTATATACAATGATTCGTTAATTATTGCCAGAAAAAAGCACGCAGCTTTCCTTCTGAAAATGTGCGTTCCGGTTAATGAAAAACATTACCCTGCAGCCTCTCTGGGATTTTTTCCACTTGTAAAAGTTTTTTTCTTAAAAAGGAAGAAACTGATCCCACACTTTCCTAAATGGAATTTTTAGGCAAGGCCTAATTCAAGCCTCACCCTCAGACAATAAGCAAGCCCAAAGTTAAAGGTTGAGATTTTTGCTTTGGAATTCTGCATATTTACTTTTAGAATAAAAAGACCTTTTTTTTCCTCTCCCTTCCCCTTTTTTCTTTCTTTTTTGTTTTCTAAACTATATGGCAGATTGCAAATTGGATTTATTGTTTAAAAGCTATTTTTCCAGGACTTTGAATGATTCAGACACTTGATTTCCACCCTGTACAGACAGCACCAACCCGCTTCTGTTAGCATCACTCAAAAAAACACTTCATCTGTAAAATAAGATAATTTCACAGTATCTGAAAGTTCTAATCCTGCCTTTGAAGCTTGATTGTGTGATGCTGCTCTATTATTTGTCCAACAAGGTGGGATAGGTAGCAGTGGGAATAGCGACCTGGTAGATAGATGTTGTTGCTATTAAACTTGAGCTTTTTTAACTCCCTCCTCATAGTAACTGTATTAATGGATGTATGACCAGGTAGTTTGTAGCTGTGTATGTCTATCACCCAACTTGCTAACCATTTATTAGACCAGAATTTTTCTTGTGTGTTAGACATATTTAAATATGGTCCATATGTGCAATACTCTGAGAGGCTGATCCGTATTTCATTCAACTGTTTAGTAAACTTTCTGTCTTCCATCTATGTACTCAGGCTCCCAAGCTGTGGTAACACACACAACTAGGCATCTATAAGAACAAACATAAACCTCACTATATACCCAGCAATGTTTTTGTGCTATGAAATAGCTAGGACCAGGACCCTTAGGCAGCGTACAAATACAGAGCAAAGAGTTGCCCCCTCCAGAGAATTTAGATCCAGATGGCTGAGGCATGTAAAGATATTTTCTCAGGGTAACAAGTTGCCTCATGTCAGCTGACAAGGACATGCATTCTCTGCAAATGCGGAGTAATTCAGGCTGATTTAGCCCTTTCTCCTGTGATAACTTTTAAACCCAACGACAGGAGACAACAGGTGGATGTAAGCAGATGGGAAAGCACAAGGAGTGAATAAGAAGGTCAGCTTCATAGGTAGTGGGCTCAATATTGCAGCAGCACAGCCATTGTCAAGCCTTTTTTTTTTTTGGCATCAGAGCTAAGAGGAGGCTTGAGAGGGGATTTGAAGGAGGATAACGAGGCAGCTTTGTGGACATGAACAAGGAGCTCTACCCAAGCATGGGGGCAGCAGGGGAGAAAGCACAAAGATCCTTGCTTGAAAAGGTAACAAATGGGTGATGGAGCCTACTGTCAGGGGCTGACTGGAGGTGGGAGCTCTCCCCTCTGGAATAAATGAATGAGAATAGGTTGGGAGGGGATTAGGCTGAGAGTGCTTTGAAAGAAAAAAGCAAGCAGATTATGTTTATATAACAGAAAAAGGGAAGCCACAGCAAAGAGGAGTAGCAATGGTCAAAGTGATGAGCAAAGAAAATGCTGGTATCAAAAAAATTTCTTCAGGCTTTTCCAAAGCTTCTCTTTCAATAAGCACAAGGAAGAGGTGCATTGTAACGGTGGCTTTGTATGCATCCATCATCATAACCAGCTTCTCACAGTTGCTTTCTAAAACTCAGAAATTACCACTAGAAAATTTCTAAGCATGGCATCTACCTTTGAGGTGAACAGCTGTATTGCCTGAGCCAGAAGAATTTTCTTGGTTTTATTATATAGAAATAGGACAAAAG
The DNA here is from genome assembly GCF_963264785.1 of Psittacula echo. Lineage (NCBI taxonomy): Eukaryota > Metazoa > Chordata > Aves > Psittaciformes > Psittacidae > Psittacula > Psittacula echo. The sequence goes on along the minus strand of NC_137743.1, from coordinate 10,426,310 downwards.
TATACTTTCCTGGGAAAGAAAAAAAAGCCACTGGTCTCATCGTTTGCCTTTTTTTTTAATTATTACAAGAATGGACTCGTTCTGTTGATTTGTCATAATAATTTAAAATTCAGCTTTACTGAATTCTCAGTCTGTTAAAACCAGTGTTTTTGTTATGTCCTTGGATGTGCAGTTTTCATTACTTGCTTCTGAAAAAAATTACTGGCTTTTTTTAAAAGGGTGTTTACTACCAGCAGTCGTATAGCAAAGCACATATCTGTCCTTAGGCATCCATATTCCTAAAAATCTGCAAAAACACATAGCTGAGGATATGCTGTATTCTTATATGAACCATCTGTTGTTGATGGAAAGGCAAGAACAGATGATCTGAACTGGCCTGTTAGTGCAATAGCAGCATAATTCTGTCCTGGGTTGGATTTAGCTTGACCTCATCACTTCTGTTGTCTCTGCCACTGGAGACCAGTGGGGTGCACTGGTGCATCCGTCCTTCTTGGGAAGAGCACAGCCAGCACTACTGCGCGTGTGGCCATTGCCAGCTCATATCCATATTGCTATGTTGAAGGTCATTCCTTAAGTCTGTCAGTTTTGCCTTCTGCACAAAAGACACATCTGCAGTTTGTTAGGGAGGGAAAATAGGAAAGGTTGGTGTCAGTGCTGCTGAATGGATGAATTTAAGCCTGAATAGGAAGCTGTGTCTGGATGTTCCGATGTCAGGGTGACCTTATACTGTACATACTTACAGAGGCTTTTATAATCAATTGCAAAGCTGAATGATGGTTTTTGACGTGTGACATGTATACAAGGGTGCACTAATCACTGATTTAGTATAATGCTTAGCCCTGTTGTGAACACTGTCATGTGCTTAGCGCAGAAATCATATTAAGCCAACCACCAGCTATAATTTTTGGAAATTGGTGGAATATTCCTATAAAGAAGCACAAAAGATTGTAAAGATTGAATAAGTTCATTGTCTTAGTGACCGGTTGGGGAGGGGGAGGGCGTTCTCTATAATTTTTTCTTCTTTTAAAAATACTTTGTGGTTCAGCAGCACAGACACTGCATATCTTTGTATCCCCACACAGTCACTATGTTAATAGCTGTTTGCTAGCTGTGGTCAGTTAATTTAAAAAAGCTGGCACACTAGTATTATAGGTCACAATAGATTATTCTTGAATCAAATGTAGTATTGTTGCTTCAAACCAAGGCCCCACCCATGGCAAAATTCACTATAGCTCTTTAATTTAGAATAGTGTTTGAAAGGATGAACTAGAGATGATATGAAAGGAGATTCAGTTTGCTAAAATTTTCTCAAGCCATGTGTCATCCTGTTCCTACTTTGGTTTTCCTACTCATAAAGACTCAATAAGCTGGTTTGGGAATCTAGCACTTATTTTGTTTCATTGCAAATATAAAAATAGATTATGAAATGTTCACTGATGTGATGAACATGGGTGCACTCCTAGAATATATTCTCCCATGAGTGCATGTTCTATACGTTTCTACTACGCACATAAATTCAAGGGAATAATTCTAAAATATATTTTATTCAGTGTATTGCAGTGGCACAGAAACTCCAGGCCCATCCTTGACTCAGTCACTGGAAGCCTTTCAATGCACTGGAGGGTAACTAGGCTCTCAAAACTCACTTGCTTTTAGTACCCATCGTAGTCCTGGTGTTGGCTGACACACCAAGTGACATCACTTTCTGACAAGAGCCTCAACTATTCTTTTCGGGCTGTAATGGATAGTTCAGGGGGAGCTCAGAAACTTGTGAGGCAATTGCTAGCCTCTAGAATAAAAAGATGAGTTGGGACACACTGGTTTCCCCACATCAGTCCAGTGAGAGCGCTGGGTTTGAGAGATGATATACCCAATCTTAGTTCTCATTGTTTGAAAGTCTAGAGTCCTGTGGATGATATCTGATATACCCACAAGCACAGAGGAGCATGGTAGCATTTCAGCATAGATAGGGAGAGGGGTTTAACTGCTGTTTGTGCCCTTTCCTGCTACGTTTGACGAAGATAGAGTTTCTGATCAAAAGGAAAGAGATATATACAAACGTAGTATCCATTGCCCTATTCTCACCCATCCAAATAGTCATGTGTTGTGTCTAGGGGAGCTGTGGAGGGTAGATCCAAAATTCTGCTGCTATGATTAACTTGAATTTGGGAATGAGTAATTACAGAAGGAGAAACAGAGGCATCTTCCCTGGAAGAGTCAGGAGGTAGAAGATTCAGCTGACGTTTGAAACATGAGTCTTCAGTTCGAATTAGGGAAGAGGATCTTGCTCTTTCAGATCACAGGGGAGCACAATAATTACAGAGCTGTTGCCTTTTCTGGAGTTGGATGAGTCTGTGCCAATTTTTTCCTGTTTTTTCATGGAAAAATAATGGTTTGCAAAGTGATGTGAGCTTGGAAAACTTTTGTGGAATGAGAAAATAGATACCCACTCATTGCCATGTCTCAACTTCAGAGAATGACCCTGTGCACCTCTGCACAGATTATTGTTTGCCATGCACTTTAAAGCCAGGACATACCTTCCCTGTTCAACACATTAAGCAATGGAGACATAGTCCTATCACAGGGCTTAAGCATCTGTAAGGGATGCAGAAGTAAAATGTGTATACCATGTAACTCCTTGTGTTTGAATTCCAAGCACACATAGCTGGCAAGTATTATGAAAGAAAGGAAAAATATCAGTTCTTCAGGCCAGTGAGAAAATTCTCTAATGGTGAAGATTTCTAAAAACAAATGGATTGCTTCCATAAGGAATTTAGACTGAAAAATGTGATAAGTTATAGTCAGTCATTAACGTTTGTTGAACATTCTACTTATTATTAGAGTTCCGTATACTTCTGGTTCAAACATTTTGTGGAAAAAGAGTGGAATAAATGGAGTAACACTAACCAGATGGTCCTGTATGTGGAATTTCTAAAGCTTTTTGTGTACTTTATGTTGAAGATAACAAATCACACAGGTCAACAGCTAGTGTCAGCTAGTGAGAAATGATTGTACATTTGAAGGAAGAAAAGCTCTTGAGGTCTTAGTTGCATTGGTGTCAGCGATTCAATTTTGTGATGTTCACGTGGAAATGAAGATGCTTCCAAGTGAGGCACACTGAGGAAGAAATGTTTAAAGAGAGGTTTGTTTAGATTCTAAAAACTAGGTTATCTTAGACACATTTAGGTTCAGGACATCTCCTCCTTGCTTTTCGTTTAATTATGTTTCTATTTTATCTTTGGCGTCTGCAGAGAATAAAATATAGGAATAATTACGAGTGGAGCTAGCTGATAAAAAATTAAGATTCTGCAATATTATTTCTTTATATGCTGTTCTTAAAATAAAAAAAATCAGAAAGTCTGCAGCATGTTTTGCTTTTTGATAAGTAACTTCATATGTTTTAACATTTTGGGAGTCATACACTTGCTAAGAATATCTGTCTGATCTGTGACATATCTAAGTCATCCGTCCCTGTGGTATCTTGCCAGGTCACTGTAGTCCTGCTGAAATATTTTGATACAGAATTTCATCCAAATAAATAAACAGTGTATGATGGTGCCATCTATAGCCTAGACGGCTCAAGGAATTAGTAATTAGTTATATAGCCTTTTACTTAGGGATTGTTACTTAAGATCAGACTCAGAATGTCGCTTCTAGCCACAGGCTTGGCAAGTTGAAACAGCGGTTTCTTTCTGATGCTTGTCAATGAGGTAATGTCTAAGTCATCTGGGGCAAAGTAGAAGTAGAAACTGAATTATAATTTCATTTCTAGAATTGATTTCTCAAACTCCTTTTTATTTAAAGGTAATGGGGCAACTTTTTAACTACTGTCTACCTGTTCCATGAGTACTAATGAAATCAGCTTCCAGATACATTAATCAGGAAACTTTTATTAGCATTCTATCCACTAAGAAAGACAAGTGAGACATAGTTTCAAGTATGTATGCCAAAGGCTGTTGCATCACAGAAAACAGCAGCAATGGGATGAGCAATTCAGAGCTAATGATCTTTCTTTCATAAGACCATCCCATCCTGTAGCTGAATAGATACATCTAGATAATGATCCGGGAGCTACAGAAATGGGCATTTCCTTGAAACTGAATTGTTTACTGTTGGCCAGCTTCTAGATAGACTTCAGAGGGATGAACCATACTGGAGATGCATATGCGTAACATGCTGCATGTGCGCAGCAGTGGTCTTAACTTTTTGGTGTAAAGTTAAAACCTCAACTGTAAAAATGCAGCTTTGGTAGCATTCTTTTCTCTTACTCAAATCAATATTGAGGTTAGAAATTAGTATATTCCTGCAAAGGAGCACAGTTTAGATTTTCTGCTAAGGGTAGACCTCCTTTTTAAACACAGACAGCATTTACCCTTTGAATAACTGCTGGGGCTTGGATTACCTCTTCTAGAAGACTGTTATTGGCGAAAGAAATTTCACTTTTGACACACGTACAGTGAAGCAATGTAGAGGTTTATTCAGCATGGCATCTTCCATAGATGAAGCATCCCTGAGCGTTTTGCAGAGTGGTGCCATTTTCTAGAGCCGGAGATGGAGAACAGTAAAAGAGCTGTAGGCAAAGGAGGAAAGGTGAGCTTCCTGATGAATGTAAAAGCAGATTTTTATGGACTGAATTGTGTTTTATTAATCATGTTAGCACCTGTGACTGTGCTGCAGGGTGGATGCAGCAGTGTGGGAGGATGGTACTGTGTACGTGGTGTGTTACTGGTAATGTGGTCAATGGTATTTATATGCTATCAATTTCCATTGTCATGAAATGACCACGCACAGTGCATTTATGAGTTCTTGTTGCAATAACTGTACTCATCATATCTGCTTTCTAGCAGATGGCAGAGAGCTTACGTGATATTTGTTAAGTCAGGAACCAATAAACCTACGTGGGTGACACTTTCTTTCAATTCTGTGAGAAGTTATAAAATACAAAGAGATATTCTGAAACAATGTTTGAAAGAGAAGCAGAAAAGAAAACAAGTTTTCCTTTGTTATTGTTTTAGGTGTTTACATCATATTTTACTGATAATTTTATACTAGTGGTAAAGATTGGATCAAGAAGTGACATTCTTTTTTCCATTATGTACATTTGTGAATAATCTGTTGTACACTTACATCTGTGTATTTATGCTCTGGCTTATATGTGTGCATGCTTGTGCAAAGATGTATCTCTGAAGGTGTTTTATTTTTGCTTATGATGTTAGATGTGGAGTTCTCTCTATTGTTATATCATTTTTTTTTTTAAATGTTTCCTTGAAATATGTATAAATACAGGGCAAGAGAGACCCTGTTTTGTCTGTAAAATGCCTCGGTAAGTGCCCATCATATCTACCTACTGTTATATTTAGACAAGAGCTGAAGAAATGGCTAAAACAGGTACCTGGAAGCTCCTGGAAGTGATTTAGGATGAGAGCTGACACGGAGCCAGCAGCTATCTGTTACCAGTTCCTGGTCAGTGACTAATGCACCGAGCTCATCTGACATGAGACCCATTGACGTTGGCAGCTCATCCCTTCTCAGGCTATTGCAGCACTGCCCTCTCCTCCCTAATTATCACAGCCTGCACCCTCCACACACAACACGCGCGCACACGTTCCACTTAGCCTTGCCCAGGCTCAGTGCCATCGCTCGCAGCTGCCTCCAGTGTTGTCTCCTGGTGGGAAACCCCATCAGTCCCTGGGGATAGGATTTGGGCATCACATTTGCATCTTGCAGGTCCATCTGGGAAGCTCACGCAGGCAAGAGCACAACAAGAAGGTGCAGATCCAGCGCTGAACTGTTGAAGTCCAACAACAGCAGCTCAGCCATGGACTTAGAGAGAGTGGAATTGTGCACAGGAAAGAAGTTTGCTGTATAGTTAAAAGTAAAAAGACAATTTTGTTTAGTTCAGTAACTCAATTCAGGTGATTTTACAAAGCATTGTAAAGTTTTGGGATGCAGTAGTCAAGGATCAGACAGCGGACGTGGTTAGTAAATGATTATTTGCCAGGTGTTTGTTTGGATTTTCTAGGGGCATCCCACAGGCTGGAGTCCCTGCTAAACCTAGGAGTAGGGCTATCCTCTGCCCTGAAGAGCTTACCTTCTCAGCCCTCTTTCCAGCAGAAATCCAGTAATCCTGACCAAATGTCCTATTATTGTTCAGTAGTAAAAATTCAGATTGGGATGTTTGCATTGTGAAATCTCTTGCTGATTTGAGCCCTCATCTTGTGAATACTTACCATTGTGCTTATTGTTATGGAGATGCATACTCCCACTGAGTACTCCAAGTTGTATACATAAATGTTTTCATAAGTCTTAGAGATCTGGTTTGGTAAGTGCTGGCACAATATGTATGGTGCATAATCTCAGCTGCTTCTGAATCTCTGCCTTGAGACAGATACAGCAAGCTTTAATACAAAATCTCTCTCGATTAAGTTTTTAGTATTATGAGCTTGATTTATGTGTGACAAGAACAGTTGGTTGGGGTATATTAGAAGAAAATGTATCCCATCCATTAGCAAAGAATGCAATAATTAGGAAAGGAAGAGAGCTGACTTAGAACATGTGATATGACTCAGAATTGTGTCCTCGAGTCATTATGCAGACAAAAAACCCCACCACTCGCTTCAGTGCAAGTTTTGCATGTGTAACAGCTGTCACAGTCAGACCATTAATCAGCTGAACCACCACACAGGTGGAGGATGAGAAACCACCTCCTGTGCGAGAGGCTGAATATAAAAATTACTTTTCATGGGATCCGTCTGTCTGTGCTGTAGCTGCAGCAATGCAAATCTCCAGTGTAGGCCTGTTTCTCCACTGGCAGAAGAAGTTTGTGTATATAGATTGTAGTTAAATGCTAGAGAAACCATGATTTTGCTCTAAGCTGTGTTTCTGCTGCTAAAACTATTGCAACAAAAGGCACACAGATTTTATTTTACTTGATATATTAGTGTACTATGAACTCATATCAGTTGCATACAGTTAGTTAAATAAACAGCTTACTTTTGATTGTGTGTTAAAGTACCCTATGTTATTTTGCTAAATGATACCATTTATCATTCCCTGCTGTGTATAATGACTGTTTATGAAAAAATAGAGGGTTTTCTTTTCTCTCCTATGCACCCCCAAACCAAAGAAAATAAACAAAAATCTAATCAGAATAAGCACATCCCTTGAAATACAGACACTTTCCACCTCCTCTCAGTTAGCATCAAGTGATATGGCAAGACATCAAATGATGCAAGGATATGTAATGTGACAATTAATGGAAGATAAATTAGAAGAATGTGTTTTGGATATACTGTTCCTTATTCATTTGGATGATAAGAATTTAGTCTTAATTTCTGACATATTCATTTTATCAGCTAAATTTCCTAATTTGTATTATTACAGATAATTACCAACATATATTTATTCTTAAAACTTTATTTGTTCAATTAGAAGGTAGATTTCAGCCTTTATCTTTGTAGGTAGCTGATCCAAGACAGTTTTATGTAAATGGCTTAATTAATTGGTACCTTTCAGTGGAAACAGCAACTTACAAAGGAAGTAATCCTTTTCGAGTGGCATAAGCTGTTTCAAAAAGGCAAGAAACCCACAATACTTTTCTCAGGCACCTTGGCATACAATTATAAGACATTTGACAGAAGTAAATGCAAGAAACTGTTAAGTCTTCTTCCCAAATTATGTCTTTTCTCTGTAATTAAAATAGCATCAACCTTAAGTGCAGTGGCTCTGTAGTCTTCAAATCTACATTATTAAAGGACTTAATTATGCAGAATTACAAAACTTCCTTATAAATGGTTCAGCATGTTGGTGGTAAAGATGTGATCTGTGTGGCCTACTTATTAAGTTTACACTCTCTTAAGCAATTAGTTGTTTCCAAGTGTTTGGTGAGTTGCTCTCGCTTTCAGCCTATCCTTGGAAACCCCTACCATGCAATGCTGTTAAGAGGATGTGGTGACAGGGCTTTTTTCTTTATGGCTATCTGACAATGGCACCAGTCTCTCCAGGTGACCATCTGCCGCCAGCGCTGTTGTTGCCACAGCTGGGCTTGCAACTGCAAACTGCTGTCCTGGCTTGCAGTCTAGAAAGGAGGATGGGGAATTTTGGGTGTTCTCTCTCCTCCTGCCATGCACCCAGGTCTGTTTGCTGGAGAAGCCAAGCCTTCTCGCAGTGTTTTGCCTGGTTGCTACTCCATAAAAATAAGGGGCACCCCATAGTGGAATTAAATTGTTATACCCAAAAGACGGTTGTTGATATCCCGTATGTGTTGATAAATCTCTGCCTTTCCTGAGCACATCAAAATGGCCTGGATTGTGAGTGCTTGCATGGTGCAGTGTGAACCTCTTTCTTAATCTTATGCTTTCCCTTTATAAGAATAGTAGGAAGAAATAATACATGATCCTTTTCAAAACAACTGATTCTTCATGTCATTAATAAGGGAAGTGAAAAAAATACACACTGCAATCACTTACCTCCTCTGCTGCTTGCTGTTATACTTGTTTCTGAACTTCATACCAAAATTGTGATCCTGGAGGAGGGGGGAGGGATGAGTGAATTATGTCTAGAAATATGGCAATTTTTCAGTAGAGATGCTCCAATGCTGTCCTCATTATTGTCCCATTTTATTTGGCAGAGTGACTCTTTTCCCCTTGAATGTGCAAGGGTTTAATTAATACATTCCAGTTGTCAAACCCAGTTCAGCTTGATGAGCAGGAGAGTGTAGAACAGCTAGATTATTTGTTTGCATCACTAGGCAATGGGGAAATACCTCCTCCATTGGTTTTCTTTGCAAGTAGTGACAGCAGCGTTCTGACAGAGACAAAGGGATAAAAAATGTGCTGGAAGGACTAGAAGAATTAATTTGTAATAGATAATTGGATCTGTATGGCAATGATACGAGTTTGGAGGAAACTCAAGCAGAATAGCTCTCTAGGTTTTTACGTTTCTCTGTCTTGTCAAAATAGTGTCTGCCTCATGCATTTTAAAATTTAAGTAAGAATATACATATCTCTTCCTTATTTAGCTGCCCCAGTGTCTGACGAATGTCTGGATGTGCTTATTTCTATTATCAATTAAAAGTCAAGAAATGAATGTTGCTGTTTGCTGGGAAAGTGGTACAGTATTGTTGTTACTTTCCTCTCTTGCAAAAGTTAATTTTGCTCTTGCACCAGCCTCTGAGACAACTGTCTTTTGAGTTTTGCAAGTCTCATCTTTGTTGCTGACTGATCCTAGAGCAGATCTTCGAGAAGGGCGTAGTTTAGTGTTACAAGAAGTTGTCTCATTTAGTGGAAGCATGCGTCCATCCTGTGAGGGTATTGCATGTCAGGATTGAGGCATTACTTGTATTCAGTTGTGCAGAGAGCCAGTGCCAAAAGCAGAGTACCGTGGTGATGCGTCTCTGGCTGCTAAGGTGGGCTGATGGTGTCTGTATCAGTGGCAGATACTTCCGAGTCAATAAATTTGTCCCTAAATATGTCTAGTAATCAAGCCTAGAAGTCATAAATGCAGATAATTGGTAGCTGATAACAGAGCAACTAACAAATGGTGACAGTGCATTAATTTAAAATAAAGCTTTATTGAAGGGTGATCAGCATTGTTCCCCTCCTTTTAAAAAGGTGTTACGGGTGATCCCTGAAATTATAAACCTGGGAGGCACCTCAGTGTAAAGAAATATGGTTGAGAGAATGATTAAAGATCAAGTTATAAAGGACCTAGATGAGGATAATGTGATGGGGACAAATCAGCACGATTTCTATAGCCTGTCAGATTTCTTTGAAATAGTTAACAAATAATGGATAAAGGAGAACCAGTGGATATAATTTATTTAAACTTTCAAAAGGGTTGGATAAAGTCTTTTAAAGGAGGCAATTAAGGAATCTTGCTAACAATGGGGTAGGATGTAAAGTCTTGTCATGGATTTAAAACTGATTTAAAGACTGAAAGTTAAAAGTAAGATTAAATGCCCGTTTCTTACTGCTGGAAGGAGACAATAATGGGTGTTCAGGAGTGGGGGCTAGGAATGGTAGACTTCAGGTTTTTTAACATATATATTTTATTAAATTGCTATTGTGCATAGAATATAATTAGGTGGTATTCCCTAGGAAATACTGTAGGTTAGTATTAAGGATCTGTGTTATACAGACTGCTCTAGTGCTGTCATGCTGAATTGAAAAGGAAAAGAAACAGGAAAATAGTGAACAATAGCAATAACATTTCCCCCAAAAGATGCTTCTCCACTGAAAAAAGCATCATCTGCTTGTCGCACCCTCTAATCTAAACTAGCACAATGCATAAAACACACTAGCCTCAATCCAAGAACAAAATCAGTCTAAGGAAGTTTTGTCCAGCCTTTGGTGAACTCGGCATATTTACTGCAGTCAGACTTCGCTGCAGTGGATCTGTGATCTCTGCTGGTGCTGGCATTGAGGCACTCCATGGCTGAGACAGCTCTAGCCTGAGGTAGGAGTGGGGAGGAGAAAGAATAATTGTAGAATAGCTTTACAAAACTAGACCAGTTCAGATAACATCATTCTGATTAAGATTTGTCTCAGAAAAGGTAAAAGAAATATATGCAACAGAAATATGCACACTGTTAGAGTGAACTTGTATGTCCTGAATCTGTCATAACTCATGAGATGAGTGACACTTGGTACCATCCCACTCAGGTCCATGAGGACACCTGGAGGTGCAATAACTGAGAGATGGGAAGTTGTTCTCCATACCAGGTGTGTCCTTATCTTCAAGAGACTGTCTAACCCAGATAACAGGTCCTCCCCCATCATCTAGCAAAGATGCAGTAATTTTCAGAACAATTAGAGATGCTGTGTAGGAAATTCCAGGTGAGAAGGAATTAAAACCTATGATTATTTAATATGGGGAGAAGAAAGGTGATCAATTACAGAAGAAGTACTACAACAAAGGCTGATCAGAGGGTTGCACTTACTATCCTGAAAGTCAAAAGTCACCTGTATTTAATGTGTATGTAGGAGAGGAGGTGGAAAACACATCTCTCCCCTGGTAATAGGAATCTCTTGGCACAGGGTATTGCTACAGACAGCCAATTCTTAAATCTTGTAGCAGGGAGCATTATCATAAATAGTATCATGTAACAGAGTTAGCTAAGGTCTGCCTGGTACTAAATAACACCAAATAAAATCACTCATGTTAGTCAATCTACCCCCAAATTTCTGCACCTTGATTTTAATGTGCTACTGATGAAGGAGGCTATCAGGAATGAAACTGAATGCAGTGGACTATATTTAAGCACTGATGGTTAATTTCTTTGATCTTCTGTTGAATTTTAATTTGCCTACAGTGGTTTCCCAGTTTCAATTAGTACACAAAACAAACTCTGTGTATTTTCTGAGACTATGTTCTTCATTATATGTTGCTGTAGTTTTATGTGCTGTTGCCAAGAAATCTGCTTTTGACAAATTGCACAGGAGGCATTTTGAGATTGTGATGGAATTGATTGAGTTTTGGCCAAATCCTGTACACTTTTATCACTGAAGACTGAAATACAGATGCTTGTTACACTAAAATATATAGAATTTGCTTTGGCCCTGAAAATCTGTGTCACATTTTAAAATAACCAATTTGGGTACAATTTGAGTTAAGTAAGTGGCAAGTAAACAATGCAAATGAAGCTGTTTTGTTAGCTAGAAAGTAATTGAAAATCTGCAACTAATTATAAATTGGCAATATACAAGTCTCCAGGAAGCTGAAAGGAATACTTCGCTGATATATTGTTTAGTTATATTCAAAATTAACTTACCCTGCACAGTTTGTGCAAAAGATTTGGTTGCTTATTGTAACTTCACTTTTGAAATACTAAACATCTCAGATTTCCTAAGAAAAAAAAGTGTAATTTCTTAATCAAAGGTAACTCTTCTAATGTTATATGATTTTTATTTCACATGGGCCTTGAGCTTCAGCTTTTGTGTGTAGGTTTGAATTTCTTCAGTGTTTGTCAGTATTCTAAGTTTTGATTGGCACCTTCATTGTGTTTTTCAGCTCATCACCTCAACACATTTCTCGTGCATTAATGTAGCTGTACAATACCTTTGAGAAATAAGAATGTGTTGTCACATACAAGAAGAAATTATTTGCTTGTATTTGGTTGAAAAAAAGTATGGGATTGGCTGGAAAGCATCTTTTGTCAGTGCCCCTTAGATCTGTAACACTTGGAGGTAGGCGAAACACCCAGATAATTGTCATGTGGATTTGTGCTGCCAGAATGTGTGCCACGTGCAGACATCAGGTTTTGGTGTATATTGGCTTTTGTTGTTGAAGAATTATTATTTAATAGGACCGTGTAAATACACAAGTTTTTCTAAACTATGAATGAAATTATGAATATTGAAAATGAATTATGAAATATGAACATTTGCTACAACTCAGTTTAACAACCTTTTCTGGATATAACATCAGTCAAAGAGCATTTCACAGAATTTGGAGAAGTGAGAGTGGGAAAAATATTGGTCTTAGATGGCTCTGAAATATCCTTTATCCCAGAGCAGCAGGGAAAGCTTAATACTCTCTCTATTTTGGTCTTGCCACCAAAAGCTGCAGGAGCCTCCACAACTCACAAGCACTGTCCTCTTGCTAGAAATAAACATTTTCAAGCTCATCCAAACTCAGGGTTGCTCAGATAAGCAGCAGAAGATGCAAAGTAAGACCGGCAGGTTTTGGGGAGAGAAAAGTAGCACTGCAGTTATTTTTTATGTTATTCTGTATTATGCAAATAGACATAAAGGTTAAAAAATATTAATTTGGTTCAGATGAAGTGTCACCAAGAAGAGCCATGCAAAGAACTCCTGACTTACTTACAATTCCAGGCTATCATCATTAAGCTGTATTCACCCACTTGGCAACTGCCTTCTCTCTATAAATCATTTCACTCATGCATACTCTCCTTTAGCAATCCTTGACTTGGAGAAATGTCAGACTTGAATTTTTTACAGCCCTGTGCTGTTTCTTCATAAACCAGTGCTGATTAAGTGAATCATGCATTCTTCAGATATTAAATTTTTAACATAAATTCTTGTAGTCAACAACGAGCAGAGATACCTTTTGAAACTTCTGATATAGCGCATAGAAATGGCTCAGCACTTACTAGCGATACCGTGTGGACTCAGATAAAAGGCTTGAAAAGCTGTGTAGGGGCCAAACAAGGTGGGGAGGGGTTTCCTAGTTAGTTCTGTGCTGGGGAGATCTGGACAGTCTGTCATGAAAAGGAAAACGCTTCAGCCAAGAAGCAGGAATAAACCTCTTTTCTTTCTGCAGTAAGCATTTCCAGACAGGCCAGTCTCACGGTCCTTGTGAAGCAGCTCCGTTCATGCCATTTGGACTCCAACCTGTGAGTACAGGTCATAGGATGAAGTCCATAAAGACTAGGCTTAAATAAAGCAAATCTACATCCCGAGTATTTTAATAAAAAGTTAGCTTGGGTCATGGGGAAGGAGGGGAAAAAGCACTGGAGGGGAATGGAGAATATGAGTCATGGCATCCAGACTGAAACAAATCTTTGAGCACGAATCACAATACAGAATTTTAAGGGCTTGATCCTGCCTTTGGCTATGCTGGTATGTATTGTTACATAGCCTATAAAATCAGCTACTGTTACGTGTTACGTGGTACTTTGCACACACATAACTAAGGGGTTTTATAGTCTTTATTTTTTCAATCCTATAAATGCTGCTGGACTTGGCTTTTTCGAATGTTGAACAGATGCAGCAAGGTTTTCTTACACTTCCTACCCAGTTACAACCCCAAATAATTAGTGGATGTGTTGCCTCTTTTGATAAAGACTACTTGGAGAGCTATTTGGTGAATAAGACCACACAGAATGTGTCATTGTTGCTGCTGCAGGTTTTGACTTTATTTGTATATTATGGGTACTGTATACCACATAATAATGAAAAGCTATATGCTCCGGTCCGCTGGTTCACTGCACAGTCTGTGTGATTACAAATTGTTTGAATAACAGTGGACTATTGAAACTCTATCCAGATGTGCGTGTTGCTAATTATGGGAATACCCACAAAGGCGGATTATCTCCTTTGTTACCATTTCCAACGCATTTGAAAACAGGAAAGTGAAAAGCGTGTAGGCAGCAAATAAGAAGTAGCCGTACATGTCGGAGATGAAGACTTTTCATAATTAATTCCCAAGGAAGAATAACTCTTGACCTGGCAGAATGCGTTTCTGGAGTGTAACCAAATGCAACCTAACACACAGGAGAGACATCCCGAAGTGGCAGATTCTGAAAGCCTCAAAACAAAAATAGCATAGCTTCATTCATGGCAGGGAAAGCCCAGGTGAAGAAAGACTACCTGAGGAGAGCAGTGGTGGGGAAGGGGGAGCTAAGGTACTGACAGTTTTCTGGCATACTTATTTAAAAATACTGCAATAAAGTGATATGAGATTTCTGAAGGAAAAGCAGGGGAAAATGTGCTCTTGCCTTTCCAGAATTCAAGTACTTTTCATTTAATGAGCTGGAGCACTGTCCAGAGGGGCCTTTAGAATGAACAGTTCTCAGAGCGTGAGGGACTCAGTGTGTTTCCAGGCACCACATTGGGATGATGATGTTTTCACATTGTCTTCCATAAGCACTGTCTCCTGGCTTTGGACAAGAGGGAACATCATGTCTAATCATAAAGTGACCCTCAATCACTTTGTCCCTTCGCTTCATTTCGGGAGTTGCCATGAATCACATAGGAGATGAAATAGAGAAGGCAGAAGGAGAAAATGCCAGTGGCAGAAATTCGGTATGGGATCCCAACTGTTTGAGAAAAACACAGTAACAGATGAAAGAAAGGGTGTTGAATGGCTTAGCTACATGTCTCCTTAACAGCTTGTGATGAGGAGATATGTAGTTTAGCAACCTTCATTCAAAATTCTTGCTTTTTCTCTTTTTCTTTTCTTTTTTCCCCCAAAGGTGGGGATTAAACTACAAAAAGTCTGGCTCTTGCAGCTTCTCTGGAAGAGAGAGAGGATAGCTGAATACAGACTTCAACCCCACTTTGCACAGTTTAATTTAAATAAAAATGATGAATTTCCTCCTGAGTGATTAGTAGCCAAGTGTGGTGACATGCAGGAACTATGGGCTTGACCTTCTTGGTAAAGGATACCTGCTATGTTAAGTTGATTACACAATTTCCCCTGAATAAGTTGACAAGCAGTGAGTATGGTTTCTGTGACTTCTGATCTTGTAAATGCACACTTACAAGTGATTTGCCTATTCCTCTAAAGCAAGTCTTGAGTTCTGTGTTAAATAAATTCCAAATGGTCTAATGTGAGATCTGGAATCCCAGCAGGCGGGGTCTGTGCAAACAGGCCGGCCTGACAGGGAATTGCAACGTGTGAAATACCCTGGACTGGAATCCCAAACTTATCAGGGAAATTTCACATCCTCTGAACATCTCAGAGGCTTATGAAGCAGGCTGATAATTCTGCCATTTCCTCCTTGGACCTGTAGACTGAATTCTTCCATGTTAAGGCCAGGTTCAATGGGGCTTTGAGCAACCTGGTCTAGTAGATGGTGTCCCTGCCTGTGGCAGGGGGTGGAACTAGATGATCTTTAAGGTCCTTTCCAGCCCAAACCATTCTGTGATTCTCTTTTGTCAATTTTTCTTTCTTCCTCCAAAATCTAGTGCATCAAAGATGCTAAAGCTATCCACATAGGCCACTGACAGGGCTTTTATGCAGGTACAGAATCAGCTGCAGTGCAGTGGAGAGAACTCTGCATGGCAGAGCTGCTCCCGCATGTGATGTGGAGGGCTCATAGCAGGCTTGGTCATGTGGTAGCTCTGCCCCTTGTAATGCCCAGTAATGGAGTGAACAGACTATAGGGGAAAGGTTAATACAAATAAATCTTCATTTACTTACACAGAAATGTGCCACTACTTGACTTCAGATTATTGCTTTGGATCCAGCACATGCGAAAACCGGTTTGAGAAAACCACCTTGCCCAGTGTGTGACCTCTGCTTTCCTCAGGGATCTGTGGTTAGCACCTCTCACTCACTCAGTGGAGAAATGTGCTGTAGTATGATTTGGATTCGAAGGATGAATGCTGCACATGCTGCCTCTGTGGTTTTCCTTCACTTGGTTGGGGAGATTCCAACAAGCTCGCCTACCTCTCAGGAGGTCCAGTGGACCATAAAACAAGCTTCCACATCCCGTGGACATCCTTCACCGTATGTGCTGCCTCTGGTCCTGGAATCCCTATGTATCTAGAAGAGCTCTCTTCCCAGCAGGCCCCTCCATCTCCAACCTATTCCCAGTTCTTCTTCCCTTTGGGCTTCAAGTAGTGCTTTGCAATAGCTGGATCAGCATGAAATTCAGCCTATGTCCAGCAGAGTCCCTTTGACCCATTCCTGTCTGATTCAGCACATACCCAATTTCCCAGGAGCTGTAAAACTCAATAAATCACCTCCCACCTGCAAATCCCAATCCCCTGAGAATAGGTGTCTCCATTCAAAATCACTGGCCAGGTCTTGTTTCTGGAGTTTCTTTGGACAGGAAAGCACGCTGTCAGCAGGCTGGTGTGCTCCGCCCATGGTGAGGCAGTTTAACAACCCAAAACTTGAAGCTCAGGACACTCCAACCCCTGTCAAGCCCCGTGGAGCTCAGAAGTGAGAGGAAATTACAAATGCTACCTTTGCAGTGATGAATCATCATGGATAACTTTTTTTCCCCTCCCTCTCTCTGTCCTTTGCATGAAGAAATTCTTTTCTGAAAGGATTCAATTGAAATGTTGCCTGTCTCCTCCAGAAGGGAGGCTGTTGAAAAAGAGATCATCTTTGTGTATGGCAGCATGCAATACAGTAGGTACACTAGGCTGTTTTGTCCTTTCTCTGTGATAAGCACTACACTGAAGTCTACTGTCATTTGTGTGTACGTGTGAATATCTTTCTGTAATGGAATAAGAGTGTTTGCAGAAATGGCTACTGAAGTGCCCAGCCAGTACACTTACTACAGGAGAGTGACAGGATAAGAGAAGTGGCAGAAACAGAGATAGGAAGAGAGATTTTTGCACTAACAAGTGTGAACTGATAAACTTAACCTGTATGGGAAATGTAGAGAATCCTTAGTGCTCTTGCAAGGCCAAAATTAGCTGTGCCAATATGTTTTCAGCAACACTGAGCCATGAGAACCCTTTACTTGTTTTCTCATTTGTGGAAGAAAACTGCTGGCTCACTCCACTCCACTTATTATTAGCAAGCTAATTCACTTAGGCATAAATAACTTTCCTGGGTGTTGAAGGCTGGGGTAGGAATCAAGAGGATCTGTAGAGATGGATGGGGAGGTGTTGTGTGGAGGTTTTATTGGCTGCATGGATAAGTTATGTGTGTCATCTAAACTGAGTGCCTAATCACCTCCGACATGTCATCACAACTGCAACATGCTCAGCAAGGCAGAGGGGAGGGAAGAAAATACATATTTCTTTCTCAAGTATGCACAGCTAGGAATCAGTCATCTCATTTTTCATCTTCCTCCAGGGTAGGTTTTAGAACCGTGTCTCTGCTGGGGAATGGTGGCTGCTTGGTTCACACAGGAGTGAAGTGTGGTGTTTTAAAGAAGAAAATTTGAAGTGCTGTTTAGCAAGGAAGCACAGCCTTCTGGTTAGAGTATGGGAATAGAGAAGTACTTTGTACCTGATTCATTTGGACAGTTTGGAAAAAATGGAAGCTGAGGAGGCAAAGTCTGTAGTAAACAAGAGATTGTCAAGGCTCCAGTTCTGTTTGTTTATTTAGCTAATTCTTCCATGGGGAACATGGGAAAAGATGATTTATGCAGCACTGGCTGGCACTGAATGATAGTCTGGGTATCAGTATGGAAAAAAATAGCAATATTGGTGCTTGGGTGGGAATTAGAGACTTTGGAGTCAGAAGAGACCAGGTAGCATCACTGGGATGTCTTCTTCAGCTCATATGTAAGCAGGGTTGCTTAGTTGTAAATCACTGGAAGGTAACGAAAACACACATTAAACTGGTCTTTGAGCTGATGAAAGAAAGGAAAATCAGAAAGGTTACTCCCATAGAGGAAGGGGACATAATAGAAATGGATTAGAGATGGTGACCGCAATGATATCCCAAGGAAACGAGCATTTTGACTGCTAAGAGTCCAGCGAAAAGGTGGCAAACAGCACGAGCTGAGTAAATCAGACACCCTGCTCTGAAGGAGTGCAGGAGGGAGTGGAGAGAAGCAGGCTGGTCAGGGATGAACATGAGATTCAGCAGACAAAGCAGTGATTGCTTATTAGGCATAAGCAAAAGAGCGAAGAGAAAAGGAAGTTCGCATTAGGTTATCAGAAGTAGATTCCACTGGGGGTAAGGAACTGTGATTCAAGCGATTGGTTGTTAAATTAGGATTTCCTCATATAATTTTATCAGATCTCACATCATCAAGTCAAATCTGGTTCCGTTTAAATGGATCTTGACAAATTGTCAAAATAGGCATTGCACCTAGCATGCCAGTAGGAGCAAACAGTGTGATCCAGAGATGGAAAGAAGCTCTTCTAGGCTAAGCTATGATTTTTCTTGGTTTTCAAAGGCATACCGGGAAAAATGTTTTTCCTTGAAAGAATTTTCCCAGCCAGATTTTTGCCACATTTTTGGCTGGTTACATTTGTATTTGGGGCTTGGTTTTGGTTTGGTTTTTTATCTCCAGCTCTCACTTAAAGCACAAGATGATACAGAGATATCTGTATCTGCAGCAAGAGGCAATGTGTCATTACACAGCCTTGGAGGGCGGCTGGCCATGTGGGAGATCTCTTCCACGTCACCGTTTTCTTTTTCCTCCATCTGTGGAACTACAAGTGTATGACTACAAGACTTTGCTGAATAGGGGCTTGGAAAAATCTAGCTGTAAACTCACAAAGACTGGCTTTGTGTCCAGAAATGGTGTTTCCACACAGTATATCCATAGCTGTACACTCTTTCAAATACCAGCCAAGGCAAGCCCATGAAGCCATGTTAAATTCCTTTCTTTTCTCTTTCTTAAATCAGCCAATTTGTGTAAACCTCTGAAGAGATAAACTGACACCGCTTGGACCAGAGAGTCAATGTTGATTGTTATTAATTACTTAAAACTTTAACAAAAAATATGGCCAGGTCTGTGCTGCAGATTTCTATCAGCACAGCTGTTCTGGTCAGACTGACACCTCTCAGTGAGCAAACACTACACATGTAGATGCAATTATACCTCAAAATGGTGCTTGTTTTGCTTGCGGGGATGATTTTACTATACCACTACAAAAAGCAGATTTGCCAGTGTAAGTTTACACCGCCCCGGGAATGCTTTGTCTGTTTACTGTGCTGGTATTCCTTTATCAGTAAGGCATTTGCAGTGTAGACATGGTCTTATTTGGAGGGCTGGTTTTAATCCTGACACATGCTAAAGTGATTACACTGCTGATTGAGAACTCAATAGAAGGACTCCAACTGATTTGCTCTGGATCAGGGCCTGAAAGGAGAGGAATTATCTTGTGGTTTGAACACAGGGTTAGGAGCTCCTTGTGCACATCCTGGGTTTGATATTGACTTCATTTGTCTATGCCTCTAAAATTGGGAGTGTTAAGGAATTTGTCTTACAGGAGTTTTGTGAGACTTACTTGTTCCATGTTCCTCTTGCAGGACCCAAGTAAGCGTATATCCCCAAATGGATATCCACAACCTTTTAAAAAAGAAAAATTAAAAAGTCTATCTACTTCTGCAGCTATTCCAATGGCACGAAGTACTGCTTTTGATGAAGGCCCTGGTTCTGGGCCAACCTGTGTGACTGCTTTGAAGAGGCTCACCTGCTTTAATGAGGCGTGTATCACAGTTTGGGATACATTGCACCACCACATTTCCCATGGATGTTTCCTTGTAGCCCAAATGCTCTTTCCTTTTTGTATTTACAGTATCCATAGGCTGTGTTTAAGGGCTTTATAGCATTTAGATGTCAAATCCAACAAGGCAGAACTACAGTGTGAGGACCTGTGTGCTGGGTGTAGGGCTTGAAGGTCCTGAAATGGGTATTGCTCCTTCTACAGTACTTAACAACTGACGGCTAAGCATTATGAGGGCTTTAAGTCAGAGAGAGCAGCATGCAGGAGGGTACTTTCCTCCGTGACTGTAAAACACGGATGGGTTATCGCTGGTGTTTCCTGCCAAACCACAGTGCAGTATTAAAAAGGAAAAATCTAAAGCAGAGTTCAGGTCAGTGGTTGCCATGTCTTGTGGTAGTCTAGCACATACACAGTTGGTGAATACACGTCATGCCCTCAGATTGTCAACTTTATTTCTGTGTCAGCCTTTTGTCAAGAGACAGTGTCAAGCAAGTTGAAGCTGAAGGGCATTTTCCATTCTCTTCATTTCATCACACACTGGGCTATAGACTAAGCAGGTTTCAGTTGATGCCGAACATGTGAGATCACACCAAGGAGCAAATCCCCATAGGAAGCAGAATTAATGGGAAATTGTGATTACTCATCATGCTCCTTTTTTACAAGTAGTGCATCCTTAGAAAAAAAAAAACACATTTGGGAAATGGAAAACTAGTGTATAGAGCAGAAACCTTTATCTCTAAGAGAAGCCAAGTTTCTTCTTTTTTTTATGGTTTAATATAGAATATTTGGACTGCTCTTCACTCTGTAATCTGCTATCTGTAGCTTGCTTAGTCTGTGGTTCTTTTTACATATATTCTCTCAACTGTCATCTGTTGGCACAGGAGACAATGTCAAGAGAACCAATTCCTATGACAAATTAGTGCGTGGAAGAAAGAGGATTTTTTCCTGGTTGTGTGATGTGCCAGAATGATTGATTCCAGAAAGACCCTTTAAAATTCCAAGGAGTGCTTCAGAAATCAGGGCATTTGATACTGACCAGCTTGATTTAAAGCTACTAAAATTATTCAATTCTGCTTTTACCTGATCTGAAATACTTCTTGGTGCTATTGGAGACTGCAAGGGGGAAAGTGGGAAGCTATGCAATAATTATTCTTTTTGCACACTGCTAGAAGAAAACCAAGGCTGTGTTTGGTGTAATTTTTCAGGGTCTGGTAAAAATGATCACAGTTAAAGTGAGTAAAAATCAGCCTGTGGTGTGTGCATGCAGAAAAAGGCTGTAACCCACAGTCCAGTGAATGAAAATCAAGAGCACAGTAGAACTTTTGTTTTTAAACCTAGTCTTTGTCAATAATAACAGCACTAACCCTTAGCATGGGCTTGCACATTCCATGGAAGAATTTCTGTGCTTTGATCAGGCTTATTAACGATACTTTAGTTCGCTTGATAACCAATGCAAACTTGGTGCTCACAGTAAGGGCTGTGTTGATGGTTATGGAATCAGTCAGAATCACGATTAAAAACCAGTGTCTGGACTACTGAAGGACACTTCTAAACCTACTCCTGCAGTTCATCTTGGAAAGATGAACATCTTGAACCCCCCCCTTTTTTTTTGTCAGTATTTTCTTGTTGCTATTATTCTGAGTACTTACTCTGAAACCCTAGTTTTCAGATGACATTAACTTGTGAGGAAATACAGGGAAGAGAAACAAGTGGAAAAGCTCACTACACAGCAGGCATCTCATTTTTTAATGCACAGCTATGTGGGAAACTTGGTCTTTAGCTTCATGAGCGTAACTTTGGCGATAGTGCTGTAAGGAAGTGTTGGACACAGGTTTCTGCCTATGCTGTGACTTTCTTTCCCATCAGTTCAACTGGTTATGGGGCTATATTGTCGAGGACTTAAAATAAGTCAGTGGCTGATTTAACTAGGGATTAGTTTGCAAAATGTGGCATATAGTCAGAAGCTCTTGACACCATCACAGCTCTTAGACTAGTAATGAGAAGGAATGGCTACTTAAGGAACTACTTTTTTGTAACCTTCCTCCTGCTGGGTGATGGACAGCTTTGAAAGGCAGCTTGGCTGGTTGTTATTCGAACCAGGACTAAGAAGTTTCTTAGTGCCATTTACGTTTTCAGAGAGGAACAACGAGGGTGAGTTTAAGATCAGCCGTCTTTGTAAATATATTCTATCATTTGAGTTTTCTTCTATACTATCTGCAAAACGTTTTGTGAGCAAGAGTGATGCACTAGTAGGTTGCTGTAGTTGCATGTGCTATTTTACTTTTACTTCATATAGCTCTGGATTGGAACTTTTGGGTTCTCCTGAGAGCAAAAAGAAGACAAAGAAAGATCATTAAATATAGTGAGAAATCTGGAGGGCAGTGGGAGGGGAAAGAGAGGGGATGGCGAGGGGAGAGAACCCCCAGGGAATGTTAAGTGCACATGTAAGAGTAGAACATATGATCCTTCTTTATTTTTGCCCATTTAAAATTACAATGTGTTCCACTTAAACTAGACATGCTAATAAAAGAAGAAGAGTCATTTATAGTGGACAAATGCCAAAGACCAAAGCAGCCTTCTCATTTAAATTCTGCTCTTTGTTAGGGCACCCTACTGACATAACTCTCTATTGTTTCTGCCATTATCACTTGCTTAATGCAGGACATAGTGTCGGGAAATTCCTGTCTGGCACTTACAAGGTGTTTCTAAAACGGGGAACAAAAGAGTCGAGAGCACATAGGGAGCAGGAAGAAGCTGCGAGGGGAAGTGGCAGTGGAAGGAGGAATTCCAGACAGTAGCAAGGGCTGGGGCATACAGGCAGAGGAGAAGAACCGGGCCAAGAGAAGGGGAGAAAGAGCTGGATGCAGGCAGAAGCTCCCAGCGTTCCATCTACAGCCCCAACTAGTATAGTCAAATCTCTTAAAAGACTTGGGAAACTACTCAAGGATGGTGAAAATGTGATTTCTGAGTATGAAGTAAGACAGTTGGTCTACAAGAGTCCCTCAACTGGGAACTCAACTGGGAGGGCAGAGGATGAAGCAAGAAGGTCTTCTGGGGAATAAAGGCTGAAACCAGGGAGCCAGGGTTTTAAAGCTGGCTCCAGGAGGGTTTGATGCCGAGGCTTTGTGGTGATCAGTGAATGGGGAAAGACCTGGTGTCAAGGCTGTCATGTCTCCCAGTACACAAGATATGAGGGACAAGACATCCTAGCTTGTATGAGCCTTAACATAAGGAGATTACTGTGTACTGTCATTTGTTAATAACATTGTCGTTTTCTGTCATATAATTAGAAAATGCATCTTGCTTTGCCTCCAAGCACTGTAGCCTTATTGCATTTGCACATTTTTCATAATATTTCAAGCGAACTGACCAGATAACATTAATGAATATATTAGATAGGCAGGCACTTTTAAGGAAAAATAATAAACATACTTGTATATTAAAAAGTTAATTCAGTCTGGAGCCAAACAGGTAATTTTCCCTTCAGCATTTTTTCACTCAACTAAGACAGGTTGGACTAGGAGTGCAGTCACCCTGTCTACAGTGCTTGGCTTGGCTTGCATACCAGGGGCGAATTTTCTTCAGAGACAGACAGCAAGATGATCTGATTGGCCTCAGTCCAGAGCATGCTCACAAAGGCCCCTTTGATGGAGGGCTTCTTGGTAAGCCCTGTACCAAAAGCTGCCTGCCACCCTCCTTTCAAAGATACCCATTTACAGTAATTCAGGGAAGGGAAGAGGGGAAATAAATAAAGAAACATGAAATAGGGGGTTGCCACAAGAATAATTACGTTACTGGGCTTGGAGGGGGTAGGGAAGAGGAGGGGGGAGTTATTAAGTAAACTGCTGGATGTTGAAGTACCCGTTTGGCAACAGTGCAAGAACATAAGGCATTTGCAATTAAGCTCATTAAAGCTTCATCATTTTGCTTATCAATCTTCTCTGGAAAGGGTGGGGTGAAGCACCATATATTAAAACATGGCTGCTTTTACAGATAAGGACTGATCCCTACCTGTTTGACTTTCTGAGCTGCACTGTAGTACCCAGCTTCTGATGGCATACGTGATTAGCTGATTTAACTCTCTCTTGTACATGGGCAAGTGATTAATAGGTGTTTGTTATTGTGTCCCTGCACTCTGCTGTTAAAACATCCAGCCCCGGCAACTGCTGCCTCGTTGCCTTTATCTCATTTGGTATCTAGATGTGATCTCCTACTTACCCATCAATTTTGATCCCATTTGTTCTCATAACAGTGGCTTTTGGAACTTTATTTACTGAAGCCTCCACACCTTGGGAAGGCAAACTAGATTATCAGAGTCATTGCTTCTTCAGTCAATGAGGGATGTTCTCAAACTGGAGCCCATACCATCCCATGCTAACCAGAAGCTTTGAGTTTCCACAGAAATAACAGCAACCTGAAGATAGCAGTGAACAGAAGTGATCTGAGCTGTTCTGATCTGTTAACCTCCGCCTGCCCGGCCTGACTACTAACAAAGTGTCCCTGAGTGAGGGACAGTGAATTGTCTGAGTCAGCTGAAAGGCCATCAGAGCAGTAGTCTTGGTGTGAAAACCTTGCAGAGAGAACAGCAGCAACACTGCTTTCTGCTTTTCAGCTGCTTCCCGGGGTACAGAGAATGAGATCTGGGAAGAAATCAGATCTGTCATCTTCTAGTAATGTATGTGTCACTACAGTTTAATGCAGGTACTAGGTGTGCAAAACAGTATTTCAGATATAGATACGTTTTGTCATCCACAAGCTTCAGAGCATTGTAGATATGAACTAAGCCCTGCAGCGTCCCTTTGTGGGAGGTGAGCCTTACCTTTATTTTCCAGATGGATAAGTTCTGGCAGACAAGAAACCCCAAGAGGCACACTGGGTGTCTGGGACAGGACTGAACCCAGAAGTCCCAATTCTCACAAATCCATTTTCTCTAATGGCCTTGACCATGCAGCTCTGTGATTTTCTCTGTTGTTTAGGTTATTAGCAACTCTATTGAGCTTCAGAATTTTCTTGCAAAAAATGATCAATCTTTTCTTGCTTCGTTTATATCCAGTAGCAACCGTTTTTTCCATATGTGATACCTAGTGTCAGAGAGGTGGGACCTCATTTAGAAGTCGCTTTTTCTGTAATAAGTTTTTGAATTACTTTTTCCATTGTCTTCACAATATATTGTCTGTGTAGCATTAAAACTCATTTTAACTTTGAAAGAAAGGAAAGGAAGCAAAGAGAAGCTGGGGGAAATACTGATATGAAGAGAGGTGTGGAAGGAGTAGCACCACTAATACAAACATGTAGGTCATATTGCCATGTGAGAATAGAAGCCAGCTTGAACTTTAATTCTTGGTTTGATCAAGGTAGTGTAAAAACAGACCCCAAAGGATTTCCAATGGAGAAACTGGATTTATATTTTACATATGAGCTGTAGTTGAAGCCAAATGTTCATTCCACTCAAATTGTGTAGGTGGATTACTTTACTTCCAGCCTTGAAGTATCATGTTTTTAGCTGCTAATAAACTTAATAAAATCCATTTCTTATTTCCCCTGGTGTACCGTGTTCATGAGCCTTGATGTGCCATGAGAGCAATGCTGTCCAGAAAATTCATTTGTCAAGAAACAGGCAAATGATGTGTATGAATAAGTCAAGAAGAAAAAGAATATATATACTTCCAGTGGCATTGCTCTTACCAGAATTGCCAACTTCCTCATTTCTCCTGACTTGCAACTGGACCAAGGAGTTGAGGAGACTTAAGAAATTGTCACATCATCAGCCCAGCAGAGAGCTAAGATATTCACAGGCTGGTTTTGTAAAAAAGTGTTCATTCTGCAATTAAGAATATCTTTCTGTACCAACAAGGTCCCCGCTTTGGCTTAGCTCCCAGAATCAGACCTGCCTTTTCACACAATGTGTGAGGGGTTCATTGCCACTGGAATTCACTGAAGCCAAGAATTTACAAAACTGAATGAGGGATTAGACATTTATGTAGATAACAAAAGTATCTAGCATCATTGTAGCTAATACAAACAAAGAGAGCACTGGGAAGGAGATAAAACCTCATTCTTGAAAGGTTTAAGATAATGTCTGATATTTAGAATCAGGGTGAGACTTCCTGGGGGACAGGAGGAGGTAGATTGTCACATGGTACCCTTGAACTTTACTTCGACATGTTCAGTCTTGGATACAGAGTTAGAAGAGTCATCTGTGATTATATACGGCAATAACTGTCTTTCTAATCGATGCACATTTTCTGATGTCCCATGCTTAGCTATATGAGATAATCCTATGAGAGCCCTTTAGACCACAGCGTCAGTTTTAAGTTCAGTCACAGGCCAACAAGAGGTGCAAAGTGAACCAAGTAAGTTAAATGGTGACTTCAAGACTTGAAGATACAGAGTTGAACTGAAGCTGTACTACAGGTTCCCTGTTCAACAAAGGCAAGGTCACTTCTTTCCGGCCCTTCATATCCCCCATGTGCAATGACACGTTGCCCCTTTCAAAACATGGCTGTGGCATATTGCTGGAGCACAATGAATTAATCACTTTGCCTAATGGATTTATTGGGGGGAGTACGGGGAGGAAATAATCTTTAAAAAGATTTAGGGTAAACAAAAGAGTCAAAAAGAGTGAGAAACAAACTGCTTTATAGTAACAGGGAGTGGGAACCAGACAAGGAAGGAAAACAGAGGGGGATAAAAGGCCTCAGGTACAGAGGAAGAAGTAAGATCTTAGGTAGAAACCAGAGGGGAAAGGCAGGGTTGAGCATATAAACAAAGGGTTTAAGAGAAAAAGCAATATGACTTTTGAAGCTTTTAGTGCACATCTGACCCAAATCATCTGTCCTTTCAGAGTCAGCCCATCACCTCCCTTGTTTAGACTTTATTTTTCCTTCTGAGATCTGTAATCCTTACTCTAAAGAGCTCCTGACTTGGTGGACATTTGTTGTGTTAGTAAATGCTGCTATTGAAGTCAGCAGACTTGTTAAAACTTGTGCTCTTGCTGCAGCAAATGGAGTTTGCAGTGAACAGGGAGTGCAAGCCCAGTCATTCCTCTCGGTGTGTGTGCAGTGTGGAGGGGGTTGAAGGAGAAGAGGAAAGGCCAGCCAGCTTGACAGCATTTTTCCCACCTCTCTGTGGACCATACCAGAGAGTTTATCATGAAATCTCTTTGTAGGGATAATAGGAGTTATCAGGAGCATGGAGTTTTTCTTTCAAGCAGTGAAAATTGACATTGGAATTTCTTGTCAGAACTTAATACCATGAGGCAATATTTCTTCTGCACAAACCACAGTCAAATCCATGCACATGCATTTGAGAAAGGACTCCAGACTCATCTGAGCAGGTCACAGGGAACTGTAGGATTGCAAGGAGCGCTTAAGCCATCATCGATGGTGTTGTCTTTGGTCACTCAACCCTTAGGGGCCAACCCTTTTGCTTCTTCAGTGGGGACTGTTTCTATCCACTTCAGTAGAACAGGTAGAAGAGGAAAGGTGAAAATGGAAGTTGACCATGTTACATTTAGAATTTATCGGTTCTTCTGCAAATGTTTTCACAGAGAAAATGAAGTTTCTTCTGAAGATTAAATCTACATGGAAGTAACCAGTGGACAGAAAGTGATTGACCCTACCAATGTAGTTGCAAAAGACAAGGATTTACCAACTTTTTGTTAGTACAGGGGGTTTGTTTCCCACTGAAAATTTAGTTTTTAAGAAACATTTCTTTTTCCAGTTTTCCCTTTTCCCATCACTATAGCCCTGATAGATACAATTTATTCCTTACAATAATGTTTCATTTAAGAAGAGTAAAACTATGCTCAGCTTTTTGCACATCATTTTCATTTGTTTTGTGTAGATGTTATTCAGACTGAAAAAGTTGAGCTGCTGTCATTCTATGCTCTGATTAGTGGAACCTGCTCTTCAACGTGCAGGACCACTAAAATCCAGCATCACTGGAGAATCTAACATAGAGCTTTAAAACTGAGCTTTTGCATCTGTTTCTTTCTCCCTGAGGAATCTGTGGCCTGAAGTTGTGAACTCCCTAATGAAATCGTTGGGGGGGTCTTTGCTATCCCAGAAAATGAAAGACTAGAAAATTGCAGCCCAGAGCTCATGTTTGCTAAAGTGATCAACCTTAAATGGTGTGCCAGGTTATCTCAGAGTATAATCAGCATAGCCGATTTGAATAGAGCTGTCTTCAAAATAGAGATCTGCTCATAAGATTTGTTTTCATTTAGGTCTTACTTTCAGCAATAGGATTACCCTGAGGTCTATATATCTACAGGCTTTTGTACAAACAAGCAGCTTAAACAAAACTACCATTATTATACTGATTGAGGGAGAGAGAAAAGCCTTGTTTGATTATTGAGTTAAGATCATATGTGTGACAAATAAAGCCTTCCTTTAAATGTAAGTTTTGTCCCATTCAATATAGTAAGCAAAAAAATAAATTACAAAGGCCAACATTATTCTTAATGCCAATTCAGTTTGTCACCTCCAGGTTTTAATCCCATAGGCTGGTAAAATACATGCTATTTCATCCAGTCAAGCAGTAAGACAGCTGGTATCACCATATTTATCACCATCAGGGTGATATAATCAATTTATTTCTTGCTATTAGAACTACCCTTACACTTCCTTTTTCTACTTTACTAAAAAAGTAGAAACTAAACTCTTTTCAATGCTGATTTATTGCAGCCAAGGATAATGTTGTGCTCCTCCACAAGGAACTTCAATACTTGTTGTCATTCCTTTGTCTTTTTTTTATTCAGCACATCAAGTTTTATTTACTATTTTAAAATATGTTGTAAATAAAGCAGGATGCGATAGTTCTGAGCTCAGTTAGCAACTTGAGATCTAATGAGGGGTGGCTAATCATTTATGGTATGGATGCCATGGGTCTTATTTCATACAACAGCAAGAGGGCATGCATGTTTTCCTGAGTTCCCATTACAGGAGGTGCTGCATTCAGTGCTCCCCATACAGCTGTGAGCTTTAGATTGGTTCATGACCAAAGAAGGAATGAAAAACAAGGTGGGAAAGTGCAGTTTAACTGAACTCATCTGAAAATGTTTGGGGTTTTTTTAACATATGTGCAATTCAGACACTGAAGTTGAAATAGGAAAAAGATAGGGGAACTGTTTCAAACTGACACAAAACCAGTTAGGTTAAACTACTTGTTAACTGCGTGTCGAATGAACTCTTGTCTCCTGTTTTAGTCCAGTTTTGCTATCAGGTCTTAAAGAGAACTGCCTCTTTGCTAAATTCGTTCAAGTGGGTGAAGCTGGTGGTTGGGTACATGGATTTCCAAGTACATAGGATGGTGTACCAGTTCAGGAGGACCTCTGGCAACGTGGCCCCCTGGAACAGAGCAGTGATTATATTGTCTATTACCATAAGGACCTTCTAAAATATTTGAAATGTTTATGAATGTTCCCTAAAATATTACACTAGCAAGATAGCAATGTATTTAAAGTGACAACAGCTGACCTTGGATCATTGGTTAGAAATATTGCGTTTGCTTGTTGCAGTCTGCTTGCTGTTGGTGGTTGCAGCTGAAGAGCTACAGTGGGCTTGCTGGTGTCACCTAGCTGAAAGTAAATTTCACCTTCACCACAGAACTCGACTGCAGGTTGTGAATATTATTTAAATGGAAATTATTTCCTTTAAGAAGTCTCATACAAGCTTTGCGTTTTTTTTTTTCAGGCTGACTTTTTAATATTTATTTTGTATTGTTCTCACTTTTATCCTTAATTTGGGGCTAAATTAAATCTGTCAGTGTCCCTTTAAATTTATTCCACACTGACTAATTTATTTCAGTTAACTTGTTTCAGGACAAGCGTAGAATACTCACAGCACAAAAGAGAAAATTCAGATCAATCTCAGTCTGCTGAGAAAATTAATCAATTTGCAAGTTACATCTAGCTTAATTCTGTCATTTAAAGCAGGCATTGAGTTTCCTTTCCCATGTTACCTGAAGACTGGAGAGTAAAGCAGTCTCCGTCGGTAGAGGACTAACTCTAACACACTTGCGCTGTGCTCTGTATAGAGGCGAGTAAGACACTGCACTTGGAAAGCAGCTGCTTTTTGTGCATGTGCCAGTATCTGATTTTCCACATGTGTAACAGATCAAAACATTTAGATTGGGTTGATCCAGTCTATCACAACGAAAGAATTTTGAAGCAACACAAGTAAATAGCAGCCTTACTGGAAGGGAGGATGCCTTTGCTCTGATCCTGAGGAGCTATTGATGGGCACCACCCCATTAAAGCAGGCCAGGCCATACCAGCTTTTCACGGATCCTTTCCCAAAGGCAATTAGGCGCAGAACATTTGCTAGAAAGGAACAAATCACTGAAAACAGCCCCGTACAATGTTATCATTTATGTTCAGTGCTAGTCTAGTGCTCAAGAGTTTCTTTTTGTTCTACCACAGCAGACCTGCTGGAAAGAAAAATGTTTCCTGCTTCTCATTTGGCCTGTATATTCTAGAGCCACATTGTTCGGTGTTATCACCTTAAGAAGCAGTTAAGATTAAAGTGAGATAGCATGCATTTGAGTTTAGAAAACCAGCCAGAGAAGCTGTACAAACGTTTATGGTCTTCATCCAAAGTGCATTTAAGAGTGGAACTATTTTTCAGAAAACTGAATTAAAAAGTAATTTTTCAACTGTTCTGTATTTCCATTTATACTCTTCATCCTATAAATCTGTGCCGTCAAATGGCTGTCTATTACTGGCCAGAGTTCCTGGGCCAGCCCTCAAGAGTATGAGAATCAGAGAACTAAAAAGAGGAAGAGGATGCTTTGGCTAGCTTATAATTATTGGTTATGGGTAGTTGGCTATCACTGTGGTAGCCCTTGGGATTATCACCTGCCAAAACCCAAAACTCCATTTCAGACGAGATTATTTCAAGGAGCAGAAGCAATTACAGTGGTGTGTAGCAGGCAGTGCTTTCCAGAGTGATGCAATTTAGTTCTACCTTGCAGTGGCTGTATGCCTGGGAATTACTGTACATATTCATGTACAAGTTAAGAAACCTAAGTACTTAGAGAAAAATACTGCTATTTGATTACTGTTAAGGACAGTTGTTACAGTGCTTAAAAATAAGACCATCAAATTAGTTCATGAAAGAAGAATTTTGAGGGAAGAGGGATTTGCATGCAGTGCAATAAACAGAGAAGGAAGAGAGAAGAGAAAAAAAATGTCAGTTTTTTAGCCTACGCTTAACCTGTTTAAAAAAGTTAGGTTAGGTTTGCTTGTTTTTTTCCCTGGGATTGCTAAAAGTGTAAATAGGTAGTGTAATTGCTTGGCAAACCAAAACTGGGAAACCGTTTCATGCTTTGTGGTGTCGTTGAAGGAGGTTCTTGGTGGAGGACAGGCAGCCAGGGAGACGTTGTGGCTTGAATAAAAGGGGTGAGGACAGGCACAGCTCAGCTGTGCCAGCTGTGCGCAGAGCTGGCTGGAGTGGGACTAAGGGAGCCTGGATCAAGATGAGCAGTGGAGAAAAGACAAATTAGGCTGGATAATGCTGTAAAGCTGGTAATAAACCTTTCTGAAGATGTTATGAAATGAGAGGTTGGGAATCCTTAGGTGTTTCTGTAGTTGTATTCTTCTGTATTGGTCAGATGCACAATGTGGGCAAGAACTTAATGAAATTCTGCATTGCTGTGCTCATAAACAGCTATTTCTCCTTCTACAGTCGCTCTTCATAGGAGTTTCTTAAGATCGGCTAATGAGATTCACTTTTATCTCAGGATCTTTAACGACTCCCAAAAGACCAGGAGCTTAGTTTTAAATCTCATCAGCAAAGCAGAGGCTTCCAGCAGTACAGTGCTTCCTGACAGCGTGGTGGAGCTTGCTGCAAACTGGCTCAGAAAGAAAAAGGATGCCAGCACTAGATCAAACACTGTTGCTTTTGGCAGATCCTAGATATTCAGTCTCTGTCTTCCACATATTGAGCTATGCCAGCATTGCGTTGCTCTGTGTGTTGTTAGCTGCCACCCACCCTGAGTCTTACTACCAGGTCAAGAATTGGTATGCATGTTCAGGTTTGAACCTTATTGTGTGAAGTCATTTTGGCACACACAAAATGAAGGTGTGGGAGTTTAGATATCATATTTAGAATAGCTGCTTGAAAATATTTATATGTTATTGCCTCAGCTCATTATAAAAATGGCATCAGCATTTTGCAGTGACAGACTGACTAGTCAGAAAGGTAGTGAATAAAATAGTCAAACGACACAAGAAACCTCAAGGATGAGCTGGGACTCAGAAACTCTGCAGGGTTTGAGGGTTTTTTACCCAAACACAGAGGAACTCCATTCTGCTAATAAGGTGCCAGACAATGACATATGGTCACCTCAAACGGCACATTGCCAGGGGGAGAGCCGTAAGGCCCCGTGCGCTTCCCTGTTGTGTCAAATTAATTTCAGTGAATTCTCCATCCTAAATTTTCAGATATGAACAGTGCTTTTGATGATGCAATTTTGGGTGCTGAAACTGACCCTGTAAAAGAGAAGTCATGTTTTGAAAGGACAGATATTCATCTGATAATAAAATTAAGCCTTTTTTACAGCACTGAGCCCTCAGAAACTCTGGCTCTCCACTTCACTTACTATTCTTGAAAATATGTCCTAATTCCCAAGCAGCTCTTTTATTTGATGCATATATGTTTTACAGATGAGTGTATAGAAAGGGATATTTTAAAACAAAGTTATCTGGCATATTTAAAATGGAAAGGGAGAAGGGAGGAGCAGTGCTCAGAAGCAATGAAATAGCCTCAACGTTTGAGGTCAGTTATAAATGCAAAGTGTAACTTTTTTTGTTTCCCAAAAAGCTAATGAGTCCTTTTTGGGGCAGGAGGACTTAAACAGAAATTGGAAACTTCTATAGAAATTGCTTCATCAGTTCCTAGAACCACTGAAGTTCCTGAAAGCCCTACTTCTGGACTTAAAAGTTGATAGTAAATGTATTTGTCCATAGAGGAGAGGAACTGAGAGCTGCAAAATGAATTTCATCTCTGTCTTTGCTGGTAATGAGCAGTACCAAAATGACCACTCAAAATCCAATTGTTTGAAGAGACTATGACAACCAGCCGTGGAAGGTGGTGGTGTCCATCCTCAGGGCGAGAGCATGCTCACAAAGCGTGGTAGTGAAAGACACCTTGTTTTCCACCTGAAAGTATCTGTGCCCCCATCTGCTTGTCACTCCCTCCTTAGATGGGGCAGGTTTGGTTGCTGTTGTGGGCCTCTCACAAGCCCATCACCAGGAGTGGGATGGGTCAAACACCTTGGCTGGGTGGTCTAGTGAGACTTGAGTGTGCACCCACCCAAGAGCAGGCAGTAACCTCGACCCTGGGTGGGCAGAGCAGAGATGGAAATCTCCACTCGGGTCTGACTTTCCTTACCTTGCGCGAGATTGGTTCTGCCATGGAAATAACTCTCATCTTTCCCATTCTAACTGCACAGGTTAGTTCTTCCTTGTCCAAGCTTCCCTTACCTAAGATGCAAAGGCTGCCATGACCCAGTCTCACGCATTCATCTCTCCAAAGGTTGGGTCCACCACCACAAGCCATCACTGTGCAGTGACTGTCTGAGCGCTGTGTGAACCTGCCTGTTGCTTCCCGTCAGAGCTGTGACCCTCATTAGGAAATCTGAATGCTCCCAGAAAGTACCACTGGGGCAACAAATCAGTTGTAAGAGCCTATTGGTCTGTTGCATTTGTTTTCAACATGCAAAAATGAGATTCTTTTGTTCCAGGGCTGGCACCAAGCTTTTACTACAGTAGGTTCAGCGCGTCTCCGGACACTGCGATCAGGCACCTCGCAGCTGAGTCTGCACAATCTTTGCTTATTACAGGAGGAACTGAAAGAACCTAGAATTCACTAGTGACCAACCTCTTACTTCTTGAACAACTGTTTCCCCTCTTCCTTTTGTTTCTGTTTTAATCACTGCATTACAAATGCAATTTTAAATCCCCCTTGCAGATGCAGGGTATGGTAACACAAGCACACAACAATCAACATTTATCAAGTTAAAATGCCTGCACCGTTCACACTAAATGGTCAGTCATTGCTGGGCTAGGTTCTTTTTTAAATCTAACTTGGAATAATTAAACAGCCACAGCAGTAATGCGAATGCAGATTTTTGCACATCCAATAATCAAAGGGAGGAAAAAGTAGTCTGAATCTGTTTGGTTTTTAATCATATTTGATTCTTATTTTAAATGAAAGCACAGAGGTAATTTTTCTGTTGCTCTACCTGTGACTCCTTAAATCATGGTAAACGTGCATTATGATCTTCTTAAAAGAATAAGAACATTCCTTGTTAATTAATTTATACAGCTGTCAGTACAGCTTTCTATGTTATTCATACTCTAAGTGTTTGACTGCCATAGATTTTCTAGCAGTTCCTGGCAAAGCTCCAGTGAAAGCCTGGGATTTATTAGGCTGACTTGGTGCAAAGTCTATTGATTGTGGCCTCGAGGGTAATAACTAAATAGAGCTGGAGCAACAAGTCAATAACACCATTGTTGCTACAGACTCCATTCACTTGAGGAGTTAGATTGTTTTACAGTGGCAAAGAGTAATCATGAGCAGATCAGCATGTTCAGCAGGCTCTGTGCCATGTTAGTGCTGGGGACTGTTTTAAAGCTTTCAGCGGGACCGCGGGAGAAGTGAGGTGCGGTGCAGGGATTAAGAACCCTGCAAACTCCTTCATTAGGACTAAAACGTTTCAGCATTAGCTTGATCATCTTGAAACAAGGAGCCCTGTGCCTGTGTTGTTCCAAACTGGTATTAAAATCCTCTGCCCATCAATCCATAATGGCATGGTAGAAACCTGATTTAAAGTTTGAATGGGGATATACGTGTTGTGTGTGTGTGTGTCCATGGGTGCATGTGTGTGTGAATGCATGTCCAGATGCCTTAGCTTTAAATAATATTTTAGCTAGCACAAACTTCACCTTTGTGCAGTAATATTTCCTGGCAGTGGCTGGAAAGAGGCTCCTATTTTCTTAAATTCAAAATGAGGAAATGCTTTTGTTTATTGCTTCTCTAATCCTCCCATGTGTTTATTTACTTTTAGAATTCTTCTCTTTTGCAGCAATATATACAAACCTACTAGAGGAGAGATGTTTATTTCCTGAGAGTTTATCGTTTATTTGACAGCCTTTAACAACTCGCATTGTATTAAGGGCAGATAATTTTGAGAAGTCAAAATTGGGAAGATGGAAGTTTAAGAGCTAGAAATGGTGGGGTTTGCACACATTCTTTATCCATCTCCAGGAGTAGCCATTGCAGCCTTTGCAGAAATACTGAGTAATCAGAATGAGTTTCTTCCTCGCACCAGTTAGTAGCAGCCTACTACCTTGAAACATGAAAGATGGTACAGAAAGTAATAATAAGAACCACATAATATTAAAAAAAGGCAGATGTAATTATGCTTTGTAAGACGAACCGAGTGGTCAAGCAGCAGGCTTTTGTGCATTCAGCAGTTCCACGGACTCTTCCTCCCTTCACCTATTGTTTCTTGGAAGTCAAGTTTTCCTTTTCACAAATAAGGTTTGTAACCCCACATTTTCAAAGATAAAAGGGAAAGAGCAAAGCTCTGTTCCCGAGTTTGCAGTCATTTTAAAACACCAACATTTTAGACACAAAAATTGCAGTAGAGGGGTTGATTCTTGAATGTGGTGGTGACTGTAACATCTAATGATAGTTTATTAACAATTTATCTGTCCTTTTTTCTTCACTGCTTCTTTTGTTGTATTATAACTCATACTATTTAAAGCCCAAAAAGGGGTGGAACTAGAAAGGAAATCCTGCAGCCAAATATTCAGAAGGGTACTGGGCTTCCCTTGGCTACGGGCAGTCAGTTCAACACTACAGTCAGCATGTGTGGGGGCAGATCTCCAAGCAGGAGAGGTACAAACATGTGGTGAATGTGTCTGTCTTTTCCTTTCTTTCTTTTTTTTCCCTAAGTAAGCAGAGAGCTTGGCAAGTTTGTAAGTGCTTGCTCAGAAGCTCATTTAAAACTTTGAGAGGAGTGAACTGAATTTAAACGACTCTCCGGAATCTCTTTACCCCCAGGCCTCAGACGTAAGCCTCCCAAGGAAAGAAATGTATCGGATGGTTCATAATCTGTATTCTGTCAGGATGTTTTAATGAGAGGTCAGTAAATACCATATATTTGGAAGCAAACAAGCCAAAGCTGGGCCTTTTCTTTATGACTTCCATACAGTCAGAAGAGGAGCTTTCTGGCAGATGCTTTCACTTTGATTGAAGAAATTATAGCTACTCTGCTTGGGTTCGATTCTGTGATCCGAGCAATTTTTGATATATCAAACCAGCCTAAAACTTAATTAGCCATGGCTTAGGAAGTAAATATGTAAAAGGGGTTTTGCACAGGTCTGAACACTTTTTCATTAGAAAGACCAACATTGATTTTCCTGGCTGATTGCAGTGTGATGTGCAGCCCCTGCAGTGATTAGATATGTATCAGAAGCACTTGCTTGCACCCTACTTCCAGCCTTCCAAAAAGAAGAAAGACTGGTAAAAGGAAAAACCCTTCCCAAAATGTGAAAGTTGACATTTCTTTTGAGTAATACTCTTGCAGTATAAACTGTAGATTTACAGGAATTAGAGACCAAACAAAGTATTCCTCTCCCCCTCTTCCTTTCTCCCCTCCTTTTTTAAAGTGTCTTCATCAATCAAAATCAACGTAAATGAATAATGGAGGCAGGTAAAATGTGAAGAGACAATAGTAGTGTTGTTTAAAATTGATGGCCATAAATCCATTCTATCCTAAGGGACTGCGCGAAGTAAATAGTTGCTCTTGCCCACCACCATTTAGCCCATGATTCAGAATCTTGTTTAAGCAAGTGCTGATGTCCCATTGAAGAATCAGCCCATTAATGATCTCTTTATTTTAGAGCACCAGGATTGCATTGAGGCAGGGGGACTTGGAGGGTGAAGGCTTGGAGAGACAGGGGAGTCTCCCCTCTCCTCATTCATTTGTTAATTTGGGATGACAGAAATAGAAATGGTGTTCCTAGGAGCAGGTCAAAGGGTTTTTTAGAACCAGCAGAAAAAAACAAAGCTGGTGCAAAAGGAGTTACAGAGCACATCGTTTAAAGTCATTAAAATTTGGGGCTAGCTGAGGTTTTCTCTGTAAAAAACAGGAAAGCACATCTCAGTTGGCACCGCAGAGGTGTGCACAGGCTGGAGAATCCCAACAGAAAGCAAAGCCAAGAGGTTTATGTACCTCGATTTCAGAGGGCATGATTTTGGTGTGGATTTTAAGTCCTGACATTTTGATTCAGATATGATAGAGCTGAAGTCTCGCGAGGTCCTCTTGTAGGAATGTGACACAAAGGGGGCCCCTCTATGCCCACTTGCTCTTTGTACCATTTTGAAATGCTAGATGTCACATGGAATCTTTTCTTCTTTCCTTCCTGTTAGAAAGGTCATTCCAGTTTTGGGTGCCTTTTGGAAGCAAGCCTGTGGGCACAAGTACAGATATAATCCTTAGGCCCAGGCTCACAAATTCAGGAGGTTTAAAGTTGCTTGTTTTACTTTTGGTTCTTCTGTAGTTGTAGTTTGTTTGGGAGAACATGCCAGCCATGGATCACTTGCTCAGGGCTCATTAGCACCGACAGCATTCCAGCTGTATTAGAATCTGTGAATATATCTATCTCAACTGTATTTTCACACCTTTTTATGATTTTCATTCTCCCTGAATTGAAAAACAAACAAAACTCTGCACAAATAACCAACTACCTGGCAGGAAGGATTGATGGCCTTTCTGATCGTATCAAGGAAATACTCTTTAAAATCAAAATCTGAATTAGTAGAACTCCAGCAGCACAGCATCTTGGTGTAGAGGGGCTTGAAGGTGCCACTTCTGTTGTGAAAACAGTTTATTTAGTAGTTAGTGCCTTGACTTTTCTGTCTTTGTACTTCTGAAAGATAATCTCTTGCAAATGATGAACCCTTAGCCTTAACAAAGTACTGATCCCGCTTTAACATCTACTTAATTGAAGCTTAGAAGGGGAAAAAAAATACAGTATAGTATTTTAAGAGTGACTGTGTAGCACCTTTCCAAGTTTGCATGCCTGTCAACGGGATGTCATCCTGTAAGTGTGAATGAATGACTCTATTTCCAGTTCGAGTTTCCATTCCTAGGCAAAAATAGCACCAAATACACTATAGTTCCAGAATAGATTCCTTTTTTTGAACTTCATAAATCACAATGCAATAAAAAAAGTATGTTTATTTCTTCATTGAAATGTTCTATACGTCCAGTACCAAGTTAAATCTATTAAAAAGAGAAGACGCTGCTTGAAATGACTGAATAAAATCACAAGAAATATTTTCTCATTCCATTCTAACTGAGCAGACTGTATTTTGTAAGGATACCAGTTATATTTAGCATTCCTCAAGGCTTCCATTGTTGGGCTTTTTTTTTCCATAACCAGCATGAAGCACTGAAGCTTTAAGCATCCTGTCATGATGCTGATGTTTTGTTGAAGAAAAGATGTGTTCCTCAGCTGTTGCAGTTACTTCATCATTTGTGCCTTTTCACATGACACTTGGCCAACTTTATAAAATTGCCTAAGTCCCATGTGCAGAGTGATGAGGGCTGAGTTTTATAAGGGCCTTGAAGTATCTAAATCATGGCAGGGACTGTCTAACTACTTCCAAAGATCTAATTCTTGGATCTGATTAATTTAGTCTAGGAATCTCAATGTCCTGATTCTCTAACCTAGTCCTTATGACAGGATTTGGGCTTTTTTCATTTTATTTTGCTAACGCAAGTCATTCATAAAGGGTTAGCAGAGTATTATGATGGTGTACATTAGGGGTGGATATAAGGTAGAAAGCAATAACAAGGATTATAAATAACTGCTTGATCTGTAGAACTCTAAAATAGGCTCTTAAATTTGATTAACTGTCTCAATATATGTTTAATCATCTAAATCCTTTATAAACTATTTGTAAATGCACTCTTGACATAAAGCATGACTAGTTTGTCTGTATTTTATGAAACATGACAATTCTACTGAGGAAATGGAGCAGTATTTCTGCAATATAGTCAGTGTAATTGAGAAGACGAACTTGGTGTTCCAGATCTTAATTGCAGAAAGTGAAATACTTCCAGTTTCTGAATTGCCTTGTGCAAATTTGTTGTGCAAAGGTAGAATGGAGTAGCTACGCTCTTCCTCAGAATAAAGAGGCAAACGAACGTAAAAGGAAGGAGAGTTACAGAATTAAAACATGATGATGGAATTATTTCATAGTGGTTTGGTCCTCAGTTCTGTGGTACAAAACCATCAACAACAGGATTTTCTGCTTCCAGAGCTACTCACTCCTGCCTCTGTGCTGCATCCAGCTGCTCTCTCGTTTTCATGGGCACTTCTGTTCTCCAATCAATGCCTTGAAATTGAACTGATCCAGTGCAAAACAGCTCTCCTCTACCACACTTTTCTTTTTCTTTTTCTGTCCTGGATCCTGGATTACTGATTCATCAGATGGACCACAAGCTGTTGAATCAGCACAACTGAGGATGGCATGCTGCAACATGATGGCAGAAATGAACACCAAGAGGAGGTGGGAGTAGGGGGAGGAAGGGATAGACCTGAGCATGACTCCTAAAATTAGTATTGCTGCTGGATGCTTTGCATCTTGGAAACATGGTCTTGGCTTGAGTACAGTGCTTGGAGTCAGAACATTGAAACTATAAACTGCCCTCTAGCCTTTGACACCCTTGAACTTTAGTTTTGCCCTCTGCTAAGTGAGAATACTGCTATTTACTTCAATGATGTGAAGATTTACTAGTGATTGTTCAAGAAATTAGTGCATGAAAAATAGGAAAGACTGCCTTTTGCAGTCCTGCATTTTGCTGGAATTGTTCTGTCATATTCATAAACTCCATTGCATTTGTAGTAAAGTATTTGTTTTCAGCTGCGTTCCTCCTATCAGGAATATGTTGCTAGAGCAAAGACAGGTCCCTGGTTTTGTAACCCAAGCATCTCTATTTTTAGTTTTAAGATGTTGGCTGCGTATCTCTTTTTTTTTTTTTTAATTAATTATATGTATATATTTATAGCTCTTGCTATTGGAAGAGAATTTCCTGCAAACAGATCCATTTCTGTGGAGCTCTGCTCCGACATGGAATCCCATGTGTTCCACCAAGAGATTGCTCCAGAGTAAATGTCCACCCTGGTTGTAGAATCTGCCTGGCAAACTGTAAACTTTATGCTGCCTTCAGCACATAGTAAATTTGCATGTGCAGGAGGTATTAGCAACTGGGCATCTGACTTGGCAGTGTCACATCTGAAGACATGAGTGACAGGAGAGATGCCGCCCCAACCCCAGTGTCCTACAGAGTTGTTTCCTCTTTGGATAATTACATTCTCAGTTTTCTCTGTAGTTTTAACTGGATAGGGGAGGAGTATCTGTATTCACGCCCTCATTTAAAGAGGTGAGTTTGTAACCAGGCACCATTAAACAGCTGCCACATCTCACGCAGACGTAGGTGAAAGGACTTTTTGCATAATGTTCATATCTGCTTTGCATTCTGACCTCTGTAAATCAACAGTAATGCTATGTGTTTATCTGAAAGCAAGATTTGACCTGTAGTTGGTTTCTGGTTCACATACAGTGAGTAGCACTTGCTCAAATAGTTTCAGGGACTTCCAAAACAGGACTACTGGTGTGCATAAAGAGTGCAGAATCAGGCCCCTAAGGATCCTTAGGAATGAAAGGTATCCCGTAACTGTAAGGTATTATTATGATGGCTACTCTGGAGAGCACAGAGGCATTGAAGTCAGCAAAATAAATTACAGCATTAAACGTTTAAGTAAACCAAGAAGCGACTGATGTTTTTTGCATAGTAATAATCTTCATAATCACTTGATTTGCACAGTTATTTCATTTTAAACTTTAGGCACAGTTTTGAAGCACAACTCAGTGGAGAGTTTTGCTGTAATCTATAAACTTTAATGAAAGCTAATTGGAGGACAAATTTTAATGTAATTAGAATGTGACTGCATAAAGCAGAGAGGATGAATGAAGCGAAATGCTCTATGGGGCACAGTTTTCAAACAATGATTAACCTGAATACTAAGTCAAGTGAAGCTTCTGTAAAATGATGATCATGAACATTGCCAGCAACAGAACAACCTTGAGAAACTGCAAATGAAAGCTTTTAGTGTATTTAGTTTAAAAAGTGGACATTTAACTCACAACTGCATCAGGACTTTAAAAAAAAAGAAAAGAAAATAGAAAGCAACACAAATGGTCTCATCTAAAAACATAACAAGTAAATTAGCCAAAGGTGTACATTCCATCTAAGTTCTCATGATCAGCAGATGCAAATGTTTGCAGTGCGCCGATGAGTTATGAGCCCTAATGAGATTTCAATGCTGAGCAAACAATAAAAATTTATGCATTGCATAGTTTTAGTGGCCTTTGGCTTCATGGTTAGTGTTACACCCTTTCAACAGCTTTGGTAATATAATATCCAGCTGGCTTTGGAGGTAAGGAAAATTTTAGGGGTGAACTGAAATTGTGAGAAATAACGTGATTGATTGCTTTGTCAGAATAATGCATTTCCACGGTATAATTGTCCGTAGTAATCTTAGCCCGGGTACGGATACATAGGTTCTAGTTGTGTTTGGACACAAATTCTGAAGGATTCAGGTGAAGGA
The DNA here is from genome assembly GCF_963264785.1 of Psittacula echo. Classification (NCBI taxonomy): domain Eukaryota; kingdom Metazoa; phylum Chordata; class Aves; order Psittaciformes; family Psittacidae; genus Psittacula; species Psittacula echo. The sequence continues at coordinate 10,384,784 of NC_137743.1, read as the reverse complement.
TTGCTTTTCCAGCATTTGAGCCAGACTGTTTCCTGTGCTGGGTACGTGTCCAGGGGTCTTGCAAACAGGCCGCTCTAACAAGAACATTCCTGTCATAGTCCAGTAAACGGGAGAATTGAAAAGCTACACTTTCCACAACAACTGTCATGTGTCAGAGGAAAAGGAGCGGAGCACAAACACAAAAAGAAATACACAATAGATATTGAAATAAACATATGTAATGGAGGAAATCACAATAGATATTAGAAATGTATGTAATGGAGAGTGGAGGGGGGGGGCTGTGAATCACGGAATTCAACTGGTGCAGTGTGAGAGTGAGCTCAAATGGATTAAATTTAAAAGACCCATTTGTGGGTTAGGCTTTTATGAATCCAGAACCTTCCCCATAATGATTGCCTGCATTACCCTACATAATATTAAAATCTTAGCATGTGATTAATAGCAGATTCCCTGCATACGTGTCACAACACACATCTGCAGCAAATCTGCCAGTATATTTCTGTGCTAGTTTTACTTTGGGGCCATAAAGTGATTCCTGTTTTGTGAATGAGAATAAACCTATTATGCACTAGGTTAGCTACACCCAGTTTCTCCTCTTCAGGGAAAAAGAGCTGCTTATTTGATACGGCATCTCAAGTTTCAGTGTTCAGAAGTAAGTTTAAGCCTCGGTTAGGTTTTCTTGAGCAAGCTGTTGGGATTTGCCTTCACTGTTTCTTAGTTCTATGTTTTCCAAAACCTTCTGTGGAAAGAGTATTGAGAAACTTCTGGACAGCAGTAAACTAGTGGACTTAATTACAAAGTGTTTATTGCTAAATTTGCTAATGAGCCAACATGCAAAAAAAGATATATTTATCCCTGTTTCCTCTTAAAATAGTAGTAAAAAAATAACATCGAAAAATCATTTTCTTAAGCTGTTCGGTGATACAGTTTTGCTGTTCACAAAAGCCCTTTTTCCCATCCACAAATAGCTACCTTTCACTTTGCCCCAAGGGAACAGAGCATAGCTCAAATGAAGCTTAAAAAAAGAAAGGTTTTTTTCCCAGTTGTTACTCAAAGTCTATGCATATTCACACATGCACACAAAATAAAAAGGAAGGTGCAGAAGCATTCCTCCAGTCCACCCTCTGCAAAGTCCTGTCGACCTGTTTCACTCACCAAAATGAAAACAGAACCCCACAAAAACAACTTAAATGACAACAAGAAAACATTAGGAAAGCAACATCTGTTTTGCATTCTTGGCATCAAGTCTGCCTTTGCAACACAGGGTCTGACACAGATGCACAGGGTTATGACACCACTGAGCACCGCTTGATTTAAAATGGTGTAACAGAGCAGAATCAGGGCACTAAGTTCTTACTGCGCTATGCAAAACTGTGGCTCTTGATCTCCTTTGCAGATGTGGAACTCAAACCTCACTGAAGTTTTAGGCATCTTTCCATTGATGCGGGCTGTAGAGCAAGTCAGATTCCTCCAGCAGTAATCTAAATTTATTATTGACCGTGTGCTTTTTCATCATGTGTGTATTTTCTTGTCTGTCAAATCGCACTGCTCCCTTTCCAATAGACTTCCTTGTGTGCAGCCGCGCTCAGAGAACCTTTCCAACAACATTACATAATTAAGCTCTTCAGTTTCTAAGTAGAATTAGATAGCAACAAGGAGAGAGAAATTTAAAGGTAATCAAAAGAAAGGCAAAACAAGCTCTGAATTGAAAAGAGGCAATGACTAGGGAAATCTGGGGAGCCAGAGTTGCCAAGAAAACAACTTGATTACCTGCGATGGCATCAAGGGGAGCAGTTCTCTCCCGGTTTGATTGCCCATCCATATAGCCGTAACAGAGATACCTGGCATAATTTCGGTGTCCCCAGTCGAGCTGTGCCAGATGCAGTGACAGGCTTGCAGTGTATTCACCTACCACTAGATGTCTGTGTGTGCTCTGTAAAGCTCCTGGGGGGGATGATGCCCCTGGTAAACACGAGAGGCAAAATTGGAACGCAAGCCGTGGGGAAGCCTATTAGTTTGTGTTCGTAAGTGTAACATCATTACTTTAATTAAGCCTGTGTTTAAAGCAATTTATGCTGTCTAAACCTAAATTCCAACCTTCCTAATTTGAGGCAAATAAGGAAAAGGTGCTTTTCCTGGTCTGTTTAAGACAAACTGTTTCCTTTACGTCCATGTGAAGGACTTACTGTTGTGAAAGTTTTGGAGGAAGTTGCTGAGATGTAAAATAGGTTTGTCTTATTTCTATTATGAATCAATGAAATGCCAAAACACAAAACATCTGCTCCAGAAGTGCATTGGTGAGAGCTCGCAATGTAATTCTGCCCTGTATAGCCCAAACCACAGTACTGCTGGAGCCGTATTTCCACACGTACGATGCATCAACATATCTGGGTGCACGGAGGAAGGCTGTGCATCAGATGTCAAGTTCAGTATATCCTTTCTTTTTAAAAGCAAAACAAAACAAACCCTGCAAGAGCGGGTCTGGGTGCAGAAATGTGTTTCACTATTCTGTTTCTCAGGCTGACCAGGGTAGCTGCACCTGTGACCAGCTTTTCTGCAGAGATCTCCCAAGAAAAATGCAAAAGCAATCAGCACATGTTTGCCTTTCATTTATCTCTGTCATCCGGGAATAAGATACAGATAGTATCAGGAGCCATGAAAGGTACATTCTGATATTATTTTCAAGTTTTTTTGTCTAGACAGAGAAGAGCAACCGCTTGTATCTCAGTGGAACACATACAGCCCCCCTCCACGCTCTCACATCCTAGGCTGAAGGCCAGAGGGAGGTAGTAGGCTGTCTATATTAGACCAGAAAAAAGTCTAAAACCACCACCTACTCATCAGGTGACTGGAGACTGTGGTTGTAAAATGTGCTGCAGGCAGAAGTTCTGAAAAATCCCAGAAAGTGTTGAAAACATCTCTAAACAAGGTATTTTTCTCCTGCACCTTTCTTGCTAAAGGTCCCAATTGCTGCCAAGAAAACTAGTGAGAATGTTAGCTGCCAAATAAAAAATTTATGATGGTGTTTGGCAAAGGATTGTATCACTGCTTGTTTTATGCATTTCCACAAGGCTCTTGAAGGGCTGTTGGACACATACGGCTCACTGATCACTGTGCTTTATCTGTTCTTTAATATAGTAAAAAAAAAAGCAAGCTCCAATAAAGTATGATTTAAACAATACGTATTTTTTTCTGTTAATAGCCTCCTATAAGTGCTTGCTATGGTGAGAATATAATTGCTAAACAACATTCCATATAAAACAATTGTTTTAAAAGCCCTTTACCTGACAAAGTTACTTGTTATTTGAGTCACTTTCATAGTAAAAATACATGAATTTTTCAATTAAAAATGTATTGCTTTTGCAATTGTGCTTGTTATACGTTGGAGTCTGGGCCAGTAAACAGCCTGTTAAAACATAAAGAGGTCCATTCACTCCAAGTTGTGCCTGCCATTTATATTCCAAAAACTGAGAAAATAATATGTTGGAATTGCATTGCTCACCAATATCAATTAGGGTTTCGGCTGTATCATTAAATTAATGTTGGGGGAGAAAATTGTTCTGGTGGATTTAGTGAAAAAATATCTTTTTGAATACTGAGTTCGCACACTGACAATAATAATTAAGCTGTCCCATGCTGAAGCAACACCCTTAAAAATAGCTTCCCCCGTCTGAAGGAACAAAATTGTCTGTCTCTGTCTTTTCAAACCAGTTATCAGATTAGGCTTCCAGCTGATAATTAGTGCTGTTTAACACAGATCTTGTCATCCGGAAATCTCAAAGCCTGAGCCGTTTACTTTTTCTCATTATCATGTGTTGCTGGAGGTGGGAGGTTTGGAGCGTGGAGCTGCGCTTCCCCTCCCTGCACCATTTTGTTAGGAGAAGGGCCTCTCTTCTCCCTGGTGACCTGGTGTGCTGTCCGCTTGCAAGAGGACAACCAGAGCACCATGACCCTGTGCTGTCCCAAAGCTGCCCCAGGGCTGCATGGCTCTGCACCGTGCTCACATCTTCATGGCACAACAAATATTTGAGAGCAGCCAACAGCACTACAAATGCTATATGCCTTGTGTATGGTTGTGTATTTCATGGTATTTGATATAAAGTACTCAAGACAGACCAGCATTAAGAGGATTATTTCAGACAGCATTAGGAGTTAATTTACAGAAGATTAGCTCTAAACCAGGCAGATATCATAAGGAAATTAGCATCAGTGGTAAGAGATTCAGAATCAAAATGTGTGGTGGGTTTTAGTTTCTCCCTGTACGTACTTTGTGGACGAGCCGTATCTTTGTTAGTTTCTTATACTAAGGTGTTACATCTCAAATAGTGAAGAACAAGTATACTTTTTTTCTACATGCACACTATTTACTATGATGCTGTTTATTGGCAATGAAACTGCTTAACTCCAAATACCCTTCGTCGGCTGAATATTTTATATTTCATGCTATTTCTTCATTGGGTAATGTTTTGTTTGGCCCTAGAAATGATGTCTCCATGGTGCGTTATAACATTTTTAAACAGGTAATAGGCAGCTTCACTTCAGAGTAACATGCTTAATCCTTTTTTTTTCTGTTAAAATGAGTCACATTTTAATGCGAACTTATAAAAATGAAGGAGTGTGTAAAATGCTACATACTGGGGTGAAGATTACAGCTACTTAAAAATAGCTTCCTTAATATTCAAGATTGTTAATTATAAATTAGTTTTATTTCCACGGGAGTGATGGTTAATTTGTATTAAAAAGCAGATTCTGTTCTTCAATCAAATTTCCAGATATTTTTCTGGCTGCAGACAGACAAGCATAAGCACCTATCCAACCCCTTCTCAGCCTCACAGTTTAAAAAACCAGTGCCCAGTAGTTAGTGGAGAAGATGATGAAATGGATTGGGCCACAATATTAAAGCCAGTGCCCCAAGTCACACCTTGAGATTTGATAGTTTTGAAGTCTACAAATGGGATTTCCATCTTTGGAGAAATGTGTATTCTGCTCTCCAAGAGATATTAAACTGCTTAGCCTTCAGTGTGCTCCTGAACATTTGGGGGTTTTGATGGGGAGGGAAGTCTGGGCAGTGTTTTACAGTTTTTTTCCTCTCTTGATGGACTGAATTCCTCTTGACAAGGTTGGCCTGAGGTCATGAATGTCTCCCTGTGCTCACTGAAAGAGGAATCTTCCCTCCTTCCATGAGATCATGAAGACTTACACCCACCCTAAGCCAGGCTGGGCTTGCTGGTCCCTCCGGTTGCTGGATCTTCAAGTGCTCTTGCACTTTGACTCTGTGCCCTGTAGTTTTACAGAATGCATAGAGGCTCGATGTGGTTATTAAACCAAGGTATCTGAGGTCATAACAAAGTAGAGGCATTTCTGCTCCCGTAATAGAAATACTGTAACATGCTGAAGAGAAAATAATAGTGGCAAGTATCTCCTGTCAACTAATTTGATAGTTCTCGATCAGGTAAACCATTTGTGAATACATTGATTCTTTTTAGTTTTCACTGTTCTGTCTTCACTGTTCCCAGGTTTTCTCTGAACCAGTTGGGCAAAAATCGATTTTTATTTGTTCCACTGGCCTTGTGGAAAATTAGCTTATGAACTGGTTTTTATCGGAAGACTCAAAGCACAGAGAAGGTTGAAAAATAAGCCTATAGCAGTCAAAATTGTTGTCTGAAATGTCTTCAGACTGGAAGGCTGAATTTATTGCTCAAAACAAGTACTAGTATTGTGGAGGTGTGCAGTCCTGCTCATTATCACTGGAAAAGGGGGAACCAAAAAGCACAGTAAAAAATTAAATTTTAATAATGCTAGTGATATTTTCTAAATCCTTCTTGACAGAAAGATTCTCATTATTTTTATCTGTCTCAGAGTAGGCTCTTTTAATGCCATCTCACAAATGGCCTTAGCCATGATTGTTTTCCTTTCTTTTATAGCATTTGAGAAAAAAAAAAAAAAAGGGAATATATAAAAAAAAAATATATCTATTCTATCATTCAAGAAGTGCCATGAAATGGTAACATTTTGGATAGCACGTCTTCAGGAACAATTGCTGTAGATGCCTTCGGGTTTTTACAAAAGAGGTCAAGATTGTTAAGACAATTGTAGAAAACTTGCCATACAAAAAGACGCCCAGTGAAATATGGTGTGATAAGGAGAAAATAACACAAGCAAAGTATTTGTGTCCAGCCTCCAACTTCATCACACCTAAAAGCCATAGATAAGTCATTCATTAAAGTGAGGCTGGGCAAAAGATGTTACTTTCTTTGGCCTGTTTAAGATATATATTTTAGTGGGTTCTAATAATTATACAAGTTGATAAAACGCAGACTGTAGCCATTTTTGTTTTCTTTAAATTGCACAGAATGCAAGTTAACTTTATATATTACAAAAGCCAATGTGCGATCATGTATGTTCTTGTCATTTTATAGCTTGCATACATTTCTTCTGCTGGAGAAATAATTGCTTTAGCTTTGAGTGCTGACAAGGGGGTTGGAGTTGGGGCTTTTTTTTTTCCCCTATTAACTGTTTGGGGACCAGGGCTCAGTGCAACCGATGTGCTGAAGAATGCCATTACACTGACAGCTGGGATATCCACCCTCCCTCGGAGCTCTTTCTAAAGCACTCGTAATGTTTGCTAAGGCCTATGGTTCTTAGTCATGCTCAGGTGACTAAATGTGTGATTTGTTCTTCTTGATACTTCAGTACCCTGAGAAAGGCTGGCTGGAGATTAATACAACCTTGAATCCTTCCATTTGCAGTTGCCACTGCACATGTGATCTTCATTTAGACTTGCCAAAGAGATCTGGTGTTGCCTCTGGTTTGCATGAAATGAATTAATCCTCCTCCAGTTATGGTTGGTGAGTTTCTGTAGCCCCAGAAGCCACCCGCTGTTCTTCCTAATGACAGTAATAACCTAATTGGTTCCCTTCATGGAAGGAGTGGACATGGAGACAGGAGAAAGCTGAAGTTGCATCACAACTGTGCAGAGAAATATTCCCTGTCAGGGTCTCTCATCAGAAAAGGGATACTTTTTATCCTTCAGAAATGCCTTCCCATGTGGTTTGAAAATAAGCAATTAATAAAATCTGAGCTAGTAGGAGATGCACAGAGCCCTTCCCTTTTGTCTCTTTATCTTAGGTCCTATGTCCATGAGGTCCTTTTTCAGGATTTCCCTGTTCTCACAGTTTGCATGCTAAAGTCTGCATACACTTATCTTCCAATCATTCCCATAGATATCTGTCTGTCCTAGGCCACTCAGTTCCCCCCTCATTGTCCCTATAGTCCAGTGATCACCTGGGTGCTATTTGCACCTCCTGAGACAGCCATCTTCTTGAAACAGGACTCCTGTGAGCTATGATAATCCTGATGGCTACCAAATAACACCATACTCCAACGCTGCTCATACGCTTTTGTTACATTTGGAATGCATTGCAAGATTTCAGTTATGGATTAGATACATCAATAGGTATTTTAATTAACAGATGTCATAAAAATAATTTTAAATTTTGAACTTAATAGTAAGATTGTCAGAAGGTGACACAGCCAGGTAAAAAACATAGTTCCTTGAGCCAAGGAAGCCCGCTACATTTCAGGAGGCATTCATCCCAGAGAGGGAAGTCTCTCCTATCTCTCACTCCTCCAGAAAAACTGTCAAAGGAGAAGTATATTTGATTCTGTTCATAATTTTATGTGCAAGTACGGCATCCATTAAAGGGGGATGATGAATTAAGGTATTTACCGGTTAATGTAATGATGAACATCTTCTGCTTCACTGGTGAGTTTCATCTCTCATATTTCTCAATATTCATCTCAGTATTTCTGATTAAAGATTACAGACACTTTACGGTATGAGAACATGTTTCCTGTATGATTTTGCCTTAATCTGTAGGCACCTAACCTAGCCAGCTAACTTAAATGACTAGTTCTCCTGGGATGCATATATGGCCAGGAAAAAGAGAAGGCAGTTCAGAGCAGGACTCTAGCTTATATACACAGGGAGCTGAAAGAGATTAGCTAGATGTAATTTAGATGTTTAAAGCTGAATAGTGTGACTACCTCCCTGCACCTGTTATTACATGACTCATTTTTTTTCATTCAAGGCCCAGGTGGAAACACATTGATGTGGTTTCAGTGTAATATCATAGAGATTGGTATCCATGTTATTACAAGTAGACAGCCCTAGTCCTTAAGACTGAGCTCAAAAGCTAGAGGACATAGCGCTGCGCCGCTCACAGCCCTATCAACAATATCTTAGGCACCTTGTATGGCCTGCCTCTTTCACAAAACCCCTGCTAGTCAGCTAGAAAAGTGCCATCATTTTTTAGTCTCCATTCTTCCACTTCTGAGGTTTTAATTTCATTATCTGCTCAGTTTTCAGCAATTTTTAATGTTTTTTTCCAAGCTCTTACACATAAGAAACTAGAGCCCCTGACCCCAGGGGAAGAAGAGGCTCATTTGGGAAGGGATTCAGAGAACATGAAATAGGCTCCTGCTGGGAAAGGCCTATGTCCAGACTGGAGTTGGAACCCATGCAGCATGGTCTTTTTGGCATGAAGTAGCCGGGGGGGTCCCATCCTCTCTCCACCACCCCCCGAAGCCTTTTCACCTTTAAATATACAATGTCAATTGCAATGTAATCAGTTCTTCTGGCCTGAGAACACAAAGAACTTGGACGTATTTTCAGAGTTTGGGGCGGAGGAGAGGAAAAAACCTTGAGTATTCTCCAAATTCTTCACTTTTCCCGAGGTCAGCTAGGAGGGCCAAGGAGTCGTATGCAACTTGTGCAGATATTTGCACTGGTATTTGTTTGCTAATTCCAGTTGTTAATGATGAAAAATGTCTCAAGTCAGATACTTCCAACCAGCTGTAGTTCTGCGAGGCAGGGCTCTCTTACTCTCTTATTTCAGTAGGTTGCCACGTCTTTATGTTTTGCCACAGCCTGTCTGGTCCTTTTCAGTTGCTTTTATTTAAGAAAAGCATTCTAAAACCTAAAGATGGGAAAGATGAATAGTTACTTGAACAGCCCCCAGATACCCTGAACTTAGAGATTTATCATTATGTATCTAAGGCTTTGCTTTACCAATCATAACATTTTATTCCCCTGTGTGGGGTCTAGTGCTCCCTTTTGAAAGCTCCTGGTATATTGTAACAAGGATGTCATTATATATAGTAATAATGGTGTCTGTCCAGAAGGTATCTGAGTATAGCTATATTAGTTTAAATTCACACTTAGTTTTGCCCAGTATGTATTTCCCTAAGTGACTAGACCTACACTTTGTGTTTGTTTGAATCTGCTGATTTACACATGAATATTGGGCACTTAAAAGTCACTTACCACTGATCTGCATGCACCTGTTTTCCTGCAAGTTAGCAACTAATGCCCATCACAAATAATGGGCCACCCAAAAATGCAATAGCTAAGCATTCAAAGTGACCATTTAAAATGTAGCCTTGTATACAGAGAACCAGCCTTTCTGCCCAGTAAACTGATAGGAATGACCTCTAGGTAAATCTTAAATACATGTATTACAGTGAAACACTATTGGACAGTGCTCCGTCATCAGTCAGTCTGTGTTCTTGAGGACACTATTTTTCAAGATGCTTGCTTTAAGAATAAAGCCTTGTGTTGTAATGAATGTGTGCTAACTGATCCCCCAAGCCATTTGTATTTTTTTTTATTTGGATCAGTGTCAGAGTTGAGCTTCTGTAAGAAATTTTTGCAGTATTCTATTTGGAGTCTTCATTATTTCAAGTAAAGGACACAAAACTCTTTATGCACCCACAGTCTGCACTGGTTCGTTTATATCCTGTATTTTGTTAACATGTTACCGAGATTGCTAATTTTCATGACAATTGTTATTGTACCATCAGTGCTTAATGGCAAGGCATCATTATTCAATGCTGGTCAATCAGGCACTAAGACATGTGCAAGACATCAGGCTGAACCCATATAGATGTCGTGCACTCCCCTGCTAATGAATGCAGTTTTGTAAAAAGGTTTAAACACGGTTGGCATCCTTAATGTAAGGTTTGCAAAAGCTTATTCGGGAACTGCTTTGTGTTTATATGGAGCAGATCTAAACATGTCACAGAGTTAGACCCATTGTGTGCATGTGTGCGTGAAGCTATGGAGAGGAGCGAATCATTTTGGGTTTTGAAATGTGGAAAGGCAGCACAATTTTGGCCATGGTGGAAGTAGGGGGAACTGATTCGCCAGGGACATCAGTGTTTGGTACAGGATATGGGACTTCTGCAAAGCAGTGGTTGCTGTGTGCAACAAAGTGGTGACCCCCAAAAGCAGAGTGTCATTCTTCATCTTGCAAAGTTGGCTCTAGCTGGAGGGAGCCTCCAGTGCATCAGTGGTCAGAGGTTAGGCACTGCAACCAGAAGCCAGGAGAGAGGGTCAAGCATTTAGAAGGGAGGAACAGAAGGACACTCATCAGGAGTGGGATGAGCTTTCTGTGTTGTTAGCCCAGCGTGCTCTTCCAACGCGTCAGTTAACGTTACCCTCGCATCTGCTTTAGTTACTGTTTCTGTGTGGTTTTGCACCCAAATGTTTTGGGCTGCTGTCCATGATAAACTAGATGGAGCTTGGTTTAAAAGCACAGATTTTCATCTCTTCTAACTCAAAGCAGAATGAGCCCTTGTGCTCCTAGAGTTTCGAGTATGAAAGGAACAGTAGACATTGGCTGTTAACGAGCTCCAGCGCGCCGGGCTGCAGCAGAACTTGGTGTGAATTCAGTGCCTACACTGCATCGACTAAATGGTTAATTCATCTCATATCAACAGCACTATGATTCATAATGTAAACTTGAGGAATCCTTGATGTTTCAGTCACACATTCCTCTTAATTTGGCCATGCATTCTTTTAAAGCTACAGTGTGCTAACTTAATAAAATGCAGCATGCAAATGCACAAGTTTTTGCCTTCAGGCATTTTAGCCATGGATGTTTCAATGGGTGTCTTCTTTCAAGTATATATTCTTTCTTAAATTATTTACCCTGTAAACATGCTTTGCATTTTCAAAGAAGAATCTGGGCTTCCTCATTCACCGTATTTTGTTGAATTTAAGGTGTAATGGAGATAAAAGACTATCATCTGCTTCTTGTGAGCATGTTAGCCTTTGGGATTTTTTGTAGCAAATGTTAGGCCCCATTTTCTTCTCCTTTGGTATTATCACTCCCTCCCCCACTTCAATTTCTTGATGCTTTGCCTAGAGCAATACCCACTGGCAGTGTCTGGCTGTGACAGTACTATAGGCTTCTCTACAGATGGGTCCTGCCAATGCCAACCATTGTTTTACCACTGTGAGCTGGCTTGACTGTCTTGGATCACTCAAAGTCCCCATTCCTCTTGATTTTTTCTTTACTCTGAAGGGTCGCCCTTGCCTGTTGACTTTGAGATCTGAAATGTGCTGACACCCAGAACTTGTGTTCTCTGTCTGAGCAGCAACTCCCAGACTCAGACTTCAACACTCACTGCTTGCTAAGCCCCCCTCAAGACCGTCCTGCTGCTACCAAATAGCTCTGTCATTCTCCTTCTAGCCTCATGCTTCTACAGTTTGCAGTGACTTTAATTTTGCTTGCTCACTTGAAAGTAAAACAGTAAAACTCAATGTTATTCTTTTTTTAAAGACATAAAATTAATCTTTAACTGTGGGCTTGAATATTAAAAGTATATAATGCTTCAGCGTAGGAGTCTGTTGATAACATCCATCCTGTTTCATGATTAATTTGTTCCTTTTAATATGATATTCTTTTGCTGCACTGTGCAGACTAATTCAGATTCCTGGAAATTGAACTTTGATATGTATTTCCTAGATTCACACCGTAAGTGAGCCTTCAATTAGCAGATACAGGTGGCAGCATGCCTCGCTCGATGTGCTCCTGACAAGGATTTTTTAGGGACACTGCTTAAATAATCTTGGGGTCAGGATTATGCTGCCAGAGAATTAAAAATAAAGTATTTGGAGGATTCGATGCTTTCTTAATTTTTCTCTAATTTTCAGTCTCAGATGATGAAATGCTTTTTCAGTGGGCCGGAGACAGGAGGAGCTGATTTAAACACTCAGTGTGTTATGTATGCCTTTGCCTAACTATGTGTTAGATTAAGTGAGTTTCACTCACAGTTAATCCTTTGTAAATTAGCATTATGGATGCCTTGGGGCCCACATCCCACAAATAAAATGGTTGTCAAGCCAGCTGCACTGTGTATTACTTAAGGCTGAATGTTTTAAGAGTTTTCATGCTTTTAATCTATTTCGCTGCTGAGTTTCAATTTTGCTGAGTGTCTTTTCAGGAGTGATGGGAGTGAGTGAGTAAATATATATTCTGGTTTTCATGCATTTGCCTGGGCAAATCGTTTGTTATCAGGTGTTTGGCAGAGAATGTCACACCCCACCACAAAAGAGAAGCTTGTAAGTTCAGGTGTTAAACTGAAGTGCAAACCAGCAAGAACCAAAAGCTCTTAATTAGCTTTATTTTGTTAGCCTGCTACACTTCTTTTTTTTTTTAGGGGAGAAACAGGAGTGAGAAACATCCCTCCCTCCTCCTCATCCTTTTGGCAGAGTAAATATTGCCTGTTAAGTTTGAATTAGCTGTCATCACGAAAGAATTAATGCTGTGGTTGAGCCTTTCTAGTGAGGAAGGGAAAAATAAACGAGACAGATCTTAGTTCAGCTTTAAGTGATAAATGAGGACAAAGCAGCCCATTCATCTCCTGCTAGGAAAGTGGACACAAACACTAAAGCAGTTTTGCGGAAGACGTGTCAGCAAATGTGATCATTTTGTAACCTGTCAGGAGGATAGAGAGCTAGTCCTTTTAGAGTGTCACAGGGGAGGGTGTCTGTCTGAAGTGACAGTTTTCATCCATCCATTTACTGCTTTTTCTTTAGGTGGGGGATAAGTAAGGAGAGAGCTGGAGTTGGTTAAAACTGCATTTTTCTTTACACTTTCCAATATAATTTATGTGTATATCCACCCGCATCCAAATGAAAAACATTTACCGAGGAAAACTCCCCTCTGCTCTCTAGAGTTTCTTCTCTCTTTCACTACACGAAATATGCTCGTTTTAACACATTACGTTCCCTGTCTTCAAGTTGGAGCCTTGTACTTAGTTTGATGGTTCACAAAAACACAGTTTTACCTCTTCTTACCATTGTCTGGTTGGTGAAGGCTTTGGTTTGGTTTGGTTTGCAGAAGCACAAGAAAAAATATAACTTAGGGTGCTTGTGTTGCATTTGGTTGTTGGGTTTTTTCTGTTGTACGTCTCCAATTCCAATGACATGCTTCATGTAGAAATACATTTTGCTAAAGTTCCTGTTTCATGAAGCCTGTGACAATATTATTCCTCCTCTGTGAGACTGGAATAACAAACTCTGAATTCTTACAGTCCAAATCCTCCCATAAAAATGCCTCAAATTCTACTGTTTGAATTTTTTATTCATTTTAATTGACCTATTAATTTCAGGCAAAGTCTGAGGTGATGTGGTAAGTGATTTTAGAAGCAGGGATTTCTCCCAGCAAATGCTCGAACAATATTAGGACTTTCTACTTCTGGCATCCTTTTATTATTACTAATTTCCTTTTTTTTTTTTACGCTACATAGAAAATGTAACATTTGCCTATTACCATAAGTAAAGGTATGCTACAGAGACAGGCGATGCTTTTACAACATAAGCTTCACAGTTTGACACTTGCTTCTTTATATCATCCTTTTCTTCAAAACTATCTTTTATACTTTTCCCTTGGTATTTTAGTACAAGTAAGTATCTCATTGACATGTGTTTCCTTGAAATCTTGTACCTTAATAGTAAAATCCCTTGAAAATTAATAAACTGTTTCTGTTCAGATTAAAAAAGCTGTGAAGATTTCAGAACAGCTTTAAAAAATACAATGGTATTTACTACTACAAACCACCCTGCTTGGACTGCATCGACTGAAGACTAATCATTTCATATGTTCTTAAAAGGTTAATAAATCGTAGCATTCTGTATTTCAGTTATCCTAATATGTATACAAGTAATTAAGAAAAGTCTAATTCTTTCCTGGATGTGAAAGTTGTATGTAATAGTTGCATAAAGAAATGTTTGGAAGCACTGGATTTTGAAAGAAGTAAAAAACAATTAGTATACCCAGAATGGTATCAGAAATCCTAAATTTGTGGGAATATGTCTTTTCTCCAAGATATTTATCTGTGTGATTCTTTTTATGATTTTATATATATATATATATATATATGTTCTGCTATTTCGATTTATTTTGGGGGTTTATTCACCTTTTTTTTTTCCTCTCTCTTCTGCTATTTTTCAGGATCATCCAAAACCGGATTTTGATCGTGGTTCTGGCAGTCATCATCATCTTCACCACCATGATGGCTATTTTTCTTTCTGTCAGGGGACGCTGATATCTTTGTTCTTCACTAAACAGCAACAAACTGCTTGTTCTGAGTAATTAAGACAAAGTGGTCACATGAATCATTCTCTTGCACTGACAGAGTCTCTCTTTTCCACTCTTCAACTCAGGTGCAAGTGGTGTAAAATATTTTGTATTATGGATGGCATAGTTGGTGACATGTGGCGTTAACTATTTTTTCCTACAATTTGGTCTTTATCTGAGTGTTTTCAGAAGCTTAATATTTGTTGGGGTGAAGGCTTGTTCTGGTTTAAAAAGACTTACCGTGTGTTGAATTCTACCCCAGACCATTAGCCTGTAAGTTAAGCCAGGGAAGAGGATCTTTGCACTTTTCTTGTGCTACACGGGGTGTATGAATATCAAGCAGTATTTGACCTTCTGTGATATAGAATATAAGTAAAGCAGAGACCAAATGATATAGAAAGTGAACCTGTCTCCTGTGACTAACTCCCGATTGTGAATTATCGTAATAGATGTAACATGGTTAAGAACAGTAGTTAGTTTAAAAAAGAGAGCAACCTTAGGGTGATGTTTAATATCTGATGTGGATCCAGCACTCTATTTAACTTTTTTTCTTTAATAGGCTTTCTTTTCTGCTTTTTCAAAACAACTCCACTTTCATCAAGAACATAATAATGCATCACGTACCCGAAATGTAGTTGTGACCACAGCCCATCTATTGAATCTTTTTTAAATCTTCCAGTATTGGTATACATACTGATAAGCATACACACTAGGCCCTTACTGAAGATTTATAAAGATACTTATCTGTTCACTGCTGGTTGAAAAGAGATCCAAAGTAATAGTTCAGCAACAAATACATGATTATAGTGCATTAAATGAAAATCGAGATTTTTAATATTGGCCTGACTGTGTTGCGACTCCATGTTGGAGATATTTTCAGTGTACTCAATTCTGATGTGATACTCCCCTTTTTAAACAGAAACTGTAAAAATGTTAATTTATACATGCCTTTAGCTGATATAATATATCATAGTTTCATCTACCTGTGTGTAAATGAGCTGTTTCTCTTTTCCTATTGGCTTGCTTCTCCTATAGACACGCCTAGGCCATTTGGCTTATAATTAAGCTTATGACTCCAGAAAAGGTCTATTTCTGTTGATGTGGTAAAATGATTTCCATGATAATTTGTAAATTCATTATATGCAATCCCTTGCAAATGTTACAAATTGAGAGGGATTTTAAGCCCTTGAACTAAAGCTGTAAAATCTTTTCAGAAAGATGTTCAAAATAAAAAGAAGCTGGTGGCTTTAAAACTCCCCCCAAATTAGGTAGGAACTGAGCACCAAATTCTTATGTGTGCATTAGTACTTTTGGGGTTTTGCCATCCCTGCGGTCTCTGCCAACTTGCTCTGCTGACCCCAAGAGTTGATTTTGGGATAAACATCTGGAAGTTGATTTTGGCCATAGATACATCCCCTGTTTTCTTTACATGGAAACAAATAACTCAGCTAAAAGGATGTTGGTTCTGATGCCACAGCTAAAGCCTTGAAGGATGGTGATAAACGCACAGTAAATGGATCCACAAGAAAAATTATGCTCATTGAAACAAATGGAAATGTATATGGTCAGCTGTGGTTTCTGCACTATATGCAGCTCACAACTAAGTTCAGAAGTGGTTTCTATGCCAGGTTTCTCTGCCAGCTCATGTTGGTGGCTGTAGGGTTGTGTGGGTACAAGAGTTTCTGGGTAATACAGACCCATGTTTTCGGGAGGTTCTGCGTGTGTGGAGTGCAGCTCAGTCATGTTCAGCTCCTCATCTCAAAGGCCATGCACTGACATGAGGCCATGGGTGCTCCTTTGCCTCCTCCTAGGGAACCTCTCCTTTTATCTGTGCGAGGTGTGTGATATTTATCACATGGCTTTTGGACACGGAAGGATTTGGGTGTTCAAATTACACAGCTTACAGCGTGGAGGCTGGCTGGCCTTCAGTCACAACGTGTACTCACATTAAGCACTTGGGGTTGTGTAAGCAGAGCTCTGGCCGTTAGCTTCGAATGATGGCACTGAGCTGAGTTCAGGCAAATCAGGACAATGCCTGGCAGCATTAAAAGGTATTTATTCTCTCCTAAGCAAATTAGGAGATGCATATTTTGTAAAGCAGAAAACTGTCTAGAAAATGTTAAGCTCTGTCTGTTGCCTAGACATTCTCTGCGTTGCCTCAATAATTTAACTATCATGGGAATTGATTCATGACTACTGATCTTAACACTGACCTATGACTAGGTTTTGCCCTCTATCTAGCCACCTGCTGGAATCAGCAAAAAGCTGAAAGGAAGCTAGTTTTCCTTATCCCAGTATAAATCTGGGGCATAGTGTCACATCAGATACATCCACTCAGATGGGAATGAGGGAAAGAGAGAGACTGTCACGCAAAGCCTTCATCTCCACTTTTGATGAACCCGCCATCGTGATGTTTCTCATGCTAACCTGTTAATAACTCCCTGTGCCTGCTTTGCATCTTCGTGTACTCCCCACATGTAAAATAGTGCTCGGGTGGACGTTAATGCTCTTCAAAACGCAATGTTACTGCTCTTTCCCCTTTTCCTCTGGCTCTGGAAGCATGCAGGTGAGATGCATGAGATCCGCACCGTTTGGTGGGGATTGAGTGACTTCGATTGAGAGCGCAGCCTGAGCCACCCACAGGTAGGGTGACACCTCCGGGTCCAGCCTTCCCCTGAACTATTTTAGTGGCATCTATAGTGCATCTGTGAATGAATCGAAGAGCTTACAAATGTAAACCTCAAAGAGAGAAATGTTTCTAATGTTGCTAGCCTTTGTGGAGAAATGACAAATTAAGAAGCGCACGCGTGGTGCTGCGTGCAAATTCCATCCTTGCTAAACAGCTGCACTCGCAGAATAAATAAACTAATTCTATGCTGATACAAAATCAAAAGCAATTTAATTAAAGACTCTTAAGTTTTAAAGGGTTTTAAATGCTATACTTTTTGGGGAAATATCAGAAAATGTGGCTTGACTGACGTCAGTTCCCATCTCTGGGATGGGAGGCCATTTGCTATTCTGTTTAAGGCAGGCTGGATTGTCTTATTTTGGAGCCAGCTTGGTGGGGGGTTTTCTTTGCTGCTGCTTCAGAGCTCTGAGCTTCAAAGGCTGAAATTAATGGTGAACAAAATTGTGCGGCTCTGACCATCCCATGCGGGGCAAACCCATCGAGGGTTATCATTAAGTAAAGAAATAAAGAAAAAAAAACCCTGCCAGTTCCAAGAAAACCTCATCAGATAATGACCTCTGTGATTGGGTTTTCATTACCAAACAGCATCTAGAGATTGTCTGCCCCATAGAAGGAGAAAAAAAAAAAAGGAAAAAAAAAAGGAAAGAAAAAGAAAGAAAAAGCAACTGTGTCTCTCTCTCTTTCTCTCTCTCGCTCTCTCTCTCCCCTTTTTTTTTTGCACATCTTTTCTTTAAACCTGTCAGATCATTTCAGTATTTCAAATCCGAGGAAAACAGCCTGCCTGCTGCTGTATTTGAAGTTGTAATGGTGTCAAAAAGTCACGACTGACTGACAGCCGTCAGTCCCAGAGGAGCTCATTAAATCATAAAAACTTGACAAGGAAATAATTGAGCATCACTGGCAACTTGGCGCCTGTTTAGACGTTTTTATTTTCTTTCATTATTAGTCCCCACCATTACGTTCATTAACAAATTGCATTAAACAACTGTTAAGGGCTAATGATTTGTTTATCGCTTTTTTTTTATTATTATTATTATTATTTAAACATTAGCTGCGTCATGTGGTACCTCAGCAGCCGCATACTATCATCTGACTGAATATTTTTCCACTCAGAGCTCTGGGTACTGCTCGAATATGAAATAGATTATTCATTACCCTCCTCTTTGCCACTGATTTGGTTTCATGTAGCGTCTTCCACAGAGAAAGATGAAAACTTGTCAAAAATAGGTTATATCTTATTCTAAGGGCAACAATAGCAGCAGGTACAGGCACACTTTAATATTTAATTAAGGCTGATGTTAACCCCTTTAAATGACTTTAGCTGTGAGTAATATTCAAGTGCAGAAGAAAAAAATAATGGTACTTAATTTGCAAACTATACAGCAGGCATTCATCTTCGAGTTACTAGCAAATTTATAGAATAATTTTAAATAATGAAATTTCTAATCATAAATATTTATGTCCACTTTTTTTTCCCCCTTTTTTAACATAGTGGTAAATTAACCACTTTTGCACACATACTAAATAAAGAAAATCTGCATCCTTTTTTTGTTTTGGTTTGGTTTGAGCTGCACCACTCGCATGTCAAAATCTGGCTAGGACTTTGTAGGGGGGGACAGAGCTACATGTGACTCCCCAGTAAAGTTGTTAGCTGTGGTAATGGCTTACACACTTGCATTTCAAGCAACTTGACAGCTTATGATAAACTTAGGGAGGATGTGGGCTGAGGCTTTTTTTTGTTGGGAGGGGATAGCGTGTGTTTTGGCATTTTTGGGGGTTTTGTATAAAACCATGGGAAGATTGTGTTTTGAAGCAGATAAAAATAACTGCTACTTTTCATAGGAAAAACATATTTATCTCTAAGTTTATTTTTTCTGTGGAGTTTCAGTTGTCGGTTGTAAATAATCCTCTTACAGTAGAAGCTTCAGGAGAATTTTAAGATGGTAAAAAAAGGAACAGTCAAAGGCAGGGTACATGTTAGACTCCCTTTGCTTTATAATAGTCAGTCTTTGATCTTTTCTTATTCAATACATCTGAATGCAGTTTGCATTCATCGTTACGGGACCATGTTTACGGTGGGTCCCTATGTAGGGCTGATGGCACAAACGGCGAGTGAGGTGTGATGACGTATTATGGGATGCTGCAGAGCAAATCCATGCAAGTCAGTGAAGCTCCCTCGCACTTCTTTGCAATAATTTGTCACTTCTGGAGTCACATGGGTAAGAGGCATGTAGCAGGTGAATATTTTATCCACTACTGCCTGGAAATGGCTTTTATTATATGCCTTAAACAGTCTTTGGTCGCAGTGGATCAGAACAGTGTACCGGCTCCTCAACATACCCATAGCCTGATGTGGGTGCTCGCTCTGGGCTCTGAACATAATGGAAAATAGAGGTGCATGTTGAGAAACACTTTAGCATCCTCAACTGCCATGTTTTATTTGTCACACATAAATAATGAAGGCATCTACAGGAGAGGGGGGGAAAAAGAGCTTATATACTGAGAACCGGTGAACTTGTGCACTCTTCATCCCTTCATCCCAACAACTGCCTTTGGCATGAATATCGGCTCAGTTGATACGAAGCTCTGTATTGATCTGTTGCTCAGGAAGGTCCGTTGGTAGTTCCTTGGACTTTTCCTGAAGGTATGGCTGTAACAGGTCGGTACTGTTGGGATCTGTTGCTTCTATCTCCATCTCACGTCAGACAAGTTCAACAGGGACAGACCCAGAGAGGGAGAGCTCCCGGCCCTCGGTCTGCACAGCTTTCTGTCTTTCAGAAACACACAGACGTGATTACCTCTTCATGTTGGAAAACCTGCTTGGGAAACTGTTGTGCGCAAGTAGAAGTAAAATGGTGTCTGCGGTCATAGGGGCATCTCAGGGTGGATTTGGAGATAGTCTGCTTTTCCCTGGGTGGTTATAATGTCGTAAACAAGCTCTACATAACCTACAAATGCTGCTAATTCTGTGGGGTTAGCTAGGTGTGAGGAGCTGTGTCATTCACAGTTGCTACCTCTCCACTGTGGTGTTTTGGGGAACTGCTCCAACTTTATCCTGCAAATGGGGGAGTGCAGCCTGGGTGCTCTTTCGGTGTGGTTAGCCTTGGCTTTATCACAAGAAGAGATACTAGGGTGCTGTGGTGGTATATCTGATGAAGGATGTGGACTCTGCAAGTCAATGTCAGGTTCCTCGCTAGGCTGGTGCCTTTTCATTAATGGGGCATTCAGGAGCATGTGAAGTGAAAGCATTAGCTGGATGTCTGTCCTGCCAGAAAACAGTATTAGAAAGGGGAAGTTTTATGCATTTTAAAGGGCCTTAAGCAGTTCTAAGCCATTGAAAACTGCACAGGAAAGGGGGCTGTCCCTGCTGTCTTGTGGCCAGAGAAGTCAATAATAATGCCAAGCTTGCCTTGACAGCTTTATGATGCATGCATCCCACTGGCTGCCATGTTGTCACTGCTGTCCTGGGCCAAATCCAAAGAAAACCTTCTCTTGCTGCTTCTTTGTTCAGTTGCTTTCCCCATTCAGACCCATGACCTTGTCCAGTCATCACTGTCCCCAGTGAACATGACCACTGTGTCTGTGGATTTAATGAACTTTCCAGTTCTATTCTGCACCAGCTAAGTAACTCATTTGTACCTACTCCCTTTATTGGTACTGCTTGCAGGAGCTGCAGCCAGGTATGCCTATTGAAGCAGCACAAAAATACCATATGAGTTTACCACGCAACTAGAAAAACTTACTTGTAAGTAAAGCAATGTTTAGCCTTCATAGTAGAAACAGGTTTATGACTTTTCTCTGTCTCATTTGATGCATTTGTCTTCCTATTCCCTGCTAACTTTGAGCCCCTTGACCAAACTCAGCCAAATTAAATAGAAGAGCAGAGCTCTCAAAAATTCCTGTAGGTTTCAGGAAAATGAGCAGCAAGGGAAGTCCCACTGGTGTCCCCACCAAGAGAAAGGTTGCAGCATGACATCCACCCAAATTGGACACTACCTGCGAGGGAGAAATTATAAATGCCTTACTCCCTAGGAAAAGCTGACATCCCATTTAGATACTAGAGAATCCAGCCCTGCGGAAACAAGGCCTCATTAGTGTCATTGCCTGAGGAACTACTTAATTAAAGGACAACAGAGTTGAGAGCATTGTTATGTAGGCCTTTATTCCTTACACCTGGTCATTTCCATTGATGTAAAATGTCATCTTTCTGATCTGGTAGCATTTTGCACCCACTTTAGACAAGTATTCCTGACCAGCCAAAGAGGTGCAGAGCAGGGAAGAATCTGACCTTTATTACTGAGGTAATTACAGCCTCACCTAACCATCAGGTGGAGGGTGTATACCTCTATTAGCCAGCTCCCACAAAGAGAACAAAGGCTGGCTGGAAAGTGGGAGCCACCCAGGGAGCATCCTTATGTCCAGCTATACCACTCTCAGGCGGCAGACGTGCTGGGAAGATCATGACCACAAGCTCCCACATCACCCAGTCTCCTGCTTATTTGTTTTAAATCCACCTTGACTTAGCAATACTGGTGAAGGCCATGAGATGGGGAGACTAGAACATGGAACAGTACCATAACTGAGGGAATCAGCTCTCAGTTAAAATGCTAAAGGAGGCAGGGGGTAGCTCTCAAAGCTTGTCTCAGCAACTAGCCTAATTCTGCTTTCAAAAGCCACTGTTGAGTGCTTTTGAAAATTTTATCCTAGATGCTTGGCTCAAAGACCTTAACCAAAGATTTTTTTTCCTCTCTACCTGTTATATGAAAGCTAAATATAAACTGACGTTATTGAACAAAACCCAAACAAAACCTCTGTTGCAGCTCTAGAAAAATCTTTACTCAGAAAATCAGATTATTGGAGATCAGCATCTAAAGTGTCCTTCAGCTTTGGATGCCTCTTGTTTTGTGTACACAGCTTGGCATGCAGGAAAAAAGTTATTTCTGACAGCAAATGTTTACTTTCTCTTCTTTTTATCTTCTTCTATTTGCTTTTTGTTCTCCTGCTCCTATAAAATCAGGACCTGAGTAACTCTGGATGGGTAGCTGAAGTTGCCTTTGAAAATGTGGATTAGCCTATTTTACCCATACAAGTATGTGCAGATGTGTCTGCTGTTCTTCTGAAGAGTGTCTTAATGACTTTTCCGCTGATTGCTGCGAGACCACAGGCAAGTCATAAAGCTAGCCTGTGCCTCAGTTTACCCACTGCAACTTCAATAATGCTGACCTACCTCACGAGGTGTTGTAATGTTTAATATGTTACGTGCTCTGTAATCCGTGGATTAAACGTATTATGTAAGTGAAAAGTACCCATTTGATGTGTATGTAAATGCTGCAGTATTATAGGCAGGAGGGTCATTTGGGTGTAAGTGTAATACAAGCGCTGGCAAAAGGCAAAAGGGATTCCATTGTATTGACTTATTTTTAAAGAGCTTTTTATTTACTGAAATGCTCTGGACACCCAGAAAGGGAGACATTCCTCACTAAGCAGCTCTGCTGTTTCATCTGTCTTGAAGTGCTTTGATAAATGGATTGAAACTTGTCGGCTTTTCCTGTAGTTCCTGAGACTCCCTCTGGAAACTCTGTTGAAATGTTATTATTGTAACTTCTTAGAGCACTACTTAATGAATTGTAACAGATATCCCTGTGAGTCCCACAGACACCCCGAGGACTCCTGTGTGTCCTCTCCTTCCTGCAGCAGAAGCAAACCAGTGCCACGCAGATGCACGGCAGCAGAGCTCATGTCCTCTTCCACCAAGAGCAGTTGGTCTCTCACCAGGGAAGATGCTTCTTACTTTCAGAATGCTTCAGCCCAAGCCCTGTGTCCTGGCTGGGTGATCACTGAGGCTTCAGTGACATCAAACGTAGCCACGTGTCCCTTGGGTTAGAGATTAATTTGTCTTGTAACAAGAAACTTTAGGAAGGACAACAAATTAGCATGGGTTTAAGTCTGTGTTGGTTGATTTCCTCTGTTTCTAGGATGAGATATTTTAGCTTGCATGCAGTGCCTGTGCTATCCCAAAGATATTCAAGGCTGGTTACTTGGGTGTCTATGGACAGTCTGAACTTGTACTGCCCCACAGAATCTCAGGCTCTTGCCCTTGGAACAGGTTTTTCTCAGGCAATAGTTCCATGATGTGACCAAAAGGGCAGATGAGATGGATGGAGCAGTAAGTGTAGCACCTCTTCTGAAGCACAGGAGTTACCCCACAAGGCCATTATAAGAGGGTAGTTAGGGAACCTGACAAGGATACGTATGTAGTGTGGACCTGCAGTGGAGCTAGAGGGTGGAAAGAAGTCGAAGAATCTTAAAATCATAGACTGGTTTGAGCTGGACCTTAAAGCTCATCCAGTTCCAACCCCCTGCCATGGGCAGGGGCACCTTCCACTAGATCAGGTTGCTCAAAGCCCTGTCCAACCTGGCCTTGAACGCTGCCAGGGATGGGATTGGGGTCCCTCTGGATGGCATCCCTTCCTCCAGTATGTCGATCACACCACACAGCTTGGTGCCATCAGCAAACTTGCTGGGGGTGCACTCAATCCCACTGTCCATGTTGCTGACAAAGATATTGAACAAAATTGGTCCCAACACTGACCCCTGAGGAACACCACTCATCACTGATCTTCATTTGAACATCATGCCATTGACCACAACTCTTTGAGTGTGACCATCCAGCCAGTTCCTTATCCACCAGCTGGTCCATCCGTCAAATCCATCTCTCTCCAGCTTAGAGACAACAATATCATGCTTGACAGTGACAAATGCTTTGCACAAGTCCAGGTAAGTGACATCAGTTGTGCTTCACTTATCCACCAACAGTGTAACCCCATCATAGAAGACCGCCAAATTTGTCAGGTAAGATTTGGCCACAGTGAAACCATCTTGGGGTCACTTTGGACTCCAATAATGTCCTGCCCTGTTGCATCCCACAGTGGAGCAATAGAGTGCCATGGTGACTTTGTGTTTCCTTTCTCCAATCTATTCAAAAGCATCTTGCTCCTCCTCTGCTCTCTCTGAAGCAGCTGGAGGTGTGACTGGTGGTACGCTTGGCTGGGTGGCTTGGTTGTGCTGGGTAGGCTCAAAGGTCCTACTCCTGACGCAGTGGTCACTTGAGAGATTCAAAGTTTTTTGGTGCCTGGTTATTTTGGGTTTTTTTTTTAATCTTCTCACTGCAATAGATAGTGCTGGCCATCTCCAGCGTGAAAAATAAGAGTGTGCCCTCCCCTTGCCTCCAAATATGAAGTTTGACTATTCTGAGTGAAGTGTTCAGATAGGAGGGGAATTTTGGAGGAGCTCCTGGTCAGTGTGGTGTTGGAGCAGCACTACAAAGCAGCTGTCCATAGTGAGGCCTCCACAGAAGTGCCTCCATTTACCATCAGCACATTGAGGCCATGTTTAATTTTTCCCAGCCTTTTATTTCACTTTTTATTAACATTTCGCATATTAAAATTTGTGTAGACAGCCAGAAGAGAGCAGCATCTACACAATACTCAACACAATGGAGAGGATTAGGAATCAGTGGCTCAGTTCCTTGGGACCTGAACTGGGGGGCTGTGGGGGTGCTAAAATGTTCTTCTGTTATGCTTCATTTCAAGATTACTTTTCTAATTTCTTTGTGTGTATCCTCACTAAAATACAATCTATGTCCAATACTGATTTGTGGTCTCAGTAGATGAGAGGTTCCAAAATGAAATAAAACCAGGGTTACCTTGGTCTTTTTGCTGAGCTGTTCACATTTACTTTTCAAGTTTCTTTCCTCTTTTCAACCTAAAAAACTGCACATACAGTACAGTGTTGGTACAGTGATGCCGAAATAGGAAATTATTTTCAAAATAACAAGTAGTGATTTGGGATTTTTCTGGTATTTCATCTGCCCTTGCATGAAATTCCTCCAATAGTTTTATGCACAGTAGGAATGCTCTGGAAATCAAACCTACTCAAGTTGCCTCTGTTTATTCCTCCCAAGGTGAAATTATCCATGTCCTCTTGTCCCACGTGAGATCCTGGAGGAAACTGTCTGCACACACACACACATTGACACATCTTCGGTGCATTCCACACGAGCCAGTGAAATTACACCAGAAATATGAATGTAGCCCACACAGCGTGTGCAGGCTGTGCTGTCCATACAGGGTACACGCACACGCACGTGCCCTAGCGAACACTTCCATTTACATTTCAGAATAAGCCATTCAAGACACTGCTGTGTGATTCACTTCGTGACTCTGCCCTGTATATACATGGTATAAACAAATGGGTATCATGTGAATTTTACCACTTTGCAAAAATATTTGACGTGCATTTAGTTGGTTTTACTATTGAGGGTTTTGAAATCTCAGTAATTGTCATCATTACTGTGTTCAATAGAAATTAGCAGGAAGCCCGGGTTTTGGCTTTGAAGCTACCTACTTCTAACAGAACATTTTCTTTAAGTTTTTCTTTTTAAGGTGCTTCTTCATGCCCCAGCTAAACTTTCCCCAGATTATGTGTTAGCTATGAGAGCTGTTCTATAGTTAGATTTTAATCAGCCTCAGTACACAGTAATGTTAAACACTGAAAGAGCTACTAATTAATCGCCTTTCTGTATGTAACAGAGAGATAAATATCCATCCCAGAGGAATTGTAATTTCATGGTTTCTAATGATGGTTAGATTACATTATCTGGATCACTTAGGCTGTGGGTGTCACAAAAAATGCTCAAAGTCATTTATATTCAGTTTTTTGGTTTTTTTTTTTTTAACTTTGTAAGCCTCAGAAAATAATGTGGTGTTAGCAAGTCTGTTTCATATTTTAGTTAAATATACCTTTGTTGCACTGACTGGATGGATTCAGATGACAGTGACAAACTCAGTTCTTTTCTGTTTAACATGCACCCTCTGCAATCGAATTAACAATCTACAAATCTTCATCGGGCTTCTGCAGAAGAGTCTGTTGAGTTCCTCGGTGTCGTTGAGCTTTGGGGAAAGGTTTTCTTTTCGGATGCCTGTTTGCAATGTGTGCTTTCTGCTAATTCTTTTATGCTCTGTAAAGTCTCAGTCGTCTGTCTTGAGCCAAAAATTAACTGGACTTTTGGGTTGTATCAGGCTGTGGCTCAAATAAAATAATACAATCCAACAGCAGTGTGAACCTTTCATTTTCCCCTCTATACTTCTAACTGATAGGAGTCCGTGTGTGACTTGTGCACCCGCTCATCTGCATCCATGACACACTTTAATTTGGTAGCCACAAGAATAACAAAAACCAAAAAATCCTACTCCATGTGTATATGTAGCAGCTAATTGTTGCATATTTTGAAGTTACACTCATTCATATTTAAAAGGCTGAGGCTTCTTTGAACTGCTGTGTTGGAGGGGGAAGTTAATTGTTTCTGAATGAGGATGATATGCCCTTTCCATACCAATTATGTGTACTGCTCCGAATTATCAATAATGCTCTTTCCCAATCTCCATCGTTTGCAGTTTAGCAGCAGGCGAGTGAGCTTGCACAGAGTTGCCCGGGCTCCAGGACTGCAGCCCCTTTCTGCATGCACCGGGAGGCAGAGATGGGAGCAAGCCCCAGAGGAGCAAGGTGAGATAAAGAAATGTGATCTATTTCCAAGAGAGAGTTTGTCATCAGTTACCAAAAAATGCTTCTGAAGTTTCGCTGGCAACCGTTTTACATGTCTGACTTCGTGACGAAGGAACTGTACTATCTTAATAGAGAACTCCAGAACTTCAGAAGGGTTTCTCCTTGTTTGAATGCACAGCACAATGAATTTGTACCCACAGAGCATTCACCACTTACATTTCAAAACCTACAGCACACTAAACGTGAAACTTTTGTTCAAATTTCAAGGATTTTGATAGCCCAAGTGAATAGACACTGCCTATTGATTTTTCCCTTACAATGACTCTTGGATAACCTATTTTCTCATTTATTTTTAACGACAGCTCATGAGATTTTACAGCAATTCTGCCCAACCTCCTAATATCAAAATCCCTCCTTGACCCTGAAAATTGTAATTCTGCTATAGATCACAGCTGCTGAATATTACCTTTTACTAAGCTGGTTAAATAAAATATGTCCAAATCACTAGATCCCACAGGCCATGACTGCAATTCTAATTATACGGGGTCTGTATTTCTGCTCTACTGTACAGAAAAGCGCAGCTCTCTCTGAGTCCACACCAAAGTGTGGGAATCCAGAATATTGGATTCTAGTTTTGAATTTAAAAAAAAAAAAAAAAAAGTTACACTGCTCTTCAATGATTTTCCTGTAAAACTTTTACAAGGGAACCAAACCCTTTTGATGTGTTCCATACAATAAAATGCTGTGTAAGTCTGGAGGACAGAAGCATGTGGCGAGAATTTTCTTGTGGCGGGGGGATGGGTGTGTTTGATGTGTACCCATTTCAAAATAAAAAAAAAAAAAAGGAAAAAGAAAGAAAAAAAAAAAAGTCTCTCACTACTCTTAGGCTGCATATTCTGCACAATGGCTTGGGAGACCAAGGTAAGGAAACTAATTCTGGCCATTAAATATAGCCTTTCCCCTCCCACTGCTTATTCAAAGAGTGATCACATGCTCCCTGCTGCAAGTTACACCATTATAGAATTTAGCTATGGAAGAAACCTATTAGATTAGCCGTTCCACCTACTGATGTGGGATTGTTCCCTGGAGAACCTTATTCATTAGTGGATCACAGCCTAACCTCGTGGGCACACTGTGCCAAGACCATCTTGGGTTTGTTCTGCTTTCCCCTCCCTCCTCCCTTCCCTCTGGTGCTAAGAGAGCAGCTGAGGGGGTAGTTTGGTGAGGAGCTTGAAGGAAAAGGTGGGATGCTTTAGTTCCAAGGTCAGACTGATCGTTTGGATACTTGAATGTATACTCATTTATGTGGATGGTTAATTTGTGTACTTATTTAATTAGTATCCAAGTACAGAGGACTAGATAGAGCTGGGGGGTGGTCTTATTCAGTGTGATTCAGTGTAAGATCTTCTGGAGCCCAGTGGTCCCCTATGGCAAATTATCTTCATGGCTTGCCCTGATTCTGCAGTGTCCTCAGATCTAGGCTTCATTTTGCTTTCTGCTTTTGCTCTTTTGTGAGCAGATGGAGCCAAACTTTTAATTGCTTGTCTGCCAGGGAACGCAGCTTGACATTTTGCTGCTTTTCCAGGACAGAAAGGTGGTTTTCTTGGTTACCCTATGGTCCGGTCCCATAAAACTCTTGAGTTTTCCAGGGCAGCTGTGGGTGCTTGGCATTGCCTCATAGCTGTGCTCGGTACTGGGGCACTTTCAGCTGTGTTCCCTACTCCAAGCTTTTCCTCTCAGAGCTTCACTTGCATCTTCTGTCTTGATAACAGAATCTCTTATCCAGAATCCCTGGGAGGACCTCAGCACCAGCCCATTCTCTGAGATCAGCCACTTGTGATTTAATAGGCTGATTTAAACCTGCTGTGGAAGTACCTGCAGTCTGTCACTTTAGCCAAGCTTATTTGTTTCTGTCATGTGGGAGCTTCCAGTTCTTCCTTGTTCTGTCCCCTGTGGGTATGCATCCTGCACCATGCTACAACTGCTCTTTCCTCTATGGGCCACCCACACATGGACTACCCCCTCCAGGCCTCTGCAAGGTCCCCAGGCGTGAAAACAGGGTCCGGAGAGGTCTATCTGCAAGCAGGCATCCACTGACCCCAACATGAGTCCTACAGAGCCCAAACCAGGTACAGGAAGCCATTACAACACAGGAGACGCTGCACCCTTAAGAGATGCATTCCTCCTTCATCTGAGGACCTGGTCCTCAGAGCTTCCCTTTGGTTCATAGAGACTGGGAAGAGTGTGAGAAAAGGAGGGGAGCAAAGGCGACTTCTTCCATCTGCAGTTTCAAAGTTGTGTTTTCTGCCTTCAGAAAATGATGGCTTCAATAAATGGCTGCTGAGTTACTTGACATGGAGCTAAAGTCTGTAGGGTGAATTTTCACAGCAACGCATGGGAAATTATATGCACAATTACTGTTGTTAACAGAGCCTGGGCATGTAACTCCCTGCACAGCAGGCTGGAAATCTTCCCCATGCATGTTTAATGGGGTTTGGGTTGCTACATTCCTGGGGCTGTGTCCCTCTTCTAATACCAAGTGTCCTGGATGAAACAAAGGAAGTACTGAATGTAAAAGGGATTTTATTTTGCTATTAAAATAATATTCTCTTGATCTGCAGTCTCCCTCTAATGCCAAGAACTTCTTGCCTCACTTGGTGATCCCTTAACATTTCTGTTCTGTGAAGGGAAAAAAAAAAAAAGAGAGAAAAAAATCACAGCTTTATTTATTTATTTATTCTTCTAAATGTGTTCCCCATAACCTGCTCATTGATGCTCATACAAATGAGTATATGCGTGTTCATACAGGTAGCACAGTTATTCTAATGATGGATGTTGTTGCAATAAGTGTAGGTCATAATACAGAAAATATTCATCTAAATCTTAATGTGTAACTGCTTCAGAGTAAATAATACATTTGCACATCTTCATACGAAAATGAATTGTATGTGCTGTTTCACTAATCGGGAGTGGATTTAAAACATTTCCTTGCTCAGAAGGTTATTAACGTGGTATTTCAACTTCATTACATTGTACACTAGGAAAGATCTGTAAATTTGGGATTGTGTTTTGCTTCCATGTGGCTTATTTAGCTTTATGTGCTGCAATTGTTTTCCTTTCCCCTGAAGAAGGTTATCCTCTCCCTCACCTAGATCAATTCAAATGGACCATAATTATCCCCAATAAAAATTAAATTACCTCTCTAATCTAATAGCTTCACAGCTAAAAGGAATTTATATTTACAGCTGTGCTGTCATATTGATTGAAATATTCTTCTACCCACATTATGCTCGACGCTCCTGCTTTCTGCAAGGTCTGAAGGCAGAAAGGAAGGTGCTGTAAACTGGAACTAGCAACACCAACGTAAAAACACACACACATCAAATATATATATTTTTTTAAAAAAAAATACATCAAATACATATACAAGTTTCTAAAAGGTTTCAATAATTCTAAAATTGCACATGATTGCTCTTCAGCTCCCCAAAACGCTTTCATCTACAAGCAGAAAGAAGTGTAGCTTTCTCAAGCTTTAAAAGCATTGTTGGGGCATGTCTAATAGATTTGTCTACCTCTGTACGTCTTGATATATGCAGTATGGTTGATTGTGTTCTCCTTAGCATAGATCTTGAAACTGTAAATGCACTTTTGAAGTAAACAGTCACTTGATAATTGCTTAATGAAGTATCACACACACTCCAAACTGCAGTTTTGAATACCAAAAAAAAAGTTCAAAACTACCGTGTGGTGTCTCTTTTTACTGGAAATGGGCTTCTACTTTTAAACTTCTGTTATATTTGGAGAGAAGTAATCCCACAGAAAATGATACCAGTACTAATAAGGAACATATTATCTTTCATGCGGGTATTTTTTTCATGTTTAAGGTTTCTTTGTTATTATCTCAGTAGCAAGACTCTCCACAGTCTTAGGCAGAAAATCAAAATATGCCTTAAAGCAATAATCTTTTAATAAGTATCAAATGTCTTTCAATGAGATAAAAGAATTCTGTGGCATGCTTATATGTACGCCACACACACGCGCTCTTACTTCGTCATTAATCTTATTTTATACCTGTACAACACTATTTCAGGGAATATATTTTTTTTTTTAACTAAGACTAAACCTTCCTCACAAATTCCAGGTAATTACATTTCTAAATGCTATAGAAGTTTTGTTTAAATTTGTCTCTCCACTTGTTGGGGCTCTTTATTGAGAGGACACTGGGAGATGGGAGCATCTCCTGTAGACTTAGATGTTTCCATCAGCCAAAACAGGGGTGTTGCTCCAAACTTCTTTAAGACACCAACTTAATTAAGAATTAAGTCTTTTTGCATGATTTTTTCAAGAATGCAAGATGGAGCATATTCATACAGCCAAATTTCTGGTGGATAAAGCTGAGATCCTTCAGAGGAGGTGTAAGGAGTCTACAGAACCCTGCTAATGGACACAGAGAGATGTTGGGCTTCACTATCCAGGCCCAGACTTGTCCCACGCAGGTTTAGGATCTTACCCAAGGGAATTAAGTAAGCAGGTTAGTGATCTTCCGTAGGCAGCAAGGATATATGGGCAAGATCCCTAAAATTGGACTGGAGAAATGACCTACCAGTCTTCTGCCAAGGAAGACAGGAATGAATGCAGCAGGCATAGTTACTCTTCAGGTGAAAGCAGAGGAAGTCTTGACTGCCACTGATGAAGGGAACAGGTTCAACCTTCTGTTTCACTAGTCAGGGAACAGAATATTGCACGCTCTGAACTCTCATCCAACCTTAGAGTTCAACTTGTTCATTGAGAGGAGAACAATATTTATGTGTCTGACATCAAAATATGATGCATACTTCTCAGCCTCGCTGCTTATCTGTGACTGTGACATGCAAAGTGCACTGCTCACTTGGCGCTGTTGGAGTGCACGTGCTTTGTGCTCAGACTCTCTCCTACTTGTGGTGAGAAGCTGGAGTATTTCCACCCTACAGAAAATAAGCATGAAGGAGAAGAGGTGCTGCACTGCAGAGTGCAGAGCTGCTGTGTTCCCCAGTGACTTAAATGGGCCTTGAGGGAGTGAAGTGGTAAAAAGTGGAGGTTTTTGTAAAATGGTGCCTCTTGCCCCTTGCCTTCAATGACAACAAGCCACAGGTTGTCTACATGCCACAGGTTAGCTTGTCAAAGTTGTTCTCTTTCCTAATGCTCCTTATGACAAACACTCCTAATTGCTTCTTCCTGTTATACTTTTCTGTGCCTCCTGGCTAAAACATCATCATAGCCTTTATGGTTTGTCCTTTCAAAGCTTGGCCTCAGTTGTGTCTACCTGTGTTTTCTGTTTCTTACTAGCTGGAGCATCCTTCCCTGTCTCCCTATCCCTCTGTGCCTGCAGAGCAACACGCGAGCACCTACCAGCTGCTTCAGGGACCAAGCTCTTCGCTCCTTTCCCGACCTGTCTGCTATAACTGGTGCATAAAGATGCACAACTTTCTTCTCTTTGAATAACCCACAGCATGCGTGCCACATTGAATCTGAAAATAGAAATGCTATCAGCACCTACATGGAGGGAAATGCAGTGAAAGGAATAAGAAAATGAAACCAAATGTAGCTTGTCTGTTATATGGAGAGGGGTCCAAATTTCATACTCCCGAGCCAGACCTCCCTTATCATACATGGTAGTGCTAATTTGAGTTGCGAACTCATGATTACTTTTTTAAGAACTCTACATATTAGTGTTGCAAGAAGCAGACTTTGAAAGCCTTTTAAGTATCTTTCTCATTAATTTACTTAATCCTCTGATCTTGCCTTCTTTTTAAGTTGTTGATTTTTAAAAGAAAAAAATGAGCTGGAAAGCTTTGTTACTAAAAGAAAGGGTTTTAAAACTGTATGTGATACACAGTAATTAAGAGAACATAAATATAGGTGTAAGGAGAGCGCAAACACATGGAGTCAGTGTGCTGGGAGACCTTCCTTCACCGGCTCTAAAGGGAAGCTGTGGACGGGGTCGGAGAGTGCAGGTTAGCAGACCTCTACCTCAGCCTTAGTAAAACTTGGCTTTCTACACATTTGTTGTCTTCCTTCAATATTTTTAAATGCTACAAGACACCAAAATACAAGGTTTTTGTAAGGGAGAAGGTGGAACCAAATTCCATATCCAATGGGAACATTTCCAGAAGTGTCCCAAGATTTCATATTCCTGCACTTCAGCTTGGGATGTATAAAGAGATTTCTTTCTCAGAAAGTAAGTTGCTTGGCCATCTCTAGAAATCAGGTTCCCTCCAAGGTGCTCAGCACCCCCAAAAAACCCCACCAGTGGCACCCAAACCTATTCGTTGCTTTGGAAGATTTTATTCAGCTAACCAGGACAGGGCAGGCCTGAATTTTGGATGAAAGAAAACTTAGATGAGTAGGGAAGTTATTCCCCAAGGACTATATCCTCAGTGATACTATGAGCCAGCAACCCCCATAGCTTTCAGCATCTCTCATGATCAGACTGGATGTCTTTTGCCTGAGGCTGAAAATCTCTTCCTCTCTAAAACCAAAGAGATGTTGGCTGTGAGTTATGATTAGTAATAGAGTCCATTTGTGGTGAGGTGGGGAGGAGGGGAGATGATGGATCCAGAATCCTAAGATTTTATGTGCTTGGCTTATTTACAGCTGCCCTGGTGTGGGTAGTTCACTGCTTGAAGACAAAAACTAAGAGAGAACATAGGGAACAGCAAAGGGAGAACAAACAAGCAAATTATAAACAAGCAGTCTGCATTCTTTATAAGTGGCATAATTGAAATATAGCAGGTTGAAGAATAAACTCAGGGAGTTACAGCATCTAAAACACCACCTGGAAGACAGATTAAGATTGCTAGGGTGAATTGCTGTCAGGAAAACAAACACAAATGAGCCTATTGGCAAAACAGAGTGGGAAGACATCCAAGTGCCTGCTCAGAGCATCAGTACCCAACTCCTCTTGCCCACGGAGTAAGAGGACAGCAGCACCGCGGTGCTGACAAGGGTATCAGACACTCATCCACAGTCAGCTCTCACTGGCGTGTCTGGGTGAACCGCTGAGCAAAAACGTTCCAAATTTGGAGGCCCAGACAAGGGGCAAGTTGTGTTTGGCCGGGCTCTAATTGCATCCCTGCATTACTATGCAATTAATTTCTGCCATGGCCTGCTCAAGAGGAGGGAGCGTGCCAGCTCCGTTCCTGGGCAGCCCCGGAGGCTGGAGGAGCTCATGGCTCTCGCTCCCGGGGGTAACCTGCTCAGATGCTCTGCAGCCCTGCTGCCAGCCCTGCTGGCAATACCGGTCTTCCCAGGATGATGTGCTTTCCTGCTGTGGAGCGGTTCTCTTAGCAGGCTTTAAAAGTTGGAGAAATCGCAGGGAAAATGTAGGGCAGGGAGAACACACAGATTTTCACTGATTTCATGTATCTTAAAGAGATGACTAGAGAAAAACGCAAGCACAGTTTTCCATGGCATTTTGTATGGCTGCTTTCAATGCATACTTCAAAAGGAGGCAGTGTCTTGTGGAAAATACGTAATTCTGTCAAGCTACAGAGGGGAAAAGAAGAATAATTTTTCTCTTGCTTTACAGATCACTATAGTTCTGATGTCAAGAATAGCATAGTAAAGTAGCACAAGTTCCCGAATGAAAGGAAAAGAAGTGTTTAACGCCCAAATTGGGATGTGCTCCTCATTTCTAATGTGTCCCTCACTAAATCGTTGTCTGTAGGGGAGAAATGGGAAGGAAGACAAATTTATAACTCCCAGTGTCTGGGATTTCCAGTGTTGGCCTCAGCTTTATCAATTGGTATCATGGAGGCCTGGGGTACTAAAATGGGTGCAGAAGAAGGAGGCAGAAAAAAATTCCCTGTGGGCCCCAGCACCAGCTAACAAGTCAGTCATAGAATCATAAAATCATAGAACCATAGAATAGTTAGGGTTGGAAAAGACCTTAAGATCATCCAGTTCCAACCCCCCTGCCATGGGCAGGGACACCTCACACTAAACCATGTCACCCAAGGCTCTGTCCAACCTGGCCTTGAACACCATCAGGGATGGAGCATTCACAGCTTCCTTGGGCAACCCGTTCCAGTGCCTCTAACCCTAAATGGGGCACAGCCCTGAGCAGCACAGTTGCCAGTGGAGCAAGAGCAGCAAAGAGCACTGCTGGCCAGTCTGCAGGGAGGGAACTCAGGCAGCACCATCAGGGATTTGTTTCTGATGTCGCAGGTGTGGGCTGGCTCCTGGATTCCTGCAGGAGATTCCTTTTATTTCTGGCCATGGTCCCAGTCTCCCGGGGAGCAGCTGCAGCACACAACAGTTTTTCCAAAGCATGTGAGTGGCAAACAGCCCTTGGCCAGGCTCTGCTGAAGCACATCTGTGTAAAAACTAAGGGAGAAGGCCTGGTTGGGATACCTGAGCTTCATCTGGAAACCCCACCAAGGGCAAGAGGAGCTCCAGGTCCTGTGTCCTGGAGCTCCTTCATCCTGGACACCCGGCAATTGGTGCTACTTTGTGCTGCAGGCAACTGGGCTATGAATCATAGAATCATTTAGGTGGAAAAGACCTTTAAGATCACAGAGCCCAACCATGGGGAACGTGTGTGGCCTGACTCCAGTTGTTCATTGCTTGCTCATTGCAGAGCTCACTTTGGGTTGATGGGCCAAGAGGAAGTACAGATGGAGGACAAGCAGATGAGGAGGGGGCATATCTGTTTCCAGGAAATATTTTGCATTTTGTGGGTTTTAATTGTGTTTTTTAATTTTTTAAGTTTTTTACAAATATAGACATTTGCATCAACATAATGCCATGATGAAAAGAAGAACTGTGTATATGTCACCTCATGTATGTGATTGGATGCACTAAAAAATCAGGTTCCCTGGTTACATAGAGGGATAACAGCTGGTATGTGATCTCCTCTTTTGAACCTACAAACACTTATAGGTCAGGGGCCTGAAAGAAAAGAACATTTTTTCCTGGTCAAGCTTTTTTGTCAAGGAGTAGAGGGAAAGATTTTCTTCATTCTAGTGGTTAAATTATTGCACACAAGAAGTCACCACAGTGAAGCATCTTCCTCGTCATTACAACAGCACCAAGGCATCAAGAGGATCCAGTTCAACCATTCAGAAGATGCTGGTGGCAGTGGGTTTTTATCAGGGATTTATGTCACCTGGAATGAGTAGACTGACTCCTGCTAGTTGAGCAGTCCAACAAGTTATCACCCACAACCTGCCTAAGAACTGAAGTGTCTTGCTACGGCTTGGCAAAGTTAACACGGGTTTGAAATAGTGAGGAAAAATGTGTCTGTCCTATTTCAACTTTTTTCTTTAGGGAGCCTTTTTTTAGCTGTTTTTCCTGCTGCATTTTCATCCAGTCCTATAAATGAGCCAGGCATAGGTTTAGGTTTGATCCATTCATCCATCTTATAATATCCAAGTCCCTTCTACGTATGATGAATAGCCAGATGTGGCCTGCTGTTCTGCCTCATCGCCCCTTTGGAGCACAACCTTGGCAAGCGATGTGAGGTGGGGTGGAGTCTGGTCTGTCAGGGAAGTGATTATCTTAGGTTTTGCTTTAGGGAAGGGAAAGGAGGAGAATGCAGAGGGACTGGATGTTATCACCCCTCTCCCCACCCCACCTGCTGCTGTTGGACTTTGCACCTCCTCACAAATCACATGTGACTCAGCCCCAGTAAACTCCAGAAGCTGGAGACCTTCGATCCATGTGATCCTGCCCTTTTAGTACCTTCTCCAGACGACACATACACATCCCAGCTGGTGATTGTGTGTCCAGAAGGGCTGAGCTGGGCATCTCTCCAGAGGCAAGGCCAAGTTACGCTTTAGGGATGGAAGGCAATAAAGACTAAATAGTGTTTACCTTATGTTCCTCATTCACAGCCTGCCTTAAATCATTTGTAACGGGTGGGGAGGGACAAGGGACGATACTGGGATTGTGTGCAGCCTGAAAGCCAAGAAGTGCTTTTGCCTTCCCTGGAGATGAGGCTCTGTGGAGCCCTGCAGGGTGTGATCTCTTATTTGGTAATGTGAACACAAGGAGCAGAAGCACAAGCAACCAGAACAGCAATAGCATTAGATCAGGGGATTTGGACTTTGCTGTGGTCCCACACCCAAGTCAGGCACAAAAATACATGAACATGTATTTGCAGATGTGCACATGCATGTGCTCAGAAAGGCTATTTTGATTGAAAAAAGGAAAGGAATCATTGTTTCTATCAATTGATCCACTTTTCAGGAAAACAGCAGTGTGCTGCAAGCACTGGAGACACAGAACCAGACTTTCTGTTGGTGCCTGCATGAGGTCTCTTGTTTGGACTCTCTTTTATTGTGGTGGTGGAGTGAAAGTAGGTGCCCAAATCCCAAGCAGGGAATTGAAGTACTCCTTTTGTATAAAGAATTGTTCAAAAACAACCCTAATATCCAAATGATATTACTTTGCACAATGAGATTTGCCAGCCTTGCCTTGACTCTGGTTCTGAGACAGCTTTGTGCAGAATAAACCGGTACCACCTTCTCTACCACACTTCTGAACAGATTTATTTAAGGCCTAATTAATAAACCCCAGCAACAGATGACAAATTTAGCATAGATGCAGAGTGAAATCACCTTCAGAAACTTGCCAGTTTGACCATATAGGAGCCTGAATGGGTATTGATTTGAGGCGAATATTCTAAAGTTTGCATTACCCTTTGAAAAGCGCTAATGTAGTTCTTGTCACTTTAAATTAACTTTAGATAAGAGGGACTGACAGAAACATGAAGATGTGTGAACTATATTTGACTGATATTCTGTCAAATATTGCATGGGGTTATGATCCACAACTTTTCCCATCTGCTACTCAAACCTGAATCCTTGAATGCACAATGGATTAATTACCATATTTTGTTCTGATTTCACTTAGTAGTATAAAAGACTGTGAATGCTAAACGTACCCTTACCTGCCTTCTTTTTCTAAGGGTAAGGTATATGAGGAGGAGAGGAGGGGGGAATTCCTTAGCAATTTTTCACACCCACATAAAATGATTTGCTAAGTGCACTTCTTCTCAAATAATTAGATTCCCAGAAGTTATCCAGAGTAACACAGCACTCAGAATTTCATTCCCTCCTTTCCTTGTGAGAATTTTTCCCCCCTCAGTAATAAAAGCAACGAGTGCTGATGTAGCATGTTTCATCTGCTGCGCTTTACAAGCAGCAGTATAATTACATGAGGCTTTGCCATTCAGTATTGTTGCAGAAGGATACAGTGTGGAGCAGTGGAGGTCAACACTTTTGACTGATGTTATGTCCCCTAGAAGGCCTGATATTGATTCCCCAGTACCACCTGCACATCCCAACAACTCAGACCGACACTCAGTAAACTAACCTGCCCCTTTCTGGAGCTGGACACCCAGAAAGCTGGATGCCTTAAATTAAAGGCCCTTTTGAAAATAGGGGAAGTATTAACTTGCCAAAAATCCACTAGTGTTTCAGTGGTAAAATTCAGGAGCCTTTAGTAAAAACTCTTTTTGCTTCTCACCTCCCTTTACTCCCAGTACTATTTGGATGAGCTGAATTGTCTTGAGCTGAAGGAAACACTGAAGAAGTTAACCTTGTTAATAGCCAGTTCCTTCACTTCGCAGTGTTCTTAATCCATGAATCTCTTAAGTATTTTCTTTCTTTAAGAGGCCACTGCACATTGCAGTGAGATCCTGGGCAACAACCTGACACCACATGGCTTGACTGATAGGAAATATTTCTGTGTGTGGTTTGTTGGCTCTCATATTCCTATGTCAGTGAAAGAGTGTGGTTATCCAGAAATAAGCTCAATGATGGTGTGAAAGGAAGATTGAACATATGAGGTTAGACAGACTGGTAAATTGGAGTAACAAACCCATCTCTTATTACAGTGAAGTCCCTTCTGGAAGAACTTCATAATAATACACTTGGGAGTAACTCTGTACCCAGTCCTGGCTTTTATATGTTTCGTCAGGTTTTGGAGATGTAAGAATCACATTGCCTTTCTCCAGTGCTAGAATACTGCACAGATTCCCTCAGACATATCCACAGCCATTCCTCTGGACTTTTTTTTAAACTCCTTTTTTTTTAATGTCATTATTCTTTCTTCAGTCCTTTTCTTATGAAAACTCCAAGCCTTGATTTTGGGATCCTTTCCTCCTAGTTTCTTTCTGTGACTACTGAAAGTGGGGCACAGCAAGGGAAAGTCCTACATAGGAAATACCTCTATTTTGTTTGGGAGAAGTGTCTGCTATGAAGGTATAGGCTTTTCCTTCATATCTAGTTGCCTTTAATTCTGATGGGTGAATAGGATGGAGAAGTAATATATGAGCCCAAGAAGAAAAAAATAGGAGGGGTCTGTTGGAATGTATTAACAAGTTCTCACTCTTTGGCTGGAAGTTAGTCAGACTGAGTGCATTCCTATCCTTTTGCAATAGCAAGTAGGTAAATGGCTACCAATATTAGCAAGCACATAGTTGGTAGCTACAGGACAGCTAAAGGGACCAATAACCTTTTAAACTGTGCTAAAAAGCACTTGGCTGATGATGCCATCCAACATCAACAAAAATTGAGGTAGGATTTTGGAACATACTCATCATTAAACTCACTTTGTTTCTCTTAAGTCAATCCCACTGAAAGCTGATACCTTAAACTCTCTACCGGGGGGTCAAAGGAGAAACCTTCTGATTTAGTGCCACTTTTTGTCTTCTCTTCATCTAACTAGCATCTGGCCTGGTTTAATAATCTTTGTTCTGAGTGGTGTAAGGTCATTAGCAAAACCTTAATGGGGACAAGGGTTGCAGCACTGGACCTCTGTTTAGGGAATCTATTCCAAAAGGAAAAGGTATGATGTTTCTTTAGACCATCTTGCAAGTGACATAAAGATTAATGAGGGATAGACAAATGCCCTTGCTCCAAAGTCAGCAAAAAATAGAAGGTTCTGTTTAAACTTTTCAAAATGAATTACAGTCAGGTGCTGACTATCAAGAAAAGAAATGAAATCTGAGTTGAAGAGTCTGGAATAATTCTCTGGGTCTTTCCCCAAACCTGTCACTCTCTTCTATGGATATGAATATTAAGGGGTAACAGAATTTGCAAATCCACACATCCTGACTTTGTGAGGCAAGTTGGGGACTCAAAAAACATCGCTTAGGAGCTGCAAAGGAAGTTGAATATTAAGAAAATACCAGTATTTCAACCTGATTAATGGATGTAGAAGGGGAAAAATATTTGGATTTTTATACCTTTTTTAGAGAGTCCAGATTAGATTTACCTCTTGGAGCTGGTAGAAGAAAGATCTCTGCTGCAAACATCTTGATATGATGACGCTAATTACTAGAAGTTACAAACACACAGTTTTATTGTAGCAAGGCAATTCAGCTCCATGTGAACTGTTTAACCAAGATAATTTAATATTGTATTCATGTGTTGTTTTGCAAAACTACAGATTGCGTATGTGTGGGTCCTACAAATATGTTTACCATGTGGAAAAAGGTCAGAACAGTTTCAGAAATGCTTGGTGGGGCAAATCAGAGTCAGGTAAGAATGAAAAACAAGTAATGATCCATTGTTGTTGCTTATTTTCAAAGCAAACCATTGGAGCGCTGTAGACCAGCTCCTTGCTATGTTCCAGAATATGTTCTACAGGGTTGGCTTTTTTTTTAAAACCTTGTATGAAACTAATTGTATAGTGTTTGTAAATGTACAAAGCCCTGATGTTACTCAGGATATACATTGCCAGCAAGTTGCAAGTGATTAAGTCTCTTCTTTAAGTGGAGATAACACATATTCTTCTATCTGCCAAGAGATATGGCCAAACACTGTACTGTTTGGAAAATGCATTCTTAGCTGTTCTTAGCTTGTAGATATTTTGTCAGTATCATATTTTGAAATGAACAATTGTTTTCTTTTTTTTTTTTTAAAAAAAAAAAAAGCCAGAGTTGTTGAATTCCATTTTCAAAGTACAAGTTATCATGGGAAACAAAAGATTATTTTCAGCTTAGTCAACTCCTAAGCAGCAACCAATGACCCAGCCTGCCTAAGACAACACATGCAAGTTTATACACAGAGAGTGAAACCCATAAATGCTCCCATAAATGACTTTGGAGAGAATTCTGAATATTTCTTGCCTTCCCTTCCCCTCTTGCCTCACAAAAGCAGTGTGCATCCTGACAAAAGAGAAACCACAGAATGTGCAGAATGTCAACAAGATCCTGGGGTCTGATTCCCACTAGTCTTACTGGGCTCAGAGTCCGGTACTTACTGCCCAGAGGACTAGACAATAGGTTCGTTCCTTCTCCCGAAGAAGCACAAAATGAGGCATTTCCTCTGAATGTTCCCCTGGCCCATCACAGGACATTGCATTTAGAGTGCAATACTTGCTGCTCACCCACAGTGATACTCACGCTGAATCACCCTGCACTGGCTACTCGCACTGCATGCTCATTTAAACTTCACAGTCACGTGAACATTCATGAAACTGATTGAGTGCAGGTGGGGTTTGCATTAGAAACATGTGAAAACATGTGTTTTCTATGTTGTTTTTTATACAAAGGCTTGTGTCCAACAACGTAATTATTTTTATTTAAGTATTACATCACTCTTCCTAGCACAAGCAAAGTGCCACCACCTGCTCTTTACTGGGCTCTGTAATGTTTTTTCTGTCCTCACCTATCTTCCAAAATGAAGGGGGACTATTTTCACCCTGAAGTAATTTACTGTGTAGTTTCCATTTGTGCCGCAGTAGAGAAGACATAAGCCAGTATAATCCTCATTTCTTTGGCTATTGAGGTTGCCTGTACTAACTCACACTGCTGTGTTAGAACATCCATCTTCAGTCCCCTAAAGACATCCAAGAAGGAGCTGTTGCACTTGTGCAACTACAAACCTTTTTATATCTTTCAACAGGGCTTTCTCCAGATGAGCTAATAGTCCCTCGTCTTTTAAAAAGTATGTGAAGGTAGGAATAATGATTCTTGTCAATATCCTGTAGAGAGATGTTGACAAGATGTCAACATCTTGTAGAGAGAGAAATCTTAGAGGTAAAACAAAATGCTTTCCATTAGATGTTCTCCTGGTTTTCTACAGCTACATCATTATCTGGAAGATCTCTCATATAAGGTCAGAGGATGATGAGGAGTTTGTGACCTTATTCCTGCAACCCCTGCCAGAGAACCCCAGACCTTGCTCACAAGGTAAGGCAGAACTGTTGAGTAATGAGCAGCTTGCATGAAGGACTATAGAGGGAAACTGAACTATAACTTGTAGAAAGACCCACCCAACCCATCAATTTCCATTCTTCCTCATTTGAATATCACTGTGTCTACAACCATTCTACTCTTCTACCTGCAGTTAGTACCTCCTGTACTAACTCTCATTGCCTTGTCCCATGCTCTGCCCTTGTTCCCAGCGACTTTTGCATTAATGCTAGTAACCTGACTGTCCCTGAGCTTCCTTGCAGTCATGTCCTCCTTCAGTATTCCAGTCACATTCCAGATCACCAAAAACCAAGTTGGCCATCTACCAAGAGGATAATTTCTCATCAGCTGTCAGACTTCTCTCTTTGTTGTATCTCTTCAGTCCCTTCTAGGTAGCTGTTGGTTCTCTTCATGCATCACTCCCTTTCAGCTCTTCTCTCCTGCTATAAGCTTGTTGCCAGTCTCCCGCTCTGAATCGCCCCAAGATCCTCTGCCCTCACCTCATGCGTCAGACTTTCTCTGGTGGAAATCCTGTGACGAGGCTGACTTCCTCCATAACAAATCCATTCTGTCCTTGCTCAGCTGATTTTCACAAACTGAACAATTATATTGCTCTACATAAAGATACCCTGACAACTGTCCTCTAACTCCCTCTGAAAACTGGTTTCATTTACATCCATTTTTTCTTACATAGGAGTTCACCTTTTATAGTTTAGCTTCCACTCGTAGCAGTTAGTCTAAACATCTCCTGTCAGTGCCCCTACAGACATCATCTCTTATTCCACCTTCAACCTCTTTGATCTGTCAAGTGCCTCCAACGCAGATAACCAGATTCCTCAGCTTCATGTAAGCCTATGGTTGCTTTCTCCCCCCCCTCCTGTCTTGTTCTTGAGTGACTTCATGCATTTGATTTCAGTTATCATCTTTGATTTTCTGTTCACTCCTTCTACTGTACTTTGTTTCTTTATATCCAAGTTAAAATCTCATCATGTCTCTGTGATATCTCTTTATGATGTCCAATATTAAGTCCAAGTTGGACTTGTGCTGGACTGCTCTCTCTGCACTCAAGTTATCTTTGTTGACCCTTTCTGCATAACTTTGACATAGTCTTCTCCCAGCTAATTTGCTTGCTGCAGCACTTCTCATCTGATTGCAATACCCCTTTCTCTGGTCTAACCCTATCTCCTCCCATACTTATTCCAAATGATACTCAGTTTTCACTACATGAATCACATCAACTTTCTTTTTGCCTTCCTTCACTATCTCTCCTTACCTATTGCAGCAAGTAGCAGCAGCTTGCCTCTTCCCTCAGCACCCTTTATAAGAATTCTTCCACCCATTTCCTGTTGTTAATTTCCTCGAAATCCAGTTGGTCCAAGATCCCCATGTCCATAGCTGTGCTTTCATGGCAGATACCCACAGTTCTTGAGAAGAATCTTGCACTGAACTCATGCTGCAAAGCAACTGAGCTGTTCTTCCAAAATCTCCCTTAGAACATCTCTTTTGACATGATTACCACTAAAATCACAACTGCACTAGGGCCACTGTCCATCCCATTGACAGTCTAACTCCTTCCCTGCATTTCCACATTTCTCTGTAGCTATGCCTTGACTCTGAACTGTAAACTCTCTTCTTTATTGTCATTCTCTGTTTGTGCAGAGCCTTTCACTGTGGCCTTCTAGTCCATGACTCATAGAGGATATGTCAATGCACTCAAGTAATAGGGAACATGAATTCTGCAAACAAGCCAAAGCTCTTCGAAATCTTTGTGACTCAGGGTGTTCAGAATCTGAACCTAGCTCCAACCACAAATTTGGCAATTGGCCTGCAACTCTGCAAAAGCTTTGTGTCAAACTCATATTGGAACATCCTTGAAATTAAGGGGTGGTGTTGGAATCTGCATCCAAATTTCACAGCTGTAGGTCACCTCTCAAACACGGGTATTTGGAAGACGGTGAGGGCTGTGCTGTAAGCAGCTACATCGGCGATGAGATATAGCTGCTGTTTTTTTGCCGTCTGTGTTTTTGAAATGCTTGCTGCAAGGACAGCTGTGAGGCAGATGCCGTTCTGAGTTCAGATGTGGAATGTTACAGGGTCACTCTGCTTACCTTATCATAAAAAAGCACGCATTCTTATGCTCTTCATGTACTGGAAAACAAATCCATGACAAATACTGTATTGTGTGCAAGGGCTGGGGGTGGGGGAGAAGAAGGGAAGGGTATCTCGTCGTTAGGGGCTGCTGGTGCTAGGCACCACAAAAGAAAGCCCTGTTTGTCAGCCACACTTAGAGATAGAGGCCCCAGCATGAGGCACCTGCAGCAGTCTAAGGATGGCTCCGTGGATGAGTAGTGTACCAGTGGCTACGGTTTCTCGCCTGCCACACAGAGCCAGGAGGAGTGGTGGAACAAGGGAATCCGGGGTTACACAGCCTGATGACATGGGGTGAGGAATTCTCAGATGCTTTTAAAGGATTCCTGCAAGAGGCAGAATGTAGTGTATGGTCCTAGACTTTGGTCTGTATTGCTGTGCCCACAAAAACCAATATATTCTGGGCTGGCGATGGGCAGTAGCTGTGTTACAGGATGTCAGTGCTGTGGTTGCCAGCTTCTTGTTGATTGTAGAGGGAGTAGAAGATGAACAAAG
This sequence comes from Psittacula echo, assembly GCF_963264785.1. NCBI lineage: Eukaryota > Metazoa > Chordata > Aves > Psittaciformes > Psittacidae > Psittacula > Psittacula echo. The sequence continues at coordinate 10,340,278 of NC_137743.1, read as the reverse complement.
ATGGGGTAAAGACCATTGGAGAGGAGCCGAGACTTGAAGTGCATGAAGAGGGGAGAGGATGATAAAAAGCAAGTGGGTTTGAAGCCTAAGAAGACATGGCAGGAGGCTGAGAACCAGAAAGTGGTGAGGATTTCTGAACAAGGAAGTCTGGGCTGAAGGGTGGGAGCTCATGTAGGGCTGGAGTCTGCCGGCAGGGGAACTGGGCTGACAGGGCTCACAGGGGTGTGAGTGATAGTATGAATGGCATGGTGAAGAAAGGCTGGTAGGAGAGCCAAAGTTAGGTCAGGGAGAGGGAGAAAGAGGAAGAAAAGGAGGAAAAAGCCAGAAAGTGATGCAGAGAATTTTTCTCCACCTGGCTCTTTTCTACACCATGAATAAGCTTCCAAGCCTGAAGAAAATCTTTGCCTTTTACTTCCCTGTGTCTTTCTTCCCAGTGTCCCTCAGTCTTGAAAAATTGGGTTGAGTTATGTGAGGGAGGATGAGAGAGAGGATGGAAGAAGCCCACATCAACTTGTCTGGGCAGCTGTTACTACTGGTTACGTATTCTATATTCATGCATACTACATTTCCCATGTTAGCTGCATGGCTTGGATCCTGCAGCTGCAGACAAAGGTTCTGGGCTGTGTTCTTTCAACTTATTGGCCTGTGCAGTTTGTTACAGGAACAGCTACAGATTCCAAGGCACATAATAGATGAGAAACAGTGAAAATGGAGACTCATACCTGCTTGCTTGTCTGCCTAATCTATCTGACTACCCCTTGTACTTATGTAGTTTCCTTCACAGTAGGGTCTCTGCACCTATATAAGTTGAATGCTCAACATACTTGGCACAGGCATGAATATGGAAACATTGCCCACTGCCACGTTGGTGTACAGGGTTGCCAAGACAAATACAGGGTCCTATCCTGCTGCTATTCAATGCACAGAACTCCTATTAGGAGAGTTCTGCCTAAAAAATCAATGGAAAGATTTGACTCCTTTCAAATGGAGCTTTTTGCAGTATAAATTGCACTAGCTTTGTTGTGCACAGAAGATAAACCCCACATTTTTTCCTGACTATCCCTTTTTGCTAACATGCCCTTTGGAATGTGCTTTTTCACACCACTGTATCTCACTAGCATCATGAGATTGTTTTCAATCAAGGCGCAGTAAAAGCATCCAGAATAGGGTGCATTTTTAAATTGGTGCATTAGGTTGGCTTTTTAGACACACTTATAAATATGACTGCTGATTATTCACACGTGAGCTCTCCACATGGTATATTTTAAACTATATAACAAAAAAACCCCAAACAAACAAACAAGTAAACCAAACCAAAAAAAACCCAACCCAGAGATAAAATAAAGGTGATATTAAATGTGTGAGGATGCCATCATTACACCTGCAGGTAAAAATCACTGTCTGAAATCACCTCAGAGGGATATGGACTGAAAGAAACTGCTAGTTTGGCTGGTGGTTTAGAGGATGTTCTATTGCTGAGCTACTAAATAAATCCCCTTTTGCCCTGCACTGCCTCCAGCAAGCCCTTAGCCTTCCCCACTCTGTCTTCCCCACACTGTTTCTCTATTTTTCCTCATAATCTCAGCCCTGATTCTCTTTTTCCCATTCTTCTGAATGTTGAAGTCATGACCTTTGTGGTTTATAGGCCACAAGAGACTGAGCTAAATGTGTTAGCACAGAGTCAAAACAAGTAATAGCTGGCCAATTAAATTAATAATCCATATTGTTACAATGTTTAACCACGGCTGTTTCCTCAGTGGTCTGTTTAAATCACAGCCAAGTCCTGACCTATTAAAATGAATAACTGGAATTATGAGAAACTCCATTTAATAAACACAGCAAGGAACGCAACACAATCGGTATGAAATATTTATTACCACTTTAAGCAGCAGCTAGTTGAGATTTAAGATTGGATTAATGAAGGGGTTTTAATTCCTGGCTAAGGGTAGAAAGCTTAAACCTGGAACATTTCCTCAATTTCCTGGTATGGCTTTGCAATGGGCAAGACTCGAGATGGGAGCGCTCAATTCGATTCATGCTTTCCCCTTGCAGAGCTCTCTCCTGACACGTTCGATGCAGGAGGAGATCAAAGCAAGCAGGTTCCAGACAAGTGGCTCAAGTGGCTTGAAAAAACTCAGGGGAATAAGGGCTGGAGCACTAGACATGAGCCTTTGGATTTTAAAATGAGCACTCCTGCCAACCACCATCCTATGGAGAGCAATGTTAATGGAAGGCTGGTACATTCCCAGTGACAACGGCTCGTGTGCATGCATTATTTTTTGCGATATGTCTCAGGGCTAGAGGAGGGGGAGAGAAAAATCTCTTCTCTCTGAAATTTGTCAGACAAAATCTCAAGCTGGGAGCAGACTCTCACTGTTTCAAATGGCCCAAGTATTGTTTTTCTTTAGTGCAGCAGTACCAAGGTTTTGCTGTTTTTATTCATGCTGCATGCTCATCTTCAGGGTTTCTCCACTCAACACAAAAGCAACTGTTCTTCTTGGATCAAAGTTAAAAGGTTGCCAGGGTTGAAAAGTAGCCTACCATGCCAAAGCTCAAATGGGGATATTTTCCTTTTGTTTTCTACTCCTTCTGATGTAGTAAAGCTGAGCAGGTTAATAATACGCAAATCCTGGCACACTGTTGCTGTTTGGAGGTGCCATGTCAAGGGGCCATGTAGTAATTGCTCTGGGCTGGATAGACACCTGGAGTATCATGTCTGCAATGGTGGATCTTTCCCATCATTTCCTCCATAATGGTTCCACACCATAAATTGTCATGATCCATCAGAAAGGCTCTGATGCATTAAACCACTGCCCTAATTTAAGTAAATATAGGCTGCTGCCATTGCCTCCAAGGACCTCATTTTCAGCATGTGCTGTGATGACACGAAGAATCATACATAGTTTCTCCTCCCCTCCCTCTTTTGATTCTTAATGAATAGCCCCAGCCTGAGAGCTGGAGATGCAGAAGACTTATACACAGCTATGGACAGCAGGATCATGGACAAAGCAAGTTCTTCCATGCTTTTCCTATAACACATTTGAGCCTGAACCTGGCAGGATCCAGCATCTGGGGTAGTACAGTTTCAAAACCCATTCAGCCATGTTGATAAGACTGGCCAGCAAAACCCTTCTCCTCTTATGCGGTGGCAGTCTCAGCCGTGACCCTGATTGCATCAACAGCTCTTTCATTTGTACAAGGTGGTAGACAAGCAATTCATCTTGTGCTCAGGATGTGTTTGTCCCATAGCATCCAACTGCTTAGCTGAGGGAGTTCTTCTGGCCGTTGTTTCCCAGTTCAAGCCAGTTGAAGATTCTGCAGCACTAGCTTGAAGTCTGCACGCTGGGCTTGCTTAGCCTCTGCAACACACAGCAGCCAAGAGGAGCAGAGAGCAGATGATGCCCTGGTGATCGCTAGAGAGATTGGCAAAGACATGATGGAACCCAAAATTGCTGAGTGCTATCTCTTCATCTCAGATTTCTGTTGGGAAATACATTCACATGAATGAATTAACCTGGGACATTCCCAGGGCTTTAAAACTGAGCTGGATCTTTTTTTTTTAGCTGTCTTTCAGTGTTATAAATATCTTGACTTCTCTGTGTTGTTAATGAAAGTAACTTTGTTTCCCTGATTGAGATTTTTTGTGTAAGGTCATCTCCTAAACTGTAAGAAATAGGAGAAACTTCTGTGGGCCTAAGCGAATGAGCTCCCTCCTTCGTGAGAAAATTACACCTCGGGTACTTCCCTGCTGGCCTTGGTAAACATCCTCGTGCATGCGAGTGCTGCTGTGCTCACGCACAGGATGTGCAGCAATGGTGCGTCTCCAGGAATACACAGCAAGTTATTTATGTCCTGGACTGTATGCAAGAACCAGTGTGAATGGATGTGACGTGGCTCAAATAGGTCTTCAGTGTCCCGGGCTCATGCCTGGTGAGCCCTGCCACCAGAGGTGAACATTGGATCAGGAAGTTGCTCCACAGTGCACCTGGACCAGCAACCTGTTGGAGAGGGAAACTATGGCAAGCTTTTAGCCAGAGACTGGCACGGAAAAGCCCTGCTGTGCTGATAGCCCACACTCTTGGCTTGCAGGAATCCCAGGAAAACCTGCCAGCCACTATGCCTTCCAAGATCAGGAAGTAAAACTGTGGTCTTTGTGTTATCTTGCTGCACTTTTTTATTGGTTTAGTCTGCGTTTTCCTTTCTGAGTCTCTAGGCAACATTTCACATTGTTGTCTCTTGCTGTTCTTTCTATGGTTTCCTTCAAGGCTCCCTTCAGAAAGAAGAGCACAAGCATCCAAGAGATTAAACCAGAACATTTCTTCGACATTGCATTGCCTCATTTCATTTTCCCAGATTTCTCTTGTAGCAAGCTCAGGTCCTCAGAAAGCTCTTCACATTGCTTACGTACTTGGTACGTACATTTTAATCTGGGCTTATGTACCTGCTCCCAGCTGCAGTTTAACCTTCCTCTAGTCAGCATCTCTCCCTGCACTCCCCCACCTCTATGTCTCAGCTGAGTGCTCCCTCCCCAGCTCCAGACTAAAGAGGCATGGCAAACAGAGCAGCTTAGATGTAACAATATTGATTGGTGGCCTTGCTCCAGCTGGCATGGGTATTGAGGGTCTCCCACCAGCATTTTAGATACTATGGGTGTTTGTCCTGTACTCCACAGTCATATCCAAGTGGTCCCTGTGAGCCCTCACTAGTATGATGAACATCCCAGGCAGACGAAGGGACTTTCCCAAGGCCTTGCACAGGACACAGCAGCCTGGGACTTCCCTTGTCTCACATTGCTGAATGCCTTGCGAACCATGATCTCTCCCAGCATGCTTGAAAATCTCAGAGCTCTAGGGAATGGGCAGATTATATATAGGGCAGATTCCCTGGAAGCTAAAAATTGATGTTTTTATTTAGGCTGTTAGCAGAATTGCCATGGGAAATGAGAATCTACTGGGCTACCTTGCAGGGACATACACGTGTGAATTTTCCCTGAGCAAAACCCCTCTCCATGGTAGGGTAGTTTTCCTCAGTTTCCCTTTGCTGCTCACACTGAGTATCTTCCACTACAGCCCCTTGTTCAGTGCAGCATCAGAAGCACCCATGCAGAAGCTGCTGATGCCCTCAACATGATACTTTAGAAATCCCATCTCAATAGGGTTGTGGCGCATAATGCTTAAAATATCTGTGGTGGCTGGAATGAGGTGTCCTAATCTAGCCAGCCCAGAGGAGCCGAGCTGGTGTCAGCAGCAGGAAGGATGCCCTGCAGAACTGCTCCAGGGGAGGGAGGGAGCCTGGGAACCCTGCCCAGCCACATTGGCACTGTGCAAATTGATCCTGGGAAGAGCTGCTCCGAAGCTTAATGAAGACAACGACCGGGCTTCGGTGGTGATCAGTGGACATGGGCAGCAAGGCAGAAGCAGGTATCATGCTTTAATGTTGAATCATTTGATACATGATAGAGAAAGCATCTGCACTTGCCTGCGGTGTTGGTCTCCAAGCCAGTGATGTGCTGTGCAGCATCCCAGTGAAGGACCAGTCATGTGGCAACCTGAATTTATTTGTGCCTGTTTCTCCCTGTCATTCTTCAGTGATTTTCCCTCTGCTTTACTACGAAACTTCTAGGAAAGCAAAGTTGGCCTGATTCAAGTTGGATATGAAGTGTTTCAGAGCCCTTGTTAGCAGCTCGTTGTTCTGGTTTGCTTGTTGCAAATGAATTTAATGGAAACATAAAAGGCAGGTCAGAGGGAAAACAAGAAAAAGGAAAAAGAAAAACTGTAAAAAGTAATGAAAAAAATTAACCAGACCCACATAATTTAAAGAAAAAATACTGCTGTTGAATTCCACTGTTTTCTTTTGGAGTGTGATAACAGAGATGTTGTTATTTTTAAAAGGAAGCAATATGACATCCCATTTAATTTCCTCCAAAACAAGGCAATCTGGCTTACCAAATATAGCCTGACAAAGAAAAATAGGAATTTCCTGATCAAAGATCCAAGAGTGCAGTGCTCCACCTTAAATCCCTCCCACCTATTAGGCCCCCCTTTAGACAAGACAGAGAAACAAATTTCTCACACATCAATGATGCCTCCATAATCAATTTCAAATAGCCCCTTGCATAGGGATGCAAATCTTAGCTTTCTCTTCATAAAGCCTTTTAGAAGATGGATGTACTGATCTGATATTATTAAACGAAAAGTGGTCTCTTTTTAATCTAGAGATGCAGGGGCGTTAGTAACAGAGTGAATCAAAGGCCTGGTCTCTTTCTCTTCCTAATTATCAATAGTGTTTTATAATCTTATTAATATTGATACACAGTATACTGAAGATCTGTTAACGTATAATGTATGTGGAGGATAATTAACGAGATCCGAGTCAGATCAATCGCCTATTTGACAGAAAACGGTGTGTGGCTTATAAATTATACATATGCTAGGTATGGCTAGAAATGTTTAAAGTTTCAGTCCAATCCTTCCAGTATAGCACTGGGAAAACTGATGAACTTAAAGGCACAGTCCCTTGCCTGTTAGGTTTATACTGTACACTCAGAGGAATAACTCTTATTTAAAAATCAAAGAGTTCCATTAACTGCCAAGATCTCAAAGCAGCACAGAAAACACACCTTCTCCTTGTGAAGTGCAGCTAAACAAAAGGCAAAATCTTGTAAGAAAAAGGATGATTAATAAAAGTGAGGTAATTTTCCTTTTGATTTCTGAGAGGAGGTAGCATGCAGGATGTTCCAAATGACAGAAATGATCCCACATCTTCACACTGGCCTTTAACAAGGTTAGACTAGCTAGTGCAGTAAATACAATTAATAATCCCAATTAATATTGCATGTTTTGGTAGGTTTGAGAGCATGAAAGCTTTCCACAGATTACTCTTCACTCCCCAAAGCAGACGTGGCGTGATGAGACCAAGAGATGGAAATGTGGAAATAAAACTTTCCTTTTTTGTTGTTGCAGAGCTCCTGATAAGCATGGGGCTGAGATGAAAGGAGATGTCAGGTTTAACAAAAATAACATATTATTATTATTAATAATTTAGCTCAAGGGTATGACCCAGTGCAATAATAACTGCTCGAGGCTGTGAAACTTCACCAACGTTGTGAAAATGGCTCAGACTCTCTCAGCTTTTCCATGGTGGACCTTGAGGCAAGTTCAGCCATGGTGTGAGAACATGAGATTCCCAAGGTGGAGAGGCTGCATCAGTCCCTTGTGTTTCACGTAGGAAGGCTTGAATCAGATAAACTAGCTAGAAATTCAGCTTCCTCTGGAATCAAACTTCTACTGATGTCAGTGGGAGTTTCACTTGAGGGAAAAAATATAGGCAGTACCATGCAGGATCATGCCTCAGATAGGATACACTTTATTCAGTGCCCTTTCTGACAGGAATAAGTTCCCAGTGCTGTGGAGAAAAACATAAGCTGAGGCTGCACTCAGCCATACCAGGTCCCAGATTATGTCTGTCACATGCAGGGAGGACAGAGTTGATTGGTGCAGTCACCTTGGTTGCTCTCAACATATAGCTCACAGAAACTTTTTAATAGGTATCTGTGGGTCGGAATCCAGAAAGTTCTTGTTTTGACTTACCTCTAAAAGCAAATGGTTTATCCACAAAAACTGGGATTTCTTTTGTTTGCTTTCCTTTCCTTTTCCTTTTTTTACCATGAACCACTATACAAGCTGTATACCTATATAAATACCCTTGTTTTTCTGAAACAAGCCAAGTGCTTTCACTGGCACCCACGACAACATGACAGTCACCAAACTTGTCCCTGAACACAGCCTTTTTCTGAAGGTAGAGATTCAAATCCACCCAGCTTACCCCTGGAAACCCAATGATCCTCAACAAAAACCAGTTTACACAAGCTGACAGTTCGTTTGTAATTAAGCCTTTAGCATATGACTATGTGTGAGCTTGTGCTTGTTGCAACAGAAGCCCTGATGGGCAGACAAGAGCCCCAAGCTGGCTACCAGTGGCAATACCTGGATACCGCAGAATTACCTGATGGAGACTCTGAGGATTAGCAAAGCTTTTCCTGAGTCATCCTTTGTATAGCCCTTATAGGGCCATCTCAGTCAAAGTGGCCAGCATGTCTGTGGTGTGGTGAGTAAAAGATTTGCCTTGTTAAAGTAAATGGGGGAAAATTGTTCCGCGCTTTGCCAGGTGAAGTGTTAAATACAGGATCCAGTCACAGGGAAGGGCAGGAAAGGCTTGCCAGATTACAAAGGCCATTACTTAATGGCCATGCCATCCCTTGAGCCAAGGTTTAAAGTAAATTATTTAAATCATAATATTATGCCCTTTCCCCTGAGAGGTTCGCAGGGCTAACCTAGCATGAATGAGTGAATGCTCATAGCCTCCAGATGAGGCAGCCATGGCACATGGGAGCACAAGCTGGAGTGCTCAAAATGGCCATAACTTCAGAAAAATGGACCCCAAGCCGCAAGCAGCAACAGTTTTGATACAAGTGAATTCTTTGCAGTCTCTGAAGATGAGTCAGTAGCTAAATCAGGTAAAACTGCTCTGGTCTCCTGACTCTCCCGCACTGTGTTTGAACCATTAGACTCATGCTTCCTTCTGTCCATTAGTGGCTTCATTTCTGTCTCACAGCATTAATTCAGGTTATGCTGCTTGCAGTGCTCCATATAAATGAGTTTAAGACCACACAGGTTCACAGGAATTGGTGTGGTCGGGAAATGTTATTGTCTCTCACTCACATCCTACCATAAAGGATCCATTGGAAGGTTTTAATTGTGCCCTGTCCCATGATCAAGTTACTGGGGTGGTCACCATCAGACAGGGTCTGGGTTTACCTGTCCCCTCAGCCTGCTTCTCTGTCATGCTCTCCAAGTTGTCTTCGTTCCCATTTTACACTTTCCTTTTTCATTCCATTTTATTGACACAGTTTAGCCTTGGTTAACTATATTGAAATAATATGTCAAAAATATTCTTAACTGAAGGTCAAAACTGCTTCTCCAGTTAAGTGCTCTAATCATGCGTCTTTGCTGAATCTTTCTCAATGGGAAGCCAAGATCAGAAGTCACTTCTCCGTCCCTCTTTTCCCAGAGACAGGGATATCCATCCACTAGTGCTGTGACCATATTGCATTATCCTTCACAATTTTTAAGTAAAATGAAATAAAAAAAGAGCTATTTTTTCAAACTCTTTGAAGGAAAGACCAAAATATCCCATTTGGATATTCACTGGCTAATGCCAGTCCAGGAACCAGTCTTCAAACACCACTCTGTAACACAGAACACAATGAATTAACGTTAAAGATAGCAGGAAAATTGAGGTACAAATCAGCTACAGGAAGGAACAAATTAACAGTAGGAAGGAAGCAGCAAGTTCAGATAGCGGGGAGCTGTGCTGGTTTGCAATGCCTGGAATGAAGACATCCCCCTCCTCCCAAGCAGGCTCCAGCGTGCCCATGGGTTAGGCTGGTCTCATACCGAAAGGCTGTGAGATATTTATGGCCCAGCCAGCATCAGCCTGAGGCCATGAAAACGGAGCTATTGGGTTGTATTTTGGAGAGCTCATTTCACAACACTGAGTTTTTTCAGGCAAAACTGAGAATACACATGCATTTTCCAGTGCTTTCGGGTACGCAGTCAGCCCTGGAGCAGGGACGCCTGGGTGCCACAGCTCAGAAAGGACAGCAGAGTGGGGACCACCCTTCTCACCATCCCATTCCCACCAGCCTGGGAAACCAGCCCCATGACCAAGAGACTGGTTAGGTCAAAACTGGAGGTGATGGGGGCAGACTCTGCTCCTTACCGTTAAGGGCGAGACTTGGAGCGGCATCCAGCAGCCAGGCTTCCTGCCTGAGCTGGGAGCTGCATAGGAAACTCCAAGCGCCATCCCAAACCTGAAGCTGTCAGCTGCCCAGGAGGAGTTTTAGGGCCAAAGAGGTCAGCTGAGCAGTGCTGTTCTTCCCTGTCCCACTCCTCCCACTCTCCTCTACACTCCTTTTCTGCCTGCTCTAAATTGCAGTTTAATGCTCATTACCAAGTCAGCAAGTGTTAATGAGCAAGGAAAAGGAGGACACTGAGTGCACGGAGGCAGACAGGGGAGGTGAGGGCTGCAAGGAGATGGCACCAATGCCCCAGCTCTGAGAGGCAGGTGCTGGAAGATGGGCCTCTTCTTTGCAAATCCTGCCTTTCCACCTACAGGCTCTCTTCTGTCTGTGTAGCCCCCAAAACACAAGGGCAGACAGAGCAGAAAGTATGGAGCATGGGGACAAGGTGCAGAGGCTGCAGCCACCTCAAAGCCCCCATCCTGGCAGAGGTGGAATCATCGCCTGTGAAGCCTGTCAGGATGCTCTTTCCTCAGCTAAACCATACTGAAATATCTCTCATGGCCTGTCAGATAATGTCAAAGCACCAGCGTGAGAGAGTCTGTGTCCTACCTCCAGGTACCCCAATTTATATTCCAGTACCTTTCTCAGCGGTTTGTGATAACATGCCAGACTTTACACCCAAGTGACTGAGGTCCTGGCATATTTCCCTGTCTGCCAACTGTCACGAATGGAGGTGGGAATGGTGAAGCCTTCATCAGCGACAGAGGGGTGTGCTGGACCGCCAAGGCGGCCATACCTGCTTTCACATCATCATTTTGTTTAGATCAAACTGGTGCAACTTCCTGGTGCGTATAAATCCTCAGTGATTTTGATTTAAACCTTTTAAGGCTGAAACGTTTTCCCCTCCCTAAAGAAACACTGTTTTACAATGAGATAAGTTTAACGGAGAGTCCATAAAGGCGAGTTAAGCACCTTGGCAACATCCAAGGGTAAAACACACAGGTAGTAAATGGTTTTCAGATTGCATTATTTCCTGGAGTCCTTGGACAGAGCGTCTTTACATCTTCCTGGGTTCCAGCGTGGTGCTCACAATGTTATCGGAAGTCAAAATGCATTTTTAAGGAGCTCTGCCTAGCCTGAAGCACTGACTTATGAACAGAGAAAGAAACGGTTTTCAGAGAAGAGGTGTGTGTCCTAGCTGCAGTCTGGAGTCTGGCCCATCACGGTATTTCACATCCTGTGCTCTGCATTGACTTTGGAGGGAATTACAGGCACCGGCCTCCTTCATGCAGAGACACTATATAATCAGCCTGGGCTGCTCTAGCAAATACTAGCAGAGTGTATTAAAGATCCATGCCTTTCCGCCAGCTAGTGCAGTTAACTAAGAAGCTTTACTTATTGAGTAAAGCTGAAATTTTACAAAAAGCTCATTTCCCAAGTAGGCAGCAAAGGAAGAGAGCAGGAATTTTAAAGGCCTCAGCACCCTGGGTGCTGACTGAAAACTAAGCCCTTTTGAGAATCTGACTGCTAAGGTGTCACCATGGGAGTTAAAGGAATCATTGAGCACTTGAGAAAAACAGAACTGAATTTCATTGCCTGCAGGTATACTTACCTACGGTTTCTTTCTTAGGATAAGACTTCAAGAGCAAGTGGCTCTAACTTAGTGGCTTGCCGCTCTCTCCTTTCTTCCCCCTCCCTTCTCACTCTTCAGTCAGGCAGTTCAGCTCACTTAACCACTGCAGGACTATTCACATTTTTTGCCAGTTGAGTTTTCTACCCTGTGGTGGGGTGTTCCAAACATCACTGAGCCTGATGCAAGGGACATGGTGCACAGGAAGGAGAGGTGGTGTCAGGAAATGCCTTTAAGGTCAGTCCAGTTGTCCACTGAAAGTCCATGCTCCTCCTCTGCACTGTGTAATCCCATGAAAACATTGCAAACCAACAGTGCTGCTGGGGTGGATGGTCATAGTGGCTCTGGTAGCAGCTGGAATGCTCTGAAAAGATGGGATAGACAGTGGGTGCTTGAAAAGCTGGCACTAGTAGAGAAAGAAGGAAGATGTTGAGTGATGTTGGCCTAATTCCACTTTAAAATCATATTGTAGCTACTTATGCACAATACAGACACTATTTTGTTTCCTTTCTTTAGGTAGCTATGGACTTGAGGGCAGATCGATTGTTTTCGGTCTTTTAAATTCACACAGAACCAAAAGAATGATTTTTTCCATCCACTTTCTAGATTTTAGCAAAAGACACAAATAACCTACAGCAGCTTCACGCTAACTAAATAAAAGCAATTCTTTTCTTACTAACAAGGCCAGCAAATTAGAAGTTGAGGGTCCTCTTTTTCTATCCATTTACCGCTCTTTTAATCCTCCTCCCCACCTTTTAAAATCCTTGAGGGAAACAGATGAGCTTTAAGCATGACCCAGAGGTTGCTGTAGATGTATGTTTGTACATACACATTCTCTGGAACCTTTGCACTTCACTAATCCACACAGGTCATGATGAGCATACAAACCCCAGCCACCTCGCCCCTCAGCAAAGATTTACTAGTCTATGCAGAATGAAGGCACTATTGTTAAGACTACACTGACCTCTTGAAAAGTATTACAGAATATTCACTCATCTCCTGTGAAGTATTATCATAAATAAACAGAGGCACATAAATGAATGAAGTGCATTTCATGTCATAATACATAAATTCATTTGCTTCACAAATTGCAGGACTCACTGTAACCAGCTGACTCATTCAAAAATGCAATACAGTTTTGAAAGATAAAGTACTAAGTAAAAAAACATGTATGACACACAGATAATGGTTACTAAACATAATGCACATATCAAAATACTATCTGTATAACAATTGCAAAGCTACAGATAAATCATTTTATCATGCACCTTTGCCTTCATGAGTTTTGCTGTCCACCAAAGGTTCAATCTTACTATTTACCACCTTTGTGCTTTTGAAAAGAAAGAGTGAAACTATGGCTGTCATGGAAATGAGTGAGAAAATGCACTGAAATTTAAAGGGGGCAGAATGGAAGTGAGTCCTTGAAAGTCCTCAAATGCCGCAGCTAAAAATGGAGATTTTTCAAACCTCCACAGGATTAAGAACCATAATTCCCTAAATTTCAATGTGAAAAAACTGTGCATGTATATTGTGATATCTGTGTAATGAATTTGTGAGTACTACAGTACAACATTGCTTGAAATTGTTTCCATTTATGCTACAACTTTGATCAGCTTACTTGGACTTGCCAACAACACTGGAAGAAGAAGATACCAAGCTCTTTGTGAGGGTGGTCAGACATTGGAACAAGTTGTCAAAAGACTGTGGCATCTTCATATAGAAATAGCGAACCCCCTGGGCAACCTGCTGTAGCCAACTGTGCTCTGAGCCAGGGGGATTGGAGTGGATGACCTCCAGAGGTGCCCATTCAGTGATGACATGACCTGCAATGCTTTAGAACCAGAATGAGATTAACATTTGGTGTGCTAACAATTGCTGCAGCGTTACACATAGCAAAATAATATGATGAGAATGGTGTAACATATGTTGCAATGCTTCTCTCCTTTGAAAGTCAGAGTTTGATACATGGCTGTCAGAAAGCAGTATTTTCTTCAGTAATATAAAATACATTTGTATCTCAGATATATTTCTTCGCCTTTTTAGATCTCTTTTCTTAATGCACTCAAATGCTAAGCACCATTCCAAATTCACGTCGATATATCTATTGACATCTTTCTTGCTATTTTCCTCTTCTTCTATTCTCTGTGGGATCAGTCTTGCCAACTGCTCCTGAGATCTTTGGTTATGATCTAGCAAAGCCCTTAAGCACATGCTTAACTTTAAGAATGCAAACAGTCTTTGTGAATTCAGCAGGACATTTCCTTTAACTGCTTTGCTGGGCTGAGGCCAAAGTGCTCAGTGCTCTATACACAGATCGAAATATAATAATTCACACACAGTTAGAAAATCACTGCAGAGTGTAAAATAAATTGGAACAGATTTTTCCCAGTCCTTTCACAGAATTTGGCCATGAAACACTGCAAAATTCTACCAACTCTGAATACAGCTTATAAATTAACAGAATTCAATTCATCAACATATGTCATGGAAAATATCTGGTTTATACACAAAGTTACTTTCACATGCACATTTTTTTCTCTCCCTCCCCCCCCGGACACATACTTACAAGACATAGGCCTGCTTGACTCTGTTTCTTATGAACCATGTTCCTCAGCAAATGTCGTCATTTCTGGCTTTCTCTAAAGTTCAGAAAATCTGCACAAATTGCTAGGTAAAAGTTCATGATTCTTTAAAGCTCTTAAAAGACATTTTGGGGGAAGCTGTACAGAAGTTTACCAGCAGTTTGCAGATAAGCACAAACAAGGCAGAGATGCAAACATGAGACCAGCCTAGCAGGGTCAGGCCAAAGGTCTGAGTTCTTGCTACACCAGGTGCCCAGATAAGAGCACAAGAACAGGGCAAATGTATTGGGCATTTATATACCCTAACTTTACTCACTCAGCTTCCAGCAACTGGCGGCTCAGGTCTCCCCAACCCAGAAGTGGTACACCAATATTTACTAGTACATTAATCTTTTACTGTGTTTAATTTTATTACTTTATCTAGTCTCTTTTTTAATCTGTGTAACTTCTGGCACTCACAAAATCCTGCAGCAAGGACTTTCACAATTTAAACCAGCCTGCGAAGAGGTACCACCAAACATTTGCTGTTTGCTCTGAACACGCTACTTGCTCATCTCTTAAGCGAGAACTAGGGGCAGCAAATAAAACAGCAGTCAGTTATTCACCTTCCCTGTGCCATTCATGATTTTATATTCTACTGTAACACCCCAACTCTGCCGGCTCTTTTCTTAGCAAAAACTCCTCCTCCAATCATTCCCCTGTAACATTCTTAGTACAAAGGAAAAGCTGATGTGCTGGCAGAGGCGAGCTGTCTGCTTCAACAAGGTGCTTGTAGGGGAATTTGAGCTCCCAGGCTAATGAGACCTGGACCAAGAGGTCTTGCCAAGTTGTGATTGCTTAAACTCTTGCATTTTGCGGTAACGAACACCTCCTCGTGCATCTACTAGAGTCTGCACACAGCTAGTTGTGAGCTGTAAAATAGGTCATATATGAATGGCAAAAGCAAGCCATCCTTTCTTTTAACTGCTAAAATGAGAAAATATTTAAGTGAACAAAAATTTCTCAAAATAGTTTGTGTGGAGCTTTCTGCTGGTTCTAAGAATCAGAGCTCATCTCTCTTTTTGTGCCATGTAAGACAGGAAGACTGAAGTGTGGAGGTGAGGCCAGTTTCTTCCTTGACATATTTACTTCAAACTTTCTTTGTGGGTTTTTGGGTGGTTTGTGGGTACAACTGCGTATGTGTGTTAGTTCATTGCACACTACCCTAAGATTTAGGCAGCAGAACTGGCCAATGAGCTACATGACTACTAAAAAAATGAATGAGGCAGTTCAGACAAATAACTGAAAACAATAAAATAAATTAACATAATTCCCCAGCTTTTATACATGATGCTAAAATTCCTCTTAGCCGAGTATAGTACATATTCAAGACTGCAAGATTACCTCCAGCTCTGATAGCTGATATTCATGCATGCTTCCAGATAGGTCTTCTCTTCTGATAAAGACACATATTGTTAACCCACTTCGGATTTCTCATAAGCTGTGCTTATTGTTGCATTTGTTCCCACAGCATTTGTTCAACTTTGCAAGGCCTAAGTCTTGTATTCATGCTATAATGCTTTGAGACCATGAGATGTGTCACTAAAACACCTAGAAAAACAGAGGCTAATGAACTGCCTTTATTTGCAAGTGTGTTTGTTACTTTGTGAACCTCAGTTAATCTAGTACTAAAATGGGATGAAATCTTGGCTCCATGAATGTCAGCAGCAAAAACTCACACTGACATTAAGGAGGTCAAGAATCTACTGACTTCTTATGCCTTGCCAAGTGCTGCAAATCTGTTTGTGCTGGTGTATGTAAAATGGGATGTGAGATAGAAACACAAGGATTCAACCTCAAAACTCGGTACTTCTCTATGGGAATCTGTAATTCATACATTGCGTCTCCTAATGGGCATTCTTTGTCTTTCTTTTTCATGGCTGCTTTTGAGTGTTTCTGGTGTGACCAAGCAGGGTGAGCACTGGCTGTGCATCCAAATGTACCAGGTACACTGCATCTGCATTGGGATGTTAGTGAATGTTGTCATCAGGAGATTGGCAAGGCAAGAGCCTGGTAAGAAAAGCCTTTTCTTTAGAAATGTTCTTCTGTGCCCCATGGCTGAGGGACAGGGTTCAGTGCATGTCCAAAGGGTTGCAGAATTTCTCATCACTGTGCCTGAGAATTTATGTCCTACCAAAAATTATTGGTCTAAAATTGGCACAATGGTTCTCCAGAAGCGTCAGCTCTTCAAAACATGGGACGTACACATGGTATCTGCTCTCCACTCTCCAACAGCTGGGAATCTACCTTAATGCACTTGACTGATAAGTCTCCACTGTCCCACATAAATAACAAAATACCATCAGGTTTTTTCATAGAGTTCACCTTAATTTCCTCAGCTAAAACATAAAGTGTTGCCACCCTCTCTTCTAGCTGTGGCTCTGCTTCCTTTGTGCAATGTATAAATACAAATACATTCCTCTTGTATTTAGAAGGTTACACTACAAATGCTATATATTGAGAAGTAGGACAGATCAGTTCAAAGGTAATGGATAGTTGCATGGATACAGTTCCTACAAGATTCCAGGCCAGACTTGGTATTATTAACTATCATTAGCACTTGGAGCTTAGACAATGGCATATTTAAAGTACAGGGGTGGCTTGAATCCATTTCCTAGTGGGCAAGTGTCCACATAACAATAGCACTGCTAGAATTGGCAGTAAGTGGTACACTGGCAGCTTACCCAGAGCAATCGACGGACAGGAACCTAAGACAGGTATGCTCTCATGCTTTTAGAACTTTTCCAAGATGGGTTTGTGACAGACTGCTGGGGAATCCAACTGTCCTACCGCTTGGCCTGTATTGCTAAGGTGCTAGCATGGCACTGTTCCCATTCCCTAAAGACATGTTTAATCTTTGACAAGGCACAGTGTTTGATAGCAGAGTTGTTTACATATGCATGTGCTCAGTTGAGCTGAGGCATGCTGCACTGTTAATGCCACATCACTCACTGAATGGTCTTCTGGTAGCCTTTTTATGCTGAACAGAGAGAAAAATGGCCACATTTTAATCATTAAGCCCCATTTTCTTAGAAGCAGCTCTGTCCACAAAGATACTGTCTATGAAATCCTTTAGTCACAAGAAATAAAGCCAATGATTGATTTATATTCTGCAATGCACCCTCTGGCTAAAACCAAGTTATAAGTACCAAATGGCTGAGACGGGGCTTGTGAAAGGGCAGTTATGTGAGTAGCACTAGAAGAAAAATGTTAATAAAGGGCAGTCCATTGAACTGAGGTTAAATACTTTCATACTTCTCAACCAACTCAGAAATGTCCCTGAATTCTCATTAAAAAATGTTCTTCATAATCTGATGTTTTACCTCATTAAGGACAGGGGATTTTGAGGATGAAGAAATATCACTTTGTTGAGGAGAAATAAAGGTAACAGAGATATAACTTAAAAAATCCTTTTTTCCTTTCATTTTCTTCAAGCATTTTTTTTGTCTTTGTGTTCATTTTTCTCGGCTTTATTTTATTTTTAAAGTTTTGAGGGTTTTGGGGCATGTGGGGGTGGTTTTGTTTTACTGAAGAAAAAAACTTGAAGAAGTCTGAAGGCTTGTCCCTAATTGTGTGCAGGCTCATTTGTGCTCCTGATGCAGAACCAAGTCGGGAGCGCAGCCAGTCTTCCTAGTGCCACGTCAGGCACCAGCCCTACCATGAACCCAGATCACCATCGTTCTTCCGCCCCAGTGCCCCTCACAACACTCCCAGGAGCTGGCAGAATCTGGTCCAAAATAGAATTTGAGGCTTTGGGGTTTCCTAGATGTCCTGGGTTCAGCAGCAGCAGTCACTTTTTCTCCTTCATAGTAGCTGGTGCAGTGCTGTGGTTTTGACTTTTGGCCTGGGAATAATACTGATAAAGCCGATGTTTTCAGTTGCTGGTCAGAATGTTTACCCTGACCAAGGACTTTGTGAGTCTCATGCTCTGCCTGGGAGGAGGAGAAGCCAGGAGGAAGCAGGGACAGGACACCTGACCCAAACTAGCCAAAGAGGTATTCCATACCACAGCACGTCATGCCCAGGAAGTAGAACTGAGAGTGGCCCGGAGGGGCTAGAACGCTGCGGGGTATTCTCTTCCCTTGTTATTTCCTTTATCATTATTATTATTGGTGGTAGCAGTAGTGATTTGTGTTATACCTTAGTTACTGGACTGTTCTTATCTCAACCCGTGGGAGTTGCATTCTTTCGATTCTCCTCCCCGTCCCTCCAGGAGTGGAGGGAAGAAAGGTGGGGGGGGAAGTAGACTGCGTGGTTCTGATTTACGGCCTGGGCTTAAACCACGACACTAGACTGTGCTGGAAGTCTCAGAGAAACAAAACACCACCAGGTATCGTCCAGTAGAGTCCAGCTTCCAGGTTAAAAATGGCCAAAATCCCAATATACTGGGAAAGGACTTTACAAAACTTAGCAAAAGCCTGTGGTTGTTTGAGTCAGGGTTTGGGATGTCACGAAGTCTGGCTGACCAAGCGTCAGCTTGCAGGAGTTTATATTAGGCACACAGTAGGAAGTTTGGGTTTAATCCAGAACGTTGTGTGCCTCACCGGTGGGATTTTGGATCTGGCACTTTGGTTTATCCTGCAGTTGTGCTAGTTTTCAGCTGTGCCACTCCGTACAACCTGGGCTTTGGAACGCTCTGAGGACGCTAACACCTCATCTCTAATTTAAGCACATAGTCCCAGGGAAGTTTGCTTTGTATTATCATTGCCAAGGCAAGTGACTGATAAAAATGGTGTGAAATGACAAGCTGAGCCTAGCATAACGGCGCATGTATGTTAGGGAGAAGCTCTGCAATGGACTGAAGAACATACCTGAATGGAGATTCTCACTCTGTAGCCTGCAAAGCACTGACCTGATGCAGCAAATGGACTGACCTCCAAGAAACTGCTGCAAGGATGGTGTCTCCCTCCTTAGGAAGGGGTGACACATCTGTGAAGAGCTTTCTCCTGCAATAATGAATGGCATATACCTTGATTTCAAATCATATACGTGATAAGGCAACATTTGCTTGAAATTTAAAATTAGGATAAAACAGCATTTTCATGAGTGCATGAACTAAATAAATACTTATCTAGTTACAGCTGGCATATTTGAAAGTCAGAACGCATCTAATTTTGGACTTTTCTTTATAAATAGTTTAACCTTTCTTGTGTAGCAAATGCTAGATTTCAAACAGGTCTGTCTGTATTGACCGAGTAGTGTTTTTACTGCTAGAGAAGTATTTAATCCTGAGAAAACTCAGATCTGAAAACCTCTTCGTTGGCTGAAATGCTCAAAGATTTAACAAATTCAGCAAGTGGGAAAATTAATCTTTGAATAGAAGAAACAATCTGACAAAATAAGCCATAAAAGTAGGTGCCAGGTGTCGTGACGAAGTTCTTCATGCAGCACTTGCTTAATGTATACTCAAAATGCATCCACTTTTGTTCGAAGATCCAACAAAACATATGAAATTGGGTTACACCAATTCTCTTGATCTATGAATCTTCCACTGTGTCAAAGATAATACACCAAACAAACTTACATGTAAATGGTGTGATAAAATGATCTACCGTATACATTATCATCCATTAATGTTGCTGGGGCTAATGCATTTCATCTGTCATACACTTTGTTTTATATTATCCCCACCTTACTAAAAAAATACCATAAATGCTGCCAGGTTGACAGTCACGCAGGCTACTGCTGGAAAGCAAAAGTCCAAAGACATGCTTCCCATCACTGTTTTACCCATGGCTACCAGTGAAGAAGGAAACAGTGTGAGTTGGTTATGAGGAAAGGTGGGCTTTGGGCATTGCTACTGTCCCCTGAGCAACTCACTTCATTTCTTGGTGCCTGTCTCCCTCTTCCATTCATTGCCTGCCCTTTCTTCTGCTCGTAAATAAGTGGAGCGGCATGAGTTTTCACAGTAACTAGAGGAATGGGCCCCACACTTGGCAGAAGTCTCCAGGCTCTGTAGTATAGCATAATAAGTAAAAAATAGCAATTCATAATAAGATGAGAGACACTGAGATCACTCTGACCTTGAATTCTCTGCTGTCTTTTCAGAGGGAGAAGGTGAAATTGGACTGAAACAGCCCCCTCATTTTGTATAGAGTCACCAATGACCCAGGCTGCATTTGAACCACAGCCCTAGAGGCAAAAGGCTTTGCGTCTCATTGCCAATTCACAGCAAGAACTTAAGTTAAGCCCATACGATAATGCTAAGCAAGGGCTGGGTGCTATTAATCCTTATTCACATATCTACACCTATTAAAACCTTCACATGTGTGAAGGTTTGCGGGATGTGTTTCTTTATTGCAACGACTGGCCTTCTCATAACTTCCTTAAATCAAATAAAAAATGGAATTATCTGCCAAAAAGAGAAAAAAAAAGACAAATGAAAGAAGAATACGTGGCTTTCTTCCTCAGACATATTGTGCTGAACAGTGTTGTTTGGCTTAAACTGAAGCATTATGTTTTCAGAAGGCAGAGAAGAATGTTTAGACATAATGGTTTAAAGGACTCATTATCACAGGTGCAGCACTTCATTCTCCAATTCATTCTTGTTACCAGAAAAGCCACCTCTGCAAAGGTTGCCTGGCAGTGTCCCTCCCGCTGGAACACTTGCCCTTCTCCCTGGCTGCATAATGTGTGGAGGGCAGGATTATCTGACTCACTAACCATCCCTCTTGGCCCACATGGCTCTGGGATGCTGGGGAAAATCTACTTGGATAAGATCTTTCAGATTCTGACTTTCAGTGACCCTGTGACAGAACAAGATAGAAAACTGCTGCTTTCTAAAAGGCCAGGTAGTTACTTTCAGCTGCTAACAGACTTCCTCAATCCTGACAGGACTTAAAAGCATCCATTTTAGTTCTTTTTTTTTTTTTTCTTTTTTTTTTTTTTTTAATGTAAATTATGGGGTTTAGTCATGAAAACCTTAAAGAATCCTTACAAAAGACTATTACAGCCCTCTTGACGCTTGCATCCCCATGGACTACCTGTTTCAGAAGGGAGACCAGGTGAAGTGATGGAAGACAAGAGACTGCTTTAAAAAGAAGCATTCCCTGATTTTTCCAGCCAAAGTTGCTTTTCCAGTGCCTTTGTGAGAACAGTCACAGTGCTCATAGGCTGTGTGTTACAACTGCAATCGATCATGATATCACTTTGAGTCCTTTACTGATACATGTGCAATCACGCAGAATAAATCTCTTAATTATTGTCTTGTACGTCACAGTGGTTAATCCCTGATGCTGCTGGGAAGCTATCACAGGTAAATCTCACCTGCCTGGAAGTTGAGCAGCCTTTAATGTAAAATGCCAAGATTTCTTCTCCTTATGCTCTCTGTACCCACAATTCCAGTCCTACTTCTTGCCCTCCAAAAAAAACCATGCCTTTCTTTGAACCATTCCTTTTCCTGCAGAAGCTCCTATCATCACTTCAGTATCTTCATATATCTTTCCCAGGACCTCAGTCATCTCTTTTCAAAAGGCATCTGTAAAGAAAATGGTTTTGGCTATTGCTATAAAAACACAGCTTCTGAACCCAGTGGTCTGTAGGGCAAAGATGCATATGCAGTTTGGGAGATGTCCTGTAATGTCATGCCAACTCCAAGCCTTCACTTCCTAACACTCTTACAGGCAGCCTGGTTCTTTGGTAGAGGAAAAGAGGACAAAGAGTTTAAGTTTAAAATTATCAACATTTCACTAATGCTACTTTGTCACATAAAAAAGGTGGTTTTCATATGTTATGCAATTACGACTAAGATGTTCTGCATGGGATGTAATAAGCAATAATGGCACATAAAGTCAGGGATACTAGGCAAAGAATTCACAGAGCAATATAAAGGAGTTGTCCCCATTGTACACAGCATGTGGAGGCTGCAATCCTTCTCTATTCATCCTATTTTCTTTATCTGTTGTTGAAATTATTTTATACAAAAGATACGATAGAAAGTAACACGGCCTTCCATTGCCTTGTGCATATCACACTCAGTAAGAATAAAAGCACTTTCATTTTATACGGAAATAAAGATGCAATGTTCACTATGAACACATGCGATCAAACTCAAGTAATCAAATCCAAGTCCTGTCATCAAGAAAAAAAATCTGGTACTGAAAACAAATAGGTCCAGGAAAAGTCTCAAATGCTGCCATCCAGCAAAAGTACCCAACTGATGTCAGGTATCAAAAAACAAGCATATTTGTTGCATA
Organism: Psittacula echo; assembly: GCF_963264785.1. Classification (NCBI taxonomy): domain Eukaryota; kingdom Metazoa; phylum Chordata; class Aves; order Psittaciformes; family Psittacidae; genus Psittacula; species Psittacula echo. The sequence continues at coordinate 10,318,030 of NC_137743.1, read as the reverse complement.
CACCTGTATTTTTCAGCTGAATTCCAGGAAAACCACTCCAAAGTCAGTCAGAGCAGAGCCAATAGGGCAGTTTGCTCCTCATGAATGCCTAATGAGCTCTTTGGTGCTGGGTTGCTGTGAGTCTAAATGGGCCTCTCAGTGCCCTGGTGAGCTCCCAGTTGATTTTCTGGTTTTAGTGAATACATATTTTCATTTGAAGCCACTGCAAAAATTATTCCATGCTGAAAACAAGCATTCCTGGATCTTATAAACAAACAGTATAAATAAAGAAGCCAGGCCTTCAAGTGTGACTTTGTTCTAGAGGAACACTGAATGCAGTGCATCAACACATGCTCACTCACAGTCGCTTTCCTCATCCTCTTTTTAATTTATACTTTCTTTTATTTGCAGACTTTTAAAAAAGAATTCCATAGCATAGCACAATTGGCCCTCAAACTGAAAGCAAAAAAAACCCAACACTTCACTCAGAGGTTGGAAATGCTGCAGACAGAAATTGTTAAGTCCTTAACATATCAATCCAGAGTTGTATAATTCACATCCAGAGCTGCTACCAAATCACGTCGGGGGTGACTTAATATGTTCCCCAAAGTCCATAATGCTATCCATATCCAGGAAGATATCTGTGCCAGGGCTTTCTTGAATCAAAGCAATGTCCACCATTCTTCAACTGTGAGCCTGCTGAGAATTTTTTTCAGTTCCTGGCAAATAGATATCTGGCTCTAGTACATGCCAGATTGATGCACTTTGCGACTGATCCCTTAATAATATTCAAGTCTCCTAGCCCCAGAACACAGAAGCTCAGCAACTGCACAGACATCTACCTCCAATATTTTTTTGCCGATATAAAAAACCCCTATTCTCTCCCTCCCCCAAAATGCACTCGTTTTCTTGTTCTCACAATTTGAAACACTGGGGGGGGGGGGGGGGCTTTCATAGAGGTCTAGCAACAAGCAGATTTATTTTTAGTTTTAGCAAATGTGGGGAGAAACTGTAAGCAAGAGAAAGAAAAAGAGTAAGGCAGCGAGGAGGAGAGAGTGTGTGTGATTTTTACACTTGGGGTCTACATTACATCTATGCAATATTTTCTAATACATGTATTCATATTAAGATGCCCTGCATGACTTCAGTGCTTCCTCCATCATACACAGCTATTACTCTTAAGCCAAGCCTGTGTGTGGAGCTGTTTTCCAACTCTGATTAAAAATTCCAAGAATACAATTGTTAAAAAGATTAACAATCACCTACTGCAAATAAAGTATTTTTCAGGAATTAAGAGGTAAAATGAAACAGCCCAATCTGGCTTGATTTCTTATGTTTTTATTGCATATCCCTATAAGAGTAAAGGATAGAACTATTGTATAACATTGTGCTGCTGTATAATGCACTTTAGTTACAATATCATGATATATTAATACATATCTACACTTCAGTCTTCAGCAGTTCCTTTCATCTGAACAGATGAGATCTAAGATCTAAGATGAGATCTTTTTTTCAGTCTTTTTTGATTCGTGGACCCCTGCAAGTTTCCTATGAAAAGTATGGCCACCTTCTGCATTTCCATATGCAGAGATGGAAATGCTGCATAGCATCTGCAGAATGGTTTTCCTTAACCTTTTACTGGCAAAGGTAGCAGGAGTCTGTAGGTCACAGACTGAAAACAATTTCTAAGACCTTACAAGTTAATTTGACTGCAAAGCCCTTGCTCATTAGGCCAGCAACACCTCCACTTTACTAAGGTGCAAGCGAACGGACAGAGAATCATTGTCTTCCCAAGAACATCCCCATAGACAGAAACTTTGGTTGGGATGCTGTATCTCCAGACACACTGTTAACCTTCACTCTTCTTGTGCAGGAATAAATCTGTCTGTGTGAACAGAGATCTTCAGAGATTTGGAGGCTTCTTGCAAATGAAACCACTGAGCCTGTGCCTACCTACGGTGTGGCTTCAAGAGGAAATTTTGCTGCATTTTCAGCAGTACCAAGACTTTTTAAACTGTAATCAGGCTTTTCCCCTGTTCTTTGGATGATATAAAAATCACTGCATTCAAGATGTTGTGGGTTTCTCTTTTTTTTTCTTGTGGTGTTTGTTTGTGATACACGAGGAAGACTTAAATTGTAGTCAAAGCTATTTCTTCGCTGCTGGTTTGCATTGCTAGTACAGGTCTTATCTTTCACAGCAGACTACATTACCACTGGAGTGCTTAGAAAAAAAAGCAGGACAGCCCATTAAGTGAAGATCAGAAGTTGAACAAATTGGGAAGTTACTTGTCATGGAATTGTTAAAATCATCTGTGTTTGCTTATTTTGCTTTTAAACTATAACCTTGTGAAATGTGCGGTTGAGATTAAATCATTGTCCAAGTTTCAGCCCCTGTGCCCTTCCATTACAATGTGCGAGAGTTCCCCCTGCACATTCTGAGATAAGTCCGGACTATTTTTGTTAGAATAGTTAGTGCATTCAGAGCAACTTGTTCCAGCGCAGATAAGGCAAGTGGTGCTTTACGATGTACGAGCTGGTCTTGCTGAAGTGTGTGTTAGAACAGGGTAAGTATCACTTCCTTGTCCACACTGGCAATTTGGAATAAATTGGGACATTCTAGTTAAGCTTTTGTAAAAAAAGAATCTTTTATAATCCTCAGGTCAAACTGGTACAGGCTCCAAGATGAACTCCAACACAGAGATTTCCAAACGCTGCATAGTAGACCACTGGTAGTCCATGGGAGGATGGTGGGTCTAAATGTGGTTCTTATGATTTTGAGAAATGCAGCCAATGAGAGTAAGATAAAATTAAGAGAAAAGTTAAAGGCAGTCAAGAGTATATGAATTATTTTCGTTTACTAACATAATTCTTCCAGTGGCTGCAACTGCAAGAGATATGATGTGAAAAGGAAAACTATTTCATATTTGTGTGTGGGAGAAGGGGTTCACCGTGCAATCTCTGGGCGATGATGGCATTATTAACACTGAAAAAGCAGTGTGGTGAGCAGCAGGACTTGGTCAGTCTGTTCTCCGCGCACCTTCCCCTCATGGGCTCCCTGCTCTCTGACACCCACACTTCCCTATCCCTATGGACCTTCCCTCCCCTGGGTGCTAATTTGGATCTCTCTTATAGTCACTAAGTTGAAGGATGTAAATATTCTTGATCTCGGAATCTCCTGTTATATTCAGCTGGAGCTGATCTATGGTTACAAATGTTACAGCGTGATGAGGTGAGCAACTTTTCTCCAAGAAGCCAAGATAAAAGAGGTGAGATTGTCAGCCAACAAAACTTAAAAAGTTAAAAAGTTAAAAACTTAAAAAAGTTAAACTTCACATATCTCTCAGATGAAAACCAAGCATAATAAATCATTTAGAAAGTAAAACAAAACAAGGGTGCCCTGTGTTGTTAAGAGAAACAAATCCATAAGGATTTTACAGAAACTTTAAGAGTTCTGGTCAAAGTTATACTAGAATATCACATATTCCCTTGAATAATGTTGGTGCCAGTTCCAGAGACTGTATCCCCAATGTCACAATCTTGGCATTTCCCTTAAAGCCACAGTTTCTGCACGTCTGTCTCTCATAGTCTCTGTGCTTCCTTTATTAAAAGATGGAAATGTCTATCCTTTATGGTCCTTATGGTCAAGATTTCAATTAGGGAAAGCAACCCGGAGTGTACTGTAAACTGGCTTAATACTCCAGACAATAAATTTAGGGCATACAAAGACACTTTCTGTTGTCAGCCAGTACATTTTTCGTTCTAGAAAGTATCATCATTAAAAGCAGAGTTCAGCTCTTGGGGATGTAAATGGTGTGTAGTCTATGCCAGTCCTTTAGGCACTGGCTTCAGTCAGAGGAGCAAGACAGGTACCACAGTGAGGTGAGTCACTGCACAGTGGAGGTGTTTTAGAGAGCTGGGATGAGTCAGTATTTGGGCCTGTTATTAACTATACAGGACACTCAGGTGGCCAGCTTAAAGCCGGGAGAGACAAAATGCTCTCTGCCATGTTACTGCTGCAGCTGATCTTCAAACTGGCCTGGTTTTACTGCTTTACCCTGCAATCTGCAAAATAGCAGCAGAGCCTCTGCCTGTTGGGTCCCGCTGATGCCAGAGACGTGAACCTGAAGACGTGAGGACCTGCTCAGTCATGGGCAACAGAATTGCAGGAAAAGGATTGAAACCTACTGGTGATGAAAGGGCAATTCAAGATAATACTCTAATATTACTTGGTTGGAAATAGAGGAAGAAGAGTTTGAAACAGAAGTGTGGTGCATTTTTTCCCCCAGAGACAGTAACAAACAACCACTAGAACAAAGTTTGCCTACAGTGGAAGGGGGTTGAAATCTTTAAAACCAGGCCAGATGTCTTTCTAAATGAAATACTGTAGCTCAGCTAGAACTGACAGACTTCAGGCAGGAACCACTTGTTGAAATTCAATGACCTCTATAATACAGGACCTCAGAGCTGCAGAACATAACAGCCTCCTAAAAATCCTATTTTTATTTATTTGCATTAAAGTAGTGCATAAATCCAAATAACATCTGCTTGCAGAAAAAAGAAACACGTTGGTAAAATATTTCTGCTAAACCAAAACTAACATTGCTATTTTCTGCTAACCACTGTACATACCCTTAGTAAAAATAGACAGTCCTTGCCAAAAGAGTGCATTATACACATTCTCAAATAGAAACACCTAGCTTTGTGCACAGAAAGAACCTCATGGGTTTTAGTAACAGATTCATGCACACATGACCTAATTGGTGCAACAGGATTTCTGTCAAGTACCTGCATGTCCTGAGGTGGCTAAAGAAGGTCATTGACTTGACGACAGCACTTATTTGTCCAGACAGGAACATCTTAAGGTCTGATTCTGCGAACTTTTGGTTAACCTCCCAAAGGGAGCAGTGTGAGTTCACCACTTTTCAGGTCTGAAATCAGGAAGAAGGAAGGATTTTCATATTCCTACAAGATGGTCAATGCTGCCTTGCCAGCTTCCCTGTAATTGTCCCGTACTGCAACAGTCAGTGTTTCAGTCATAAATCATGTCGCTCCAGTGCCGCAGAAAGTATGCAAAATGGGCTGCATGTACTATTTTAGCTATGCTCTCCGCTCCTGCCTGGACTTAGATTCCTTTAGGTCAGAGGGACAGAGAAAACAAGCCAGAGGACACATGTATATTGGTAATGATGTGCACGGTTCTCCCAGGTCCTCTGTAAACATACTTCAGTCTGGGCCACCAAAGGAATCTGGAGACCAGTGTTATTCTGATTTACATGATCTCTGCTTTCCTCTGCAGCCCTCTTTAGCAAAATCACTGCCTCAGCTCCCTGCCTTTGAGAAGGAGGCTAAGCTAAGAGGGCTGGCAAGGCAGAGAGAGAAGATGGTGCCCCAGGCAAGCAGTGGAGATGCCAATTCTACCACAATGCCTTGAATGCCAGATTATGTCTTCCCACAGATGCAGGAGATGTCCTAAGGGTGCTGTTGCCTGAAGAATTACAGAGGTTCTTGTATAACCCTGAGTTGTTGTAAAAAGGGTGAATGGAGCGGGTGTGTACGATAGACCTGTGCCTCAGGTAAAACAGCAGACTAAATACACTGTGTTTCTTCTTGTGAGTGCAGGGCTCACCCTTGCCCTTTGTGCCTCCCTAATTAGAAAGAAAAGTCTTCAATGGAGTTTTACATCTACAAATGCCTGGAAATCCAAACACAGGCATTTTCCATGAGACGTGCTGATTTATCTTACATTTGCCTTTCGGTTTGAAATTGCCACCTCGCTTCTGGTCGGGGCCAGCAAGCTCTCACCTGTAAAGCAGAGATCTGTAGGATTAGTATCCTTGAAAAGGGAGAGCTAATATAATCAGATGGCCAAGGTGGAAGAGGAGGAGAGCAGCTCCCTGGCCTCCCTTTTGCAGTGGCGTGCTTACTGAAGGAGAAAGTAAGTCAAGAAAGGCTGGCTTGTAGAACCAGAGCACAAATGTCCTGAGACCTATTGCCTCTTTTCTCGGTCTAGTAGATGAAGGATGTTTGGAGTTACTCCTGTAAATTATCCCTCCTACACACGCCTCCCTTGCAGGTCCATCTCTTCCGTTTCATGTTTCTAGGGATCCTGAATTAAGTCAGGACAGGGAGCTCAGACATCAGCTCCACTGGAGTTAATTGCAGTACTTTGGGCTGCAATAAGTTTCCCAGAAAGGACCCTGTTCCCATGCGCCTGCCAACTGTGCCTCTCCAGAGACACCATCTAGAGGCACCAGCAGCAGACAGAGCCTCTGATGCAATAAATCTTGGGAGCACTCCTGAGACATCGGTAAAGCACTTGATGTTGCTGCTATCCTGATTGCTTCGGATAGCTCATTGTCACCTAATTGTACTGTAGGAAGGTCTGCCCCTTCCCTCCTGTCTGCTTATTTATGCCCTCAGGCTATGTAAAGCCTGCATGTGCCTGGAACAACAGCCAACCACAAAGCCTCCAGTGCCACTCTTTTGGTATGCACCAGCTCAGATTCCTTGTTGCAAGAAAAACCTCTGTCTGTTGATAAATGGCAGCAAATTTTACAAAGAGAGAGAGACTGCCCTCCTCCTTCAGCAGGACTCTGTCCATCTCCTTGGCTGACTTGAAATTGGATGTAGTTGGGAGGCCTCTGACAAATGAGAAGGAAAAAAGAAGACATTCACTTCCGGAGCTGGAGGAAGAAAAAGAAAGGCCAAAAAAACCTTTAAAGCAGAACTATTAACCAGCGAATGACTTGCTAGGAAATAATAAAATACAGTAAATGTCTCTATTATGAATGGCCTGGTTAAGCTATTAAAATACCTTCAAAGAGAAGTTAAGAAGGATTTTCCTGAGAGCCCTTTTACTGTGTTTGTGCTTTAATAGATCAACTATTAATTAATATGATTATAAACTCCCAATGTCAGGAGCTTGTCTGCACATTCAGTGGCACAGTGGTGGCCCTGTGCAAAATCCTGGTAACAACTGCTTCCATGGACGAAAGAAACCCCACATTCCTGTAGTTTTCTGTAAGATGGTAATCTGCGTAAGAGCCCTTGGCCACTCTTCTTGTGTGGATGTGTGGCTGCCAGCCTGCAGGTCTGGCTGGGGTCAGAGTTTTAACTCTGGCCTTGCAGAAAACACAGTACTCATTTACTTATTAGCCTAAATTAAAACTTCCTGTCTTAGCCCAAACGACATTCTCTTAGTCAGCCTCTGTTGTCACTCACTGCATTATGACAGTGGCCACAGACTGCTCTGAAGATCTGAGGTATTTGGGGCAGAAAAACATGGTGCAAGAAACAGTGGCGCACTGAAGAGCATGAAACCTAAATGAACTGATTTAGAGAAATACTGAGACAGGAGGGTAAGCAGTGACTTGCTTGTGGTCTGAGGATATCTCAGCTGGGACATGGTGGGAACACTCCTGTGACTGGAGGTCTATGGATGGACAAATATAGGCTCTTTAGGAAAGACAGGCAGGGAAGAAAAGCAGGGGGTGAACCTTCTATATGAAGGAGCAGCATGAATGTATGGGAACAGCAGATTGGCTGTTTGGGAGCTTGTGGGTCAAGAGCAGAGGACAAGTCAGTAAGAGTAACACTGTGGTGGGTTTGTTACAGATCACCTGATTAGGGTGACAAAGTCAATCAAATCTTTGAACAATTAGGAGTCTCCAGATCACAGCCCACAGTGCTATTGGGAGAACTTAACCTCCCTGACTTTTGCTGGAAGGATGAGACAGTGGGATGCAAGAGGTTCAGAAGGTTTCTGGAGTGTGTTGAGGAAAACTTGTTAACTTTGGTCATACACATAATGTGGTGGATGGCCAAAGGCTGGGTGATGGTCTCCTTGATCTGCTACTAGCAGACACAGGAGAATTGGGCAGGGATGTGATAATCAACAGCAGCCTTGGCTGCAGCGACTACAAGCAGCTCGCAATCTTGATGAGAGTGAAGAAGACAAACAGTGGAGCACAAACCTGAGGCTTCAGGAGAGCAGACTTTAGTGTCCAAGTTAGAACATTACAGTTTGAATGGGTAGACAACTAAGGACCGTTGGATGACCAAGCTAAAGAACAGTGGTTAATGGGTTGAACCTTTGGTTGTCAGTAGCAGGTAGAGTACTAACAGAGCCTGTCCTGGTTCCTGTCCTCTTTGACATTTGCATCAATGACCTGGAGGAGGTCTCATCACATTTGTAGGTCACACCAATTTGGAAAGCCCTGTTGAGATGCTCAAGGGCAAAGCTGCCATCCAGAGGGACCAAGCGAGGCTGGAGGAATGGGCCGACAGGAATATTACAATATTCAACAAGACAAATGCGAAGTCTTGACTCCTAGATGTCTCATCTCTGCCCTTGGAAGTTGGACAAAACTCTAAACAAATGGGTTTGAATTCAGAGCTAAACCTGCTTTGAGCAGGAGCGTGGACTAGAGATGTCTTCACGTCTCTTCCAACATGAGTGTTTCTGTGATTGTATGGTATGATCAGATAATCCTATGCTGTTAAACTTGATTGTTTTAAGAAGTTACTACCCCTGTGCTGACTACTGGCATCCATCAGCCGGAACCCCTACAGCTGGAATGCAGCTGGCGCACGTTCATGTTCCTCAACCATTGCAAAACTAATCCCTTTTACCTCATATTGCAACAGACTACAAATGCATACACAGCTAATTACTGTGTGTCAGTTGAAAGGGCAGTCACTTCTGGCTGAGGGCATGCTCATGGCTTAAAGCTTGCTAGGTTTGTTCTTACCATCATCTGCTCTCAGCTCACCTACAAGACCACCCTCACTGATGCTGCGTTAGTGCAAGCCAATTTATTCTAATTGTATTACCTTTATTGTTATCCTGTCCACAAATTCTGTTTAGGGGCCAGTATCCCAGCAAACCCACCGAGCTTGGTCTAAAGCACTGATTGCCCAAAGGCAACAGGTGGAAAAGCACAGGGAACCAGCCAGGCAGTGGTCTGCAATCTCAGACAGTGACCCCTGTGCTCCAGCTCCTTAAATGCCATCTTGTATTTCTTAGATAGAAGAAGCACACTGCATCCAGCTGGTGTTTGATGTTTGCCTGTGAGCATATCCATACAGACACCTACAGTCCTTTCCTGTGAAGTGAGAGTATTTTGTAAATGTAATGGAAACAAATATAAAATACAAACAAATACAAAACAGAAACTTATAAATACAAATCTAAGCCTTGATTAGTTCTAAAGTGACTATGTATAACTAAACATGGCCAAACTTGCTGGTTTTATTTATTTGTTTCTGTTTGGAATATTAGATCCAGTCTGAGGCAATGGCCAGCTACATAGGTGCATATATATCTGTGTTGCACAAATAAATCTAAACCAGCCCAGTTCTTGTAGACTGACATTAGGATAAGTGTATCTTAAGAAAGTTCTTATTCAGACTTGGCTTCAGGCAATAAAACGTCATAGATGTATAACTCTAGTGAGTGAAATTTCTAGGGAGCAAATTAGGCTAAAAACGTCTTCTAGAGACAGCTAGAAAGAAATCAGACACCACCCAAAAATAAGGCAAGCTATGCAGTAAATGTTTCATTTATTGGATTTCTTCCATTACTATTAGGGTTAAAAGACATGTTGTCAATAAAAATGGCATATTTATGGAGGGCTCTGTATTTCAGAAGCCTATTTATTGTCATTCACTCCTATAGTGCTTAATATCACCTCATGATAAAGTGTGAATAATCCCTGCATGAATGCATATTTCTACCCATTAACCATTTTATTATCAGACAGAATTATCTCTAACAAAAGCAAGAGGTACAGCTGTGGTTGAGGTGCTAAAAGGGAGGTACATTCCTACTGAGCCATAACCATGGTTTAGGAAGCAGAGCGTAGATTGAGAGACATCAGGCTGTGTTGTGAGGTTGAAAACAAACAAAGCTCAAGGTTTTTGGTACCTGACTTTCCAATGTTTCTCCGCCAAGAGCGGACAGAAAGCCCACACCTATCACTCAAATAACACACTGTGACCTATTCAGTATGTGTGAAATCTAAAGCCACAAAGAAACCTAGCAGTAGCACCACGACCTGGTTGCTTGTTGATATTTTCCCATTTGATAGCTTTCTTGAATTTTCACATGTGGTTGTTTGTGTTGATGCAAATGACTGCAGAAGGGAGCCATGGTTTCTGTGTTTTTGTGTTGTCATCTAGTCTGCCCTAGAATAAACTAACTCTGGAAGAGCCAGTACTGGTAAGGCAGTGGGCAGATGTGTTTGTGTGGTGTTATTGGAACCTTTTCAATGTTGAAGTCTTTTTTTTGACATTCAGAGCAGATTTAATGATCCAAGATTATTTGTAAACATGCAGACTCCTTTGAGCTGTAAACTCAAATCCCAGCCTGGTCAACCAAAGTCCTTTTATCTTGCCAAAATAAATAGCTTGAATTTTACACACTGCAACCTACACTGGGACCTTTTTGAGAAGACCATGAAAACGGATGACTAACCCCAGATATGTAAACATCAGCCAGGAGATCCAGCTGGCAGTTAGCAGACCATATTTCTCCAATACAGACCTGGGCCTCTGGTGAGGCATAAAAGATTCCAGTACATTTTTCATAAAACAATTTATTTCCTTGGCTGCCTCTGATCAACCTCTTCCCTCTCCAGTTCATTGCAATGTGAACTGGCAGGTGAACCTCACATGCTTTTCTGCCATTCCTGTTCAAGAGACTAAAGGATTCTTGGCACCAAAATGTGCCAAGGTGTAGAATGGTGACACTGTTGTCAGTAACCAAACCCCACTGGTGTATTGTACCGAGTGGTGAGAGTTACAAAAGCTTGGAGAGAGGCACTTCTACTCCTTCATTTATGCTAGAGGTCAGTTTGAACAAGAAAGCCAACATCTCTTGAAGCCTGAACTTGGAACATTTGGCTTTGTCCTCCTGCTAGCTGTTATTTAAAAACAGGTATCCAAACAATAAATCACATTTTGTGCAGTAGACTAGCTTGACTATTTTCTTTAATAATTTTGTTTCTTTCATTGTTAAATGCTATACTTTTTTAATCTTGGGTACCACCTGAGAACCTGCTACTCAAACAGGTGCTATCGACCCCTGGAGAGCTTGCACTTCCCTGAGCATGAAACAAGGAATTATTTCATAAAGGAAAATGATACCAGTAACATACATAAGCTATTCTAAGTGACTTGTACTACCTTAATTAAACTGTGTAATTTTGTACTTGGGCTTCAAACCTAAGCTAGCAATAAGCTGCAATTTGAAAACAAAACCATAGACTGCAGTAGGAAGAACTTGATGCTACTGTGAAAGCTAGAAAGTGGTTTCCCAGCCCTTCACAGCGCTCCTCTGAATCTATTGTAAGGTTAGAATTCCAGCTGTGGGCAGCGCCTTGCACAACTGGGGCACAGACCCTCCATCTTCCAGCCTGAAGCCACCAAAGCCAACTTCTGTACATAGGAACTCCATGAACAACATGGCTTGTGAGAGCAGCACTGAGCTCCTGTCTATCGGCATTTACTCATGCGAGTAACATGACTTGTGTGAGTCATCCAGGTGTGTCATCACCCTTGTGAGCAGCCTCTCAGTAATGTTACTCGCATATGTAAGGTTCTACAGAATCAGGCCCTTCTTCTGCAACCAGCTCTGGGCAAGGACTGGGCCTGTCTAGAGCACCAGCTTTTGATGATGCTTAATAAGTAGTTAGCAACTCCATTGGGACTGAAGCAAAAGTGTACTTGTTTAAAAAGAAACACACAGCAGATTGTGAAAAGATCTTTGAAAAAAACCCAAAACTGTGCAAGTGTTTTTTGTTCATTTGGATCAAAATAGGACACACGGCCCTGCAAAGTAAATAGGAGTCTGTCACATTTGTATTTCTAGTCTCATATTGTTCTGGGATATAAAGGCATTTTAAAAATGAAAGGGCAAACAAAAATGCAGAATATTTGTTAAGGTGTCACTCTGCAAGGCACTAGTTAGCAAAGACAGTAAGTACATAATCAAGGGCAAATAGGGAGTGTGCATGCCCACATACTGTTATTTAGTAAAATCTCTAAAAGTAAAGAGCAAGTTAGTCTAAAGACCAGTGGAAAAAAGCAACTGTTCAATGCATTTGTACATGGAGTTAACAGTGAAGTATTTCATTAGTCATGTTTTTACTTGGTGTCTTGAAATAATCCCTTTTCTGTCTCCATATTCCCACTTAGACATTGTTCACAGACTTATTTATTTATGAAGTCTGAAGGTTAGTCCCTACCTGCTGAGACTAATTAGCCCTGTTCTTTGTGTCCTATGCAATCCTGTCTGATTAAATGTACACATTTGTTTTACTTCTTTTCATGCTTCCTTTCACTCTACTTCTGCTTTACTGATTAATATTAAAGTTGTAAGTTGCAGTGATTTTTTTATTTCTATTTTGTCTGCATCTTTCCCTTTAGTATGCAAATTTCTATGTGAACTTTTTAATGCCTGAGAATTCATGTTAGCCTTGTCGATCTCTGTATTATTATTATTTTCATTATTCTTTTTATAGAAGACAGTTTAGCCGAAGCCCCCAAACTCTCTAAATATTGCATGACAAATTGGCTTTGTTTTGGAAACCCTATGTGCTGAATGGCCCTTAGCATGAGCAGCAGGTTAGATTTCTGAAGGAATGTTTGGATTATTTAGTACAGCTTGCCCCTTGCTTTCAAACACCATTTCTATTAGGCAATTTACTAATTCCCATTGAAATTACTGCCTCTTCCCTCCCCTGTCTTCTCTCTCCCCCCCCCGCCCCCCCCGGTCCCCTCCTTTTGTTCCTTGCCCATGTTAAAGTTTCCAATTGACTTGTCCATTGTTACAATTTGTCACTGCTGGAAGATCAATTTGTTTTCCCCTTCCCCTCTCACCACATTATATTCGGGGAACAGATGCCATTTCTTGCATCCGCATTATTCTGCTCCCCATTTTGTTGCTGTGCCGGCAGAGCTCTGCCGAGTGACTTTACACAACAGCGACTTTGCAGACGCGCTCCTCAGACCCCGCAGGGCAGCAGTCCCTATTGGGGGGGGGGGGGGTCCGGCCGCGCTACGCCGCGGGTAACCCCCCCGCCGCGGGACAGTCCCGCTTTCACTTTGATTTGCCCCCAGCGTGATGTTTACGCCACCACAACTTTTCACTTCTGAAGTCTGGGAGTCCTTGATTCTCCGTCCTGCCATGCTAATTAACTTCTTAGCAGTCACATTCCTTTTCCTCCTCCCTTTTTCTCCCGTTTTTTTTTTTACATCAAGGACCAAATAATATTATGCCTTACTATAAAATAATTTGGAAACATCTGATCTTCAGCGAGTGATCTCGCACATTTTCATCCTGCGTGTTAGAACCATAATAAACGCGAGGAGCAAGTGCTGCTTAAGGGGAAAAAAAAAAATAATAAAAGGCTTTTACTGTATTCTCGTGTTTATTATGGTTGGAGTTTCTTACCTCCAACGAGTGGCGAGAAAAAAACGTTAACGGTTTAAAAACATAAAACAACCAACACCCCCAGCGCCCTGCCGTCACACGTACACAAATAAGGGCACACATCCTCCAGGAGCAATCCGGACTGCGGGGAGATGCTGTGTTTATTAACGCTCAGGATGGAAAAGTTGGTGCTTTCCGAGGGGCGAAGGCAGGGGCGCCAGTTTGGGTGCTGCTCCCCTCCTCGCTCCCCCCACCCCAGGTCCTGCAGCTCTCGGCTACAGCGCAGAGTTTTTATTCCATGTCAGTGTTTTCCTGCCCCCTCCCCTCCCGCTCCCATGCCAAAAAGGATCATTGTTAGTTTCCTACTTCCTCCACCCTCCTCCTCCTCCTCCTCCCTCCCCCCTCCCGCGCCCCAGACCTGTTTATTTATGCAGACGTCAGCGGGGAGACCCCGCCCCCTCCTGCATCTCATTAAGTGCCTGGTGTGTTTCTCGCTCCCTGTCAATAATCCCGGATCCCAGACTTCTCCGTTCCTCCGGATTTCGATCCCCCTTTTTCTATCTGTCAATCAGCGCCGCCTTTGAACTGAAAAGCTCTCAGTCCAACTTCAACTCACTCAAACCCGAGCGGCACAGGCTTCCCAATATCCGCGGCGGCTGCCCCCCCGTTACAGCTGACTTCTTGGGTTGGTTTGTTGCATTATTATTTTTTTTCCTTCCCCCCCCCCTCCCCTTCGCCCCCTCCCCCCCGTCTCTATTTTTTTATTATTATTATTACTAATTTTTCCGCGAGTGCGTGCGCGGGTGCGCGCAGTGCACGCCGAGCAGCTCCCTGGAAGAAAGAAAGAGAAAATCCCGAAGAAGGAAAGGAAGAAGCCTAAAGTCACTGGTGCAAAGAAGCAAAGAAGAGACATTTCCCTCCCCTCCTCCTCCCTCTTTTCCCCTCCCCAGGAGGAAAGAGAAGGGGAAGAAAAAAAAGAGAAACTTTCACCTTGGACTCTTCTTTTTTTGGTGCAAACTTTCCCCCCCCTCCCTCTTCTTTTTTCCTTCCCCCCCCTCCCCATTCCCCTCCTTTTTTTTTTTTTTTCTTCTTTTTTTTTTTCCCTTCCCCTTTTTGCAAAATTGCTGCTGGTGGGTGAGGCAGGAGGAAAATGCCGCAGCTGAACGGCGGTGGAGGGGACGACCTGGGCGCCAACGACGAACTGATCTCTTTCAAAGACGAAGGGGAGCAGGAGGAGAAGATCTCCGAGAACTCCTCGGCGGAGAGGGATTTAGCTGATGTCAAGTCGTCTCTCGTCAATGAATCAGAAACGAATCAAAACAGCTCCTCAGACTCGGAGGTACGGGGGAAGCCCCCCGCGGGGCCGGTTCGGGGCGGCGGGCGGGCGGGGGTCGCGCTGCCTCGCCGGGGCCGCGGCCGGGGGCGCCGGGTCCCGCTCCCGCCGGCGCCCAACTTTCCTCCGCGGCACCAACTTGTAACGATGCCTTCTGTTTTGTTCTGTTTGTTTCTCCTTCTCCCCGCACCTTTCCCGTCTTCTTCGCCTTTTATTCCTCCTCCCTTCTCCTTCTTTTCTCCCCCCCCCCCCCCCCCAACTTAAAAACCCCCAAACAACCCACCCTCCTCCCCGACTGCCCCACGCTGACCCCCGGCTCGCACCCAGGCCGAGCGGCGGCCCCCGCCTCGGTCCGAAACTTTCAGAGATAAATCCCGGGAAAGTTTAGAGGAAGGTGAGTACGGCGGGCCCGGCCGCCGCCGCCCGCAGCCCCGCACCGCCCGCAGCCCCTCCGCCGGGCGCCCGGCTCCTCTTTTGGGGACACTTGGCTAAACAAAGTTTTCCTTCCCCCCCCATTCCTCCCCATCCTCTTTCCCTTCTTTTCCCCCTGTTGCCCCCTTCCCTTCCCTGCTCCCGCTCGTGTCTCCCCGCCATGTTAGCTGCGAAGAGGCAAGATGGAGGGTTGTTTAAGGGCCCACCATACCCGGGTTATCCCTTTATAATGATCCCCGACCTCAGCAGCCCGTATCTGCCCAATGGATCGCTCTCTCCGACGGCGAGAACGGTAAGTGCCTTTTTTTTCCTTCTCTCCTTTCCCGCATCCCCCCCCCACCCCCCCCCGCTCCTGCCGCGCTCCCCGTTGCCCCTCTCGCCGCCCCCTTTTCCTTCTCCCCCATCCCCTCCGCGCCGCAAACCAAACTTTCCAAACTTCGCTTTTTGGGGTTTGTTTACACTTCGCCATATGTTTTTTACGTTCTTTTTATCCCTTTTTTCCTTTTTTTTTTTTTTTTTCCCCTCCTTTTTTCCTTTTTTTCCTTTTCTTTTGTTTACTTTCAGTTTTGTGGGCAGATTTTTTGGAGCCCTCTAACCTCCCCTGCGGGGGTTTGGGAGAAAAAAAGCCCAAACAAAATCCAACCACCACCTAATCCAGCCTCAGAACAAAACTGGAAATCATAACAAAACCACCCAGCAACCCAAGGAGTTACTTTTTTTTTTTTTTTGGGGGGGGGGAGAGGTGGTCTGGTGTTTTTTTTTTCTTCTCCTTCCCTTTTCCCCCCCCCATCTCTCGCTGGGGAGGGGGGGGTTGTATTTTCTCCCGGCCCAGCTTGGGATCCGCTCCCTCCAAACTCTTCGTTTGCCATGGAGATTCGTTGCCTCCTGCCCTCCTCCGTGGCGGCTGGGCCGGCTCCCCCTCCCCTTTCCTCCCCCTTAACCCTCTCCTGCCCTCGCCCGCCCCGGCCTGCGGCGAAGGCCATTTCCTTGTGCCCCTCCCGGCCGTGGGCGCCGCGAGTTATGTCCGGCCTCAGCGCTGCCGGCCCTGCGGCGACTCCGCGCCCTTCGTCCCTCCGCGCCTGCCGGGAGCGCGGCACCGTGCCCGGTACCGGCCGGGGCCCCTCCTCACCTGGGCTGTGCCGCGGGCAGCGGCCCCGGCGCGGCTCTGCCTTCGGGAGCGCTATGCGGAGTGGGGGGGGAGGAAGAGCCGGAGAGGTCAGGGCAGAGCGGAGGGCTGAGTCCGGAAACAGAAATCGCCTCGGTTAGCTCTAACAACAGCGGCAGCAACAACCGAAAATAATCAAACAACTCGAGCAAAATTCCTCCTGGAAGTGTGCTGGCAGGAAAACAATTTGCTGAAAGCGGCCGGGCTTTTGTTGTTGTGGGTTTTGTTGGTTTTTTTTCGCTGTTTTGATTTTGTTTTTTCCCGTTCTTTAACTCAGGGCTCGGCGTGGTGTGTGCTCGTCCGCACGCCTGTGCCTGGGGGTAGAGCAAGTTTTAACCCAGATCCCAGGGAAACTTTGGGGTCCGCTGGCTGGGTTTGTAGTCCCGGCTGCTTTTCCGCTTGTAGCGTCACCCTCGGTGCGCTCTGCTCTGACGTTAGGTTTCTCCAATGTCACCTTTTCGTTCCTTTTTAAAGAGTTTTTAATGCTTTTCAGCTAAAACCACCGGGACTACTAAACACTCCCGCTTCCTACCGATGGGTTTAGCATTGCTGTTTTGGTTCTTCTAAACCTGAAGCGTTCTCGCCATCACCATGTGTGTGTTTATACACTTTTTTTTTTTCCCCCTCCTTGTGGTAACACGAGATAGCGATTTACAATAATAGGTGCAGTGTTTGGTAGATGTTGAAGCTGTACTAATGACCGAGGGCTTGGACAACTCGGTTGTATCAGATCTACAAGTGTTTTAAAGCATTAAAATATTAAACGTCGGGTCGGTCTTGCTTTCACTTACTGGAACGTCAGTAGAGGCATGGGTTAGTGAGCGCAGGGTGGCAGGGAGGTAGCGAGGGAGGTTTTCTGACTTGGCTTGTATTTAGGGCTGTGGTAGGGATTTATTTTGGTCGCTCCTAAGGTTCTTCTTGCAAGGAGGCGATTTCTGGGACCCTGGCATGGGGGTGACTGCTGTTTGCAATTGTAATGATTGGGAGGGGAATTCAGGGGTTGAATGCATTATATTTTTCCTTTTGAATACGCTCACCCACATGTATATGGATGATGGTGATAAATTCCAAATTCTATAAGCACCAGGATCCAGATGGCGAAACAATCTTTGTTACAAATCACTTTGTTGCAAATTGTGAAGATTTGTATTCTTTTTTGTTTTTTTAATCTCCTTACCACTCCTTTTTACCTTAAATGCATTCCACTCTTCCAAGGGTAGGCTAATAGGAAGCATACCTCTGCTGCCTTGTTCTTTAAACATTTTTCTTTCTATAGGTACTTCTTTATTTTTTCCTCATTACCTTTATTATAGATCCTTTCTCCCCTTGCATGTGAGGATAGGATGCCATAGCAGTTAGCTTTCCTGGCAGTCTCCTTCCCCATGCTCCCTCCCCAGTTAAAAAAGGCCTCCATAGGAATGCTGGGTTTGTGTGAATTCAAGGTGCTGTGCAGCAGATTCCAGGTTGGATTATTGTTGGTATGGCAGGTGGCCTGCTTGTGTTATCTGATGGGTTCTGAAAGGATATTTCCACACTCAATAGGCGATTTTAATTTTCTTATTTCCACAACCAGGCTCCAGCAACCTTCTCCTATCTTCTTACCCTTATTCTTTTACATTTTGTATGCTTGTTTGTTTGCTTGCCTCTTAATTATAGCCGGGAAAAATTAAAGTTGTTTATTTAGGCCTGAGAGCAGAATATCAGAATATCATAAAGATTCAGCGGGATAGCTGTTGGCTGTCACACACTGTTCTGAGGTGGATTCTAGTTCTCTGCTGTACCAGCTTTGAATTCCAGGCGAAATAGATCTTTCTCTTGTTTTGGTTTTTTTTCCTCTCTCTTATTTTAATATAGGTTGAAAAGGTGTAAGTGATTCTACATAATTATGGATTTGATTTTTATTTATGTAGTTTATCCTGAAGCCATGTTTGTTTGGTTTTAGAGCATGCGAGGTAAAGAGGTGATGCAGATACGTAGCAAAATTGCTTTTCCTTTCCTTTTGCTGTTGTAGAATATTAAAGGTCTGTGGGTGTGGTTGGCTTTTATATTTTTGGGTTTATTTTCACCCTGGATTTTTTCTCTTTTATTAGGGGATGTAGCAGAGTTACTGTGCTTTGTAAATGTACCTGTAATTGTCTGTTCAAGAGCAAACTCGTGGGCAGCAATTTCAGGAATGTGGAGAATTATGAAGTATCATAAATTCTGCTTATGATGAATAATACATTATCTCAAGAATAATGCTTTAAATGCTGCAAACTCTTTACGAAGCTTGATAGGAACAATTTTATTTTTAAAAGTCAAAGATTTTTTTTTTTTGCATGTTAATCTTGCTTTTGATGGAATACTGTGGATTGCTTTTGAGAATAGATGTGTATTAAAAAGAAGTCTAGTCAAATACTCATGAAGTAATGCATCTGAGAGTGCCAGTGCCATACCTATGTGTGCAGAGGGGCTGGGGTAGCTGCCTGTTGGGGAGAATAAAAAGGAGAATGTTTTCCATTAGAGCTGGAAAATGAAGAAGTGGTGTGTTTAATTTTTATCCTAAATTTAGAGCTTGGTTGATGCTTTCGGTGAGCAAATAGATGCATTGTGATTTGAGAAAACCCTGCTGGCAGTTATTCTTACTTTTGCTGGTGCTGTTTTATCTTCTTTTCCCTTAAATTGTGGCTTGCTGAGTGAGACTGTAGGAGTAAGCTTGTGTCTGGTCCTGAAGTTTGGGAGTTGGAAATAGCTGTGGTGGACAGCAGCCCCCTCGCCCCGATTTTTTACGTTCAGGAGGATACTTTTTTTTCTGTAATTGACTTGAAAAATGAATGTTTTACCTCTATCTGCTGAATCAAACAACATAATCCTTCCCAATACAAAAGCTGTAAACCCTGGGGTGTGAAGGGTTAATGGTGGTCCTTTTTTTCTTTCCTCCCTCCAATTGTTTTGACAACACTTTTCAAAGTGTGACATTCCAAGCCCTTGCAATACAATGTAATATTACTGTAATTACACAGGTCATTACATTTTAAATAGAGAACAATAAAATGCTTATCACACTGAAAAAGAACAGGTGTTCTTGCCCTTCTTTGGTATTTATGCTAATTGTTTTTCATCTCCTTCAGAAATATTTATGGCTGGCGTGTTAAGGTCTTGGTCCCGATGTGACAATATTAATTCTTTACTAATCTTTATGGTTGAGGTTTAATGTCTGCAGTATGGATTATAGTATTAACGTCCACCAGCTAGTTTAATAATGTAGATACAACTTAATATGTCAGCACTTTGGTACTTTGTGATACATAGCTATTCAGTGGGGAGTGAATTATTTGATTTATATTCTTTATTTTATTTTTTTTAAATTGAATGGACATGATTTTAATAAAGTTTCTGGACTTGTGTAAAAACAAGCTATTAAATAAGAACTGATGATCCTGTGGCGTAAATCAAATGGAACCTCCATAAAGAAACTTTCCTCATGCTTAATTAGGTAGATTGCTGAATCACTCTGCTATAGCATTAGCATAGCTGGTGTACAATGGCAAACAGACTGTGTCTGTTAACTTCTTTTCTGTAAAGAAGCTGATTTATTTGTAATTCTTCTCTTTTTCTTATTTATTGATTTTTATATATAATTTTTTAACTTCCCTTGATAAGATTTCATTCTGGAGCAAACGCTGCATGGCTTAGTCAATCAGCTTCTCTTTAGGGGGCTATGAAAATCAGTTGGAGAAAAGTTTCATGTTTCTGGGCCCTTGCAAAACAATATAATGCAGTACTGTTACTTGAGTGTACAGGATAATTGCAGGACTGCACTTCATTAAACATAATATTTGCTTTGGAAATCGAACAATTTTAATAGGTGCACCAGTGGCTGATCTGTACTGAAAGAAAGAAAATACAGTAGATGCCTTTCCAGGTTTTTTGAATGCATTCATACATGGACTGATGATGTTAAGTGGGGTGGGTTTTTTTTCCTCTCCTTCCTCTTAGTTATTTTTTGTTCAAGCAAATATGTGCTGATTTGTCAGCTGAAGATGGGTGTGGGGTGGGGGGGAAGGGGTATGGTGTAGCTTTCATTGGAGCTTGTAAACCGGAATGTAGGTAGAAGTGGTTTAAATTTGTCAAGACTTTCATGACTGGGCCCCAAAATCAGATAAAAAATGTGGTGTAGAGAAAAAGGACAGCTGCAAAGTTTTTGTGTGGACGTGTGTTTCTGTACCATGACTAAAAACTCTGAGGACCTTTTCCCAGCTGTCTGGGAGTTATGTGGAAGTTGGATTATTGGCAGTTAAGCATGAGACAACCTGGATTTAGCAAATGCTCTCCTACACAGGAAGCAGATGACATTATCCTGGGGGAAGGGAGGAGATCCTTCTCCAGGCACAGCCCAGGGGGGAGACGCCTGCTCCCCCCCAGCCTCCCCGCAGCCAAAACTGAGGGCTGGCGATAGGCACATATAAAAGCACTCGGGTTGTCAGTTTGGGGCTTTTTATGGTTTTTTTTGGGTGAAATCAGACGATTTGCTCACACACTGGGGCTGTTGTGAGAAGTTTTGCTTTTTGGGGGGGTGGGTTTGAGAGGTTTTGCGGGGGAAAAGGCTTAAAGCTTTGTTCCCTGGGTACCACCTCAGTACCTGGTCCTGGCAAATATGTAAGTAAGCCTTAAAACTTTGACTTCTAATTGGGCACATTTGTGAAGGAAATGGTTAATTTTACAACCAAAGGCAAACTTGCACCTCGACAGGTCTGCTGAAAGAAATGTGCCACAGTCGTTTGCTGGCAAGCACCGCAGGATCATAAATCCACGGGGTTTATTTACAGCCTATAACACTTATGAATGTTAAGATATTTGACGCCACGCTGGCCTTATAATATCCAAGGTCCACAGACACTGGCAGTGGGTCAAATTTCTTTCACTAATTATAAGCAATGAGAGATGGAGTGTGGTGCTGGGGGTGCAAGGGGGAGAAGATATGGAAATCCTCTTCTTTCCCCACCCGAAAGCAGAGAATGTTTCTGCTCCTCCTCCGAACTGCTGGTTTGTGTTTATGCCTCTTTTTTGACATAGGCTCCAAAGTTTATAATTAACGCTTGCAGTTCCGTAAGGGGCTGTGGGTGATGCTGAAGAAGTTTACGCACAGCTCGTGTCCTTTACAGAGGTCTCAGCAATATTGTGCAGTATTTCCTAGATACAGACACAGGCAAACATTTAAAGACAGATGACACCTGGAAACGTCCTTTAATTTTCTCATGTACCACTGAGCTAAGGGGTGGGGGGGAAATTGCATCAGGTTTTATGCAGAAGGTGGATGCTTGGAAGTATGCGTATTAGGCTGTTCTGTGCGCATAAAACAGGGCCCCTTAAAAAGCAGCAGAAGCCCATGTTAAGGGGAAGCTTGGGCAGAATGAATTAAGGTGTTGAGGTTAGAGGTGGGTTTTAGGGGGAAGCCCTGTGTCGTGCTGGAAGGGGCAATCTGGGATGGGTGTGTAGGTCAGCGTGGAGGGGCGAGGGGAGCAGGGTGATGTGCTGACAGGGTATTTTGGTAGGGGGGAGGCATGGTGAGAGTGGAGAGGCTGCTGGAGAGTAATTGGAGGACAAAGGAGGGATGTTGGAGCGGGAGGAGAAATCGTAGAAATTTGGAGGGGGGAAGAAACCGCCAGTATTTGAATGCCAGTGTTTGGATGGATGGTTGGAGGGGAAGCTTGGGATCTGGGGATTGACTCTTAAGTGTCAGGAAAGTCTGGGGCCCGAGGAGAAATCCTGCTTCAGTCAGCAAAGCTTGTGATTCTCAGCTTGCTCCCCATAAAACACGCTTTGCCAGAGTGGACAGTCAGATTTGAAGTGCTGCTGTCTTGTCTGTGCTGGGGATGCGTGTGTGTTTCAACAAGATAATGCGGTTACTCGGATATGCTTAGGTATTACTTTTAGCTTTAATTTCTCCAGCAGTTGATTTTTTGGGTTCCCCGTAGGTTACTCTTATGCTTGGAGACTAATTGAAGCAAAAGGCAGGGTTATGTGTGTGGTAGAAAGCTGCTCTCCTTTGCCCATATGTTTTTCTTCTGCAAGCCATGTAAAACTTGACTTTAAAAAAGAGAAGAGAGGGGGTGTCAGTTGGGCCCTTGCACAAATAGCTGTACAGTTTTGTTGAAGGTTTTATGCATTTCCCCAATCAATGGAGCACTGTGACTTATTAGCCCCCAGGGACAGATCTGAATCCCCCAGCCCCGTGCTGCAAAGCTGGTGTGGTATTGTACCTTTTGAACAGGTTATCAACAAGGATGTTCCCCCTGTTCCCAAGGCACTTCCCACCCGTTCCAGCATCTCCCCCCCACTCCGATTCTTTCCGGCAAAATCTGTTCAGTCTCACGCCTTTGTTTTAGACTGGCTAAACCCTCGACCCTTATTCTTTGTGGGGTCACGCTCAGGCAACCGGGCAGTGCTGAATGAGTTAAGTCACTGGCTGAAGTTTGGCTTCATGGAACTGAATTTGAGGCCTGGTAGGCATTAGCAGGGCACAGCACATTTACAGAGCTTAATTAGTACGCGCTGTAATTGTTCATGGTCTGCCAGAAGGAGTAATGTTCAGGAAAAGTGGAGTCGTTCTTCTGCAGTCTTCAGTTTTAAAACGATAAATCACTTGCATATTTGTGCAGTGATTCAAATGGAGCTGAGACCTCTCCATCTCAACATGTGGTAAATTGTAAAGTCAATGAATTGCAGATGTAGGGTACAGCAGATTCTCTAAGAAAATGCAGAATGAATGGGGAAGGGTGATGCTATAAATACGTACTGAGAAGATAACTGGGTTTCTGCTTGCTGTGCCAGTTATGATGTACTAAAGATATTAGCAATTTTGTTTTAATGTATTTAGTTAAAATTTCTTTAAACTAAATATAGGGGTGCCAAGTTACTTCATTGGGTGAGGTTTTTATTAATGCTTCAGAACAATGGGTTTCATATGGAAATGCACGTGATAGCCATGTTAATACAAATTAATTCATCATGGGTAATGTTGTAGCTGTTATGAAGGAGTTTATAGTGATGGGACACTTAAAAGTGTGGCTGCAGCAGCTAATAAGAAATGTTGCAGTAGAGAATGCCTTTATATTCTAGGTGAGGGAAATACTGACAATACTCTATCTCACTGTGGCATTTTGTATCTGTCTGTAATTCCTTCCAACTTCGGAGAGACTTTTGGGGTGTGTTAATCTGCTAGCCTAGATCCTGTTCTAAAAGAGCAAAATACAAACAAATCCACACTGTACAGATTGACATCGTAAATGCCGCGTATTGTTTTATTTTGAATGCGGAGAATGTGTGTCACTCTTACTGCTGTGAAATCTTGTCTTCCTTGGGCTTGGTCCAAGATCCATTGAAGTCAGTGGAAAAAAAGCCTTCTATTAATAATGAAGGGCTTTGGATCAGGCCTCGTGTGTCTTGAACCAATGGCCAACTTCTTCAAAAGTGGATAAAGGTATCGGAAAAGCCAAACTCAACTAAATGTCATATTGATATATTGCTGCTTCTGTGGCATCCTTACTCTTGGAGGGGAAAATAAAGTATTACAAGTTATGTTTCTAATAGTGTTTTCTTAAACAAGCTCCTGCTTCTGCACTATCTGACTTACCCACAGAAACCCAGAGAATCCTGGCAGAATCAGGATCTGGTCTGAGGCTGTGTTGCATGTCAATACTGCTTTTCTAATGTGAGTAGGTGGATTTGTATGGAAGTTGTAAAAGTTAATGATTGTTCTCTGACTCATATGCTGCTGGTTTCAGCAAAGAAGAAATGATGACAGGAAAATGATAGAAATTATAGGAGACAAGTAGGCTTTGGTAAGCGGAGAATGGATTTGCCTTGTTTGAAATGCTTTTGCTGCTTGCTCAAGGAAGTGCAGGGAGGGAGAAGGTGGAAAGGCAGCTTCCTTTTGTAGTCACATGTTTTGGGTACCAAACTCCTGCAGGTATTTGGCCAGGAAGTGGGCCTGAAGTCAGAAGGGACTGTGTTGTGGTAAGGGTTCCATAACCACTTTGTTAGCCCGACTGATACAGTTAGGCCTGACTAACTGTTCTCCCCTCTTGGCAGAACAGGTTTTAATGCCCTAGGCTCCATGGGAAGTATGATTGCATACCTAATGGCTACCAGGTATGAATATGTAATTGTCTTCAACCGGTATCTATCTCACAGCTTTGTAGGGCTCTCTGGAGTGTCTGTGGTGTGAAAGATGCTGTATACAACAAAATCAGTGTTCTTTTTATTTCACTGGTGATGTTGATGTAGCTGAGACACCGAAAAAATCCAAAAGGAGCATATGGAAGTAATAGTTACAAAGTGCCAACCTGAAAATAGTGCAGAGGGACTTCCTGGGGAATATGATTCTTGGATGTTGATACAATAGAAACAAGTCATCCTATATTAAGAAAGGAAAAAATAGAGCAAGAAAAGGTGGGGGTGTACCTCTTTGGGCATATCCAAACTCCCACTGGAGTCAGTGACTCCTTAAATACTGATCTGGAAAAGTCTGAGGCTATAGGCTTTTCTGTTTTTGAGACAAACCACTAATTGATTTCTGTTTTTAACTGATGCAAATATTTAATAGAGGTTCTCTTGGAACTGTTTTAAACCCTAGCCTGAATAATTTTAACTTGGTTAAACCAGTGAACTGGTTTGGGAGCATACACAGTAAGAGGTTTGCATTGGTTTAATTAGATTTAAGAGATTTATAAAACCAGGGCCACTACTGTGACATAGGCAGGGTCTGGAAGACTGTATATAGATGCTGCATTGATCTGCACCCAAGCTGAACAGACTGCCATTGAAATTATGCTATTATAAATGTTTGCCAATATTAAAGAATCCAGGGGAAGGCATGACCTTGAATGAACATATCAGAAGAATAAGATGGCAATCAGTGTTTCTACCTTTGTTTTCTCTGGGACATTGGCAAGAAGGTTTTCTCCCTTTGAAAGGAGTTATAGATTATAGTTGCTTGTCTGGAAGTCAAGTTTTTGAGGTTTTTATTGTTATTAACCAAATTGTCTCCATTTACTTCTATCCTTGTTATGTTTCCCTATGGGCTTTTTCTTAATTCTTAAAGTACACTGTAAAATGGAGTTTAAAACATGTCTGTGTCAGTTAAAAAACACCAAACAAACAAAAAGTGCTTTACAGGAGCCAGTCACAAACATAACTACTGTATGGGTCACAAAACTGCTGTGTAAAGAATATCCACAGAGCTTATTTTATCTGGATAGCAGCTAAATATCTTCACAATCCCCAGGGTTATTAAAGGCCAAATGCCTGGTATACGTAGTTAGTTTATTTTCCATTGGAATCTGCTGCTCAACTACAGTACTTGGCGAGTACGTTGTCTTTAATTTCATAAATATGAAATTAAATTTCATCAATATGGAATTAAAAAGTCAAACCTAGAACCTGGGTGTAGCTGGATGACTGTAAATGAGAATTGGTGTGTCGCTGTGCTGCTGCTGTGCCCAGGTATGGGACTGGTTCTGTGAGCGCATCTGTGTACATGCATGTGATGTGTATTATTCGTGAATGTATACTCGGTTATCAGGTGTCTATTCAATTTTAATTGACAATATGAGATTCCTGTGGTTACTCTGTGCACAGATTGCCTTGGGGCTCTACAGGGTTTGTGGGAAGAAAAGCCTTGACAAGTTTCCATTAAGCCCTGAATCAGGCAATTGGAAAAGAGGAGAATGAAAGGAGCTGAAAAGAGGGAAAACTTGTTAGTGTTGCATTCTGCGTTTGCAACGAGAAACCTCTTTTAGACAAGAGTGGTTCTCAGGCCAAGAATTTCAAACTCGCGGAGAAACCTGTCCAGAACACAAAAGTTGTTTGAACGGGGTGCAGAATTGTCACAGTAATTAGAGCAATCTCCGTTTACTGAGTGGCAGCTTTTATAAAGGACAGGGGATAAAGGGTTCAAATTCATCTTTCTCTCTCCGATTCACTTCTGCTGTACTGCTTCTGTGTATGTATGTGTATGTGAAGGAGTGTGTGTGTGGCCACATTTTCTGCTACTCATCGTTTGATTGCCCTTGTTTTAAAAGGACTGAAGTTTCTTCTTCCTGCAGAGAATGACATTTTTCAGGCATTTTGCTTTTAGTTATTTTTTACTGGTGCTGTAATTTCATATACAGAAATAAGAGGATGCTTTGGGGAATGTGCTTGTGCTTGGTTGGAGGGGAACCCCAAATATTTTTCGCTCAGTTTCTCAATCCTGCATCTTTGACTCTTAGGAGCAGTCCGTTCTTTTAATAGGATTACTTGTGGAAGCAGGAAAAGTGAATGAATAAGGCGTGGACCCTTAAAGTTTATCCTCTTGCCACTGCAAGGTCTGTCCAGAGTTACTGAATCAGCTGGAGTTTTGCCATTGGTCTTATTAGGAGAAGGATCAGGCCTGTGGATTACATGGGACTGAGCCTTGTGAACAAGCCAAATAAAACTGTAAAAATCAAAGTTGTTGCTGTGTGTGATGCAGGAGTGTCTGGAGGCCTTGTTCTGGGCTCCTTTTGGTCAGATGTTACACAGAGAAAAATGGGAGTGAATGAGTGAGCAGTGTGGGTGTTCTTGCCCAAGGAAGAAAACGTGACTGCTAAATTTCCTGTATGCCTTCACTTTGAAAGAAAAGGAAATATTAAGCTCCTTGATTTTCTTCAGTAATTATCCCGGGTGCAAAGTTAGTTAATTTTGATGTCCGTTTACTGAGCTGTTGAAGCTTTGTGATTGCCTTCTATTTGTTCTCCCTGAAATAATGTAGAATCTCTGCTTTGTAAAGGCTTGGAGGTAGCGACCTTGGCTAATTTATTTAACCATTTAGTTAGTGTTATGTTTCTCGCCCTCATTCACCACTACATCTGAATGCAGAGAGAGAGAGAGAGGAGCCCTTTAGGCTGATGTCTTGTGTTTCTCTGTATCATGTTGTCTTCAAGACCTATGGCATGGCTGGTTAGGCATTATGTTGGGATCCTGTGAGTGATGTATGTCTAATTCATCCTTTTTTGGAGATCTGGGATCAGCCAGCATGTGCACCAGGTTCCTGAGATATGGGCAAAGAAAAAAGGAATGTCTTGCTGCTGATGACAGAAACGTTAAAGCTAATACAAACTCAAGTTCTAGCTCAGGTCTTGTGTGGCTTTTGTATGCAGGTATTTTCTCCACCTCCACCCCCTTCAGTTATTTTCCATTCATGATGATGATGGTGAAGAATTTGGGTAGACTTTTTTATATTTCAGCAAAAAGCAGATGGATTTTTTTTTCAGAGGGTTGGCCTCTAGCATGGCAAAGCTGTGGAAAACTTGCTTGTCTTGGAGCTTGCATTGCAAAAATGCCTGTTGATGTTTAGCAAAGCACACTTCTGAGTACAGCTCCTCAGAGCACTCATTGCCCTGGTTCACTTGCCTTGCCTATGAGCGTGGTGTATTTTCTGAACACGTAGAAGTCATCTTAGAATCATAGAATAGTTGGGGTTGGAAAGGACCTTAAGATCATCCAGTTCCAACCTCCCTGCCATGGGCAGGGACACCCCACACCTTGAAGGCACAAGGAGGAGTTGGAAGACAGCGATTTTTCCTGACAGTAATGCTAAATGGCTGATGCAGTGTTGGAGCACAGAGTTGGGTCTGTGTGTTGGACAATGTCACGGTCAGGTTGAACAATGTCTCCATTTTTAGATGCTGCTATTTTGTCTCGACCACTGATGGTTTGCAGACCAGTAGTGATGCCTGCCGTCCTGAAAGAGTACCCAGTGTGGTACTAATTGTACCAGGTTCATGAGAATGTACTTGTTGCAAATTATGGACCTCTCTTGAACATGGCTTTTTCAGTCCTATCCCTTGTGCATTATTTTCTCAGCTGGTAATTAATTTCTCAGTTTGGTAATTTGTCAGTAACCGGCATCTCTTCAGTAATGAGTGCTCTGTAGTAATTCTCCATCACTAAGGAGTAATTGCTGGTCATATAAAGTCGCTGATCCCTTTCATTTGCCAGCTGGATAACCTTTCTTGTTACACTGTTACGACCAAGTTATCCATCACAACAAAGCCTAGCTACATATACAGTCCATGTCCTGGCCGTGGTTTGATACATGGAGAAAGGACTGGAGGAAGCCAGTTTTAAGTCATGGTTGCAAGCAGAAGCTCATGACTGGAGAAGACAGCTTTTATTTGATTTTACCTGTGTAAATCTAGCTCAGCCTGAAAAAGCAGGTATTGAATTTAGTTGAAGTGGTGACTCAGAGCAGCCAGTGTCCTCTTCTCACTGTGTGGCATTTCCTCAGGCTTGCTGTTCTGCCTGGCCCTGTCTTGCTTTTTTACCTCCCATTGGGGGTTGTTTCCTAATGCAGTGGTAAGTGGTTTGGAGGTGCTTTCCTTCCCGGAAGCTGGTGGTGCAAATACAGCCCCATCCTGTACATACAGCACGCTTTCTTCCATGTCAGCCCTCTGGAGACTGATCCTCAGCCCAGCTGGGTCCATGCATTTGGGCTTGTAGGATTGTGGCCTAAATTTGTGGCCCCAAGGGTGTCAAATACAAAGTTCATTTTGGGAACAAAGTAGTTGAATTGGAAAGGAGGGTAAAGAGAATAGTGGAAAGATGATGCCAATCAGAAGCAGAAGTTTTTCATTTACACTCCCTGCTATTGCTCTGGTTTGGGGATCTAAGTAGAAAACAGGCAGTTTTTTGAAGTCTCGTGAGTTGCCTGTCAGCATCTGCCCACACCTAAATACCTTTCACGTTTGTTTTTGTTTTTCTTGCTCCTTGAACATGTTAGCTAGTGCCACAAGGAGTGAGCTGAATTCTTCCTCTTCTTTTCTTTTCCCTTTTTCCCCCACCTGCTGTTAGACTTGTTTGTTAAATTCCAGTTACGGGGCTTGTTAAACACCTGTACAAACCCACGGCCATTGTTAAAGGAATAATTTGAGGACAATGGGGTTAACACAGGTGTACATAAGTGCAGAATTTTGATTGCAAAGTCTCTTTATTACTCTGTGTGCATAGGAATGAAAGAATTTGGCTTAATTTTCAGATCCCAGGTACAATTTGTAGGACAAGCATTTGGAAGAAGGGTAAGTGGGGAAGGGAAGAAATGTCTGAACGTGTTCAGACATGGCACTGAACACATATGAAATGGAAAGTTAAAAGGAAATAAACACTACACTCCTTTCCTCCCTACCTCACCCTCATACCACTTTCATGGAGTCACTTTTCAAGGTATAGCTGCACGAAGGTGGTTGGTAGTGATCTTGCACACTGATTGCCTTCGGAGTGATCACAGCTAAACCTGAATGTTTGCATGGTACTGGGACACTGCTGGTTTGTGGTGCCAGCAGTTACCAGCCCCAGTTACATCCTGATATGATCAGTAAGTTGCATTAGATGTACATTCACGTGGGTATGCTTTGTTTGGTAGGAGCAAAATCAAGGGAGTTGGGGTGTTTAACTCTCAAGATTTCTTTTCTCTGAAGCTGAACATGTGTATATCTCCAATGGTGACCTACTATCTCATGCCACCAGAGTTAACCCTCTTAAGATGGTAAGAACATCAATAAAAGCCAAGAGGGTGAAGTCCTAGAGTCTGTAGGACATCTGCTTCTGGTATTCTGTTACGTTGATAGAGATTTATGGTTTTGTATAACTTGATGAACATCTAGCAATGGATCATCTTTCTTTGGGGTAGTTCCAGTAAAGGCTAAAAGAGGTTCCTGCAGAATGAAAGCTAAGATCCATGTCCCTGCTGTCACAAGTGGTTTAAATTGAGATTGGTTTCTCATGTAGTTTCATCTTACTTCACTTTCTTAACTACTGATGGGAGTTCCTCCAGGCAAGGATCAGACTTTCTCTATTATCTTTTAAGTACTCCATGCATCTGGGGTACAACAAACTAATAAGTAGGAATAATTATTAGTGGTTAGATAAACATCCAGGTCAGTTTATCCTCATGGTAATTCGCCTGTTAGAACTCATCTTGACTGCTACAAATAGGTTTGGTATTTGGCATTTCAGTTTATGTAGGAGGGGAGAAAACGGCCATTGCCTGTGAAATGGTTCAGAAGTTACTTGCTGCTCTTTCTTAATGAGTAATAACTCAGCCAAGTGGCATGATGGGAGTCTCGGGTATGGAGCTGATTGGGAGGGAAATTTGTAGTTCCCTGTTTTGGTTATACACCAACATCATTGTGCATGCCCATGTGCCCAGAGGAGGACTAGTTATATTCCAAACAATGTCATGCAACCTGGCTTATCCTGGTTATATTATAGCTAACAGCTTATACAGTTACAGTTTTACAATATATAATAGTCTTATATTTTTAAAGAGTTAAATCAGAGTTCTTTGTTAAAAGTTAATTTGAAGTTACTAAAATAAATATATCTCACTCTTTCGAGGATGTCTGGAAGATGGCTAAAAATAGTCTTTCAATGAGTTGTCATGGTTTGGTCCACTGGAGATAGGTATTTTTCTCTTTGGTAGGTAGTGTGACCTTATCCTCCCAAGGAGTGTAGTTACACTAAGATAATGAATAGTGATTTGTCCTAAACTTTAAGTAGATTAACCTCTGAATTGCAAACTGTTGAGGTGATCGTATTTCTGGCAGGTGATGTAAGTTAATGGTTACAGTGGTTCTTTGCAGTTGTGTGAGTTTTGTTGCAATAAATAGAACTTTTTAATGGGTGAAAGACTTAATTTCCTCTCTCTACTTGGCTAATAATTTTTAACAGATAATTTAAATTTTTTTTTGATTAAGGGTCTATACACTGAAGTAATGGAAGGTGAAACTGGTGTTTGTATACTTTTCCTCGCGGTGTTCACCAGTATAGATTGTATTAGTTTCTGCCATTTGCACCCGTTTCTATTATTTGTTACTGTATTATTAGCAGGATGAGCCTACCTTAGAAATTTGTATCATTCAGGCTGTTCCCTACTACCCACAGTAGTCGCTACAGTGTATGTTGTGTTTAGTTTGTTGGGTAGCAGCTCTATGGGGTAGATCGTGTTGGAGTCTGCTGGAGGTCCTTTCTGTGGAACTACATAGCTCCTTTCTGCTAAGGTAGTAAAAGTAGTTTCTTTACTGGGAATGCTTGAACAGGTAAGGTGGGCATTACCTGGCACCTTGTTCTTTCTGATCGCAGCAAAGGCACAGGTCTAGTATTAACTGATTCTAACTTGTGTTCAGAACCAACACCAGGCGAATGAGACCCTCAGCATAGTCAATGTTACAGGTACCAAAATCTTGGAGCAGTTAAAAATGGGAGAGGAACTACAGCTGAACTGAAATGAAACTGACTTTTGTTTGGTGTTTCTGGATGGATTAACAGCTACAAATTTATGAAAATACAATTAGCTACTTTTCAGGGTAACGTCTCATTTTTAACATAAAGCTCTCTTTAAAAGCTTCAATAAATGTTTGCAGATTTTGTGCTTCATACTGCAAAACTGTGCTGTAAGCCTTCAAAGTAATTGAGTAGATCTGATTATGAAGCAGGGGTTTGGTACAGAAATCTGGAAGAGATTGAAAGGAAAACTATTAATACCTATTATATATATAAATATAATAATATATTAATATCTATATAATACCATTATATAGTGTATATATAATATAAATATTTATAATGTATCTTATTAATATATTAATACTTATAATATATATGCATTTGTGTATGTGTCTACATATGTTAAAGATTTATGTGTATATATAAATTTTCTTCTGCAACATTTGAGAATCAAGGATCTGATTATTTTTTGTCACTTGGGAGGATCCTTTTTAGAGGAGGGCCTTTCTGTCTGTATGTGAGAACAGTACTGTCATTAGGTGCTCTGCTCAGTGGTCACCCTTCATATGAACATGCCATGTGGTTTCCTCTAAGTCATCTGGTATTAGGCCACTTATAGACAGGACTTGCAGCATTGTTTGGTGATCTAAAGCTATGGATATGACTCTGTGACCAGGTAGCATTGTTCTCGTGGCTCACGGTTGTGAAGGTGAATGGTTGTGTGGGATAACAGAGGCATTTCTTAATATAAGCAGTCATTCAAATATGGATTTTTCTGAATTAATGGTAAGCTGGGTTGTGCTCCTCCAAAGCCCTCCTTCAGCTCCAGATACCATCAAGATGTGAACCACTGATAGCTGGAACTCTTGACAGTAGTGGTTGAGATGCATCTGAGGCATTTAATGCGCAGAAGGAAGTAACTGTGGTCTGTTGCTGACTGGTGGGCTAACACAACTTGGTGATGCCATGGCTGTGTAGGACTGTCTGTGCTACTTGCACGTGCTCTGTCCCCAAGTATTCTGTGTGCTCATGGCGGTTCACCATCATTCATGGTGCAGCAGGGTGATCCTTGCTGGGGAAATCCTGCTTGTGTCTCAGGTATATTCCTTGGCGTTATTCCTTGAACAAACATTGGCCTTCAAGCCAGAGTGCTTGTGCTATGGCTGCATCTTGCTTTGAGGGAATGTTCAAGCCCAGGAGGGATCACCACAGCCCTGGGGAAGTGGACTGCTCTGCAGGCCAAGTTTCTAGCTTAAGTCACTTTGCAGCCTTTATGAGAGATCCTGATGAGAATTTGGGCCCATGATATTTAAATATGCCTGTGGTAATATAATCAGCTGCCACCCACCACTCAGCTTCTAAACTGATCCTAAAATAACCTTTGGTAGCATGACACATGTGAAGCTTCCCTCCCCTCCTGTTTAATCTCCTGTACACAGCCTCAGTGTAATGTTTATATGGCAGTCATAAGGAAGGCTCTGTAGGTGTACCCAGGCCTTTTATGAGAGCATGACACAACATCAGTTTCTACATTTATCTCCGTGTTCCTTGACGTTCTTGTCTCTGCCATGCTTTCAGTTTTGAAATGAAGAAAACTGGTGTGGAGCTGCCCTATCTCATTTGCCAGGGTGTGAGCTTCCAGTTCCTCAGCTAGCTGAGTGCTCTGTGTCCTTTGTGAGGACACATGATTTGGACTTTACCTTTTCTCCCTCCCTTCCCCTCCTGATCTTTCACAAGAAAAACAAACCACAAACGGATGTTAATGGCTCCATGCATAGATATGTATTTATATATAGACTGTCTGGTTGCTCAGAAGATTTTATTGGCATAAATTTGGGATATTTACAAGTGGCAAATTCACTGGTGAGATTATGCAGACCAGACTAAATAGGCTCTGAAGGGCATTTATAGCACCTACAGACAACCAGTCTTTTCGTTTCTCTAGCAAAGGGGTTTATATGCATGTGTGTGCATGCATATATAGATACATACATATTTAAAATATAGGTACGTCTCTATGCCTCTTTTATTTCTCTGAAATACAGAAGTAGCATTAATATTTCTGCTTCTGGCTGTCCATAAACCCCAGCAATCCTGGGATGATAGGGAAGCTGTCGTGTGACTGCAGTATGGGGATATCTGTATGTAAGGCTGCTTTTGTAAAGCGATATTCCTAGGTTTTCAGTCAGCTCCCCCTGATGCTCCTGAGGGACTGCGTGTAGTGGTGGGATTTCTCAGATGCTTTGGTTTAATGTTTGGCTTCTCCAGTTGGGTGGTGGAATTCAGCTTCTTGAGCCAACCCTGGTAATGCTTCGGACTCGCAGTGCTCACAGAGGGCATGCAAGAAATGTAACTTAAAATCCTCTTGGTTTTCTTTGGCCAAGAGCTTGAGGGGGAAGATGAGAAGGGGAGGAGGGTGGAAGCACGGATAGTGAGAAAATGCCCTTTTGTAGTAGATTTAAACAAAACAATATCCAAGAAACACTGGTGGCTTGAAAGCTGTTTGGAGGGTTTGCGTGTTAGAAGTAGTCCCAGCTGAGAGACGTTGCTGAGCAGAGTTCACGCAAGGAGGCCAAAGGTGCAGCATAAATACAGTTTGTCAGACTGTTGCTGAAATAAATGAACATTATTCAGTGGAATAATCATAACTACGTATATGGCATAAATACAGTCACTGAGTGGTGCCACAAAATACTTAATGGCTTGTAGTCATTGTGCCTTTTGACCTGGAAGGAAAAGAGTGTAATCCTGTTCCAATTATAATCAATGAGCCTTGCTATTGATCTGTGGGAGACTTTGTGAGTGCGGAGAGTGGGGATGGGTGATGACCTATCCTGTTTATTTAACTTTGATGGTAGCATAGCACTTGGTGCTTACTTGCCTTGTGATTTTTAATGCATTGTCTTAAATCCAAATGAATGTTTAACAAGGCTGCGCCTAGTAATTTTACAAGTAGCCTTAGGAATTCATTCATTATGTAAAAGTGTTTTGCACAAGAGCTGAACTGCTAGGAGAGGTGGGGAGAAGGTACGGCAGCCTGCCCAGGAGGACATCTTACTTGGCAGAGGGAGAGGGATGACGTTCCTTGTCTGTAGTCCGACTTGCTTTTTAATGTATTTTTATTGCCTAATCAATGTGCAATAGAAATCCACTCCCTGGTCAACTTAAGCACCACTTAATCGAGAAATAAATGATAAACCCATTATGCTTTGCTGGTAGAGAACATTTCAGGGTGATTACGAATGCTCTGCTAAATTTTTTGGCATCTCTTGAGTGAGACTAATTGCCTTCCCTCAGGGTGGCTCCACAAGCTTCTGTCACATCCTGGCCTTGATAAAGCCAATGGGAGTTTTCCTATGGATTTTTATTTTAATTATTATTTTAAAGAGGGCCATTGTATACCAGCCTTTGTCTCTGGTGTTCTGCTTTCCCTTGAAAGCAGGACCTACTTCGACCACTGTGTCTGTTTGGTTGGCTCTTGGCATGGGGATATGGATGCTCTCCATGGCTCCAAGTCGAGTCCCTCTGCACTGGAATGCTGGTTTGCTGGGGACTCTGCCAGGGGATGGCTGTACCAGCAAACCCTCAAAGCTGTGATGGCCCTTTGGCTGGTCCAGTGCCCTCTGCTCTCTCCAAGCAGCCTGACCTCAGCTGAGCTCCCTCACCCACCATGGGAGAGTGGTTCCAGCACACCGACCCATGCAGCGATGGGACAGGGCTCTGACCGCTTGGAAAAGCTGGATTTTTCTTCTTCCAGATCAGGCCTTTTGCCAGCATGGTGCATGCCCTTCATGAGCCAGTGAAGTTAACAATCACAGTGGATATCCATGAGCCCGTTAATGAGGAGTTGGATGAAGGAGCACTTCATCAGACAGGAGCAGGGCAAGCTTTGTTTAATCCTCTTCTCAAGTCCAGTCTCTAGCTATGACAACTGATTTACAACGGAAGCCATCGGGGCAAACTAGGGTACAAAAGCCTGAGGATGTATTATTCTGCTTGGCTTTGAGGCTTTGCACTGGCTGCTGGTGATAGCTGAGACTTATTAAATTACAGAAAGAAAATAATTCCACTTATTAGGTGCTCCGCTCAGTTCCCGCTCACTGCGTAGAGTTTTGGCTGAGCTGTACCCATTGCTGTCTCCAAGGCATCATCAGCACCAATCTCCTTTTATTGCCAGGACATCAACCTGACACCTGTTTGTCATGGCTGGAGCTGAGCCTGCTTGGTGATAGAGTAGGAAGTGTCCTCTTTTGAGGGATTACGACCTGGGAAAGGTCTTGTTTTGGAAGAGAGAATAGATCTGAAGCATTGAGAAACTTTCAAGTTGTCTTTATAATTTCTTGGATGCTGGTGGTGCTTCCTGGTAACTGTTTGAACTTGCCTGGGTGGGACTTGTGGTCCCTGTTTGCTTTTGCAGCTATTCTGACGATGAGGGGGTCGCGTTGCTTGTATTTCTGCTCTGCTCAGCCCCTTGCCAAGGGAACAGGCTGCATGCGATTTATAAATAAATATTTATTATTTTGAGTGATGACTGAGAGAGAGGGTATTTCCTGGCTGTGAATGACTAGCTGGAAGAGTTGGAATCTGCTGGCTCTGGGGTGCCAGGAGATGCCCATACCTAGAAGTCGTCATTACTTTTTTCCTGCTGTGACCCCTGCCCTTCTCCCACGCGCAAAGCTGTGCCTTGTTACCATGCCATCTTGACAAAAATAAACATGCTGTTAAGGCAGCTCCCCCCACCCAGCCATGCAATTAAGTGGTTGGTTTGCATAAGGATACAAGTAGTTGCTGCCCTTACCCTGCAGATAAGGGTGATAAGGGTCTGGCCCGGAGATGTTGCTCCATACCCGTGGCCTTCAGTGGGACAGGAGTAACGGTTGCAAAACAGGGTTCTGATTCTTGCCACAGCCTTGTCTGCTGCCACCTCTTCCCTGTCCAGCCTGCCTGGGTCAAGCGCTGGGAGGGTGATGGAGATGCTGTGTTCTGTTTCTGTCCATTAATCTGCCCAGTGTTTGGGGCATCAGGATTTCTCTCTTCAGAGCTTGACATGCACAAGTCACTGAATGATGGGCTTGTGTGGGAATTGATGTCTCTGAGTGGTTTTGGAGTTTCTGATTGGGTGCTCCTGAGATGCTGGGAAGCCCTCCAAGGGAATGACCTGTGGGATTGATGCCAACTGTACTTTCAGAAGTGACCCAAGACACTTGGAGCCGTTCCCGGTGTTCAGAATTATACTGAAATACCAGCATGATGAAAAAACAAATGTAGAATTGCTAAATGCATGTTGTCCAAAGATTGTGAGCGCTGTCGTAACTGCTCCAAAAAAAACCCCAACAAAAAACCCCAGTGGCCTTCTTGTGATTTACTTCAGCTGAGCATCAGGCCATGATGAGTCTGATTTGTCTCTGTATATGAGTTGTGCATCAGTATAAAAAGAAGGAAAAAAGGGTGAAAAATAAAGAAGTATTTGTATTTTTTGGGAGGCACACAAAAGGCAGTGTAACCAGAGACAGCACACAGTAAACCATATTTCTTTTGTTCAGGGCATTGACTTATATCTGATTTAAATGTTAGTGTAGAGAAACAGAATGATGTTTTCCAAGTTTCAGTAAGGTTTTAGAGTATCTGCTTCCTATCAGTGCGGAATTTCCCCTCACCACCTCCAGGAGGAGAATACTTTATATACCATTACTACTTTTTGATCTGAACTTAATCACCATCTTTTACAATGTTTAGGTTAAGAGGATTTTATGGTGTTTCTGCTGTTGGCTTTGAAAACCTTTAGTCACTGATACCTTTGTTGCTCGTTAAGTACATCTTAATTTTTAAACCAAGACTTCTATTTAAACGTTAGTTTCTTTTGGTGGAGATCTTTCTCTAATTATGAAAGGGCTTCCTACGTTTTCAGCCAGCTAGCTGGATTTTTACAGTTAAATGATGTACGGCAGCTGGCATTGTGTATTAGAATATAGTTTGAGACAAAATGATACTGTGGAAAATCTGTTAGGAAATTATTTTTCTTTCTCTTCCTCTAAACCAGGAAGAATAAGAGGAAAACTTTTTAAAAGGATTGATCACATTCATAGTTAATAGTGTAGATACTGACATACATGGCTGTTTGAAATTATCAATGCCATGTCCCAGATAACCCTGTGTTTGTGAAGGGACCAGAAAAACATGAATGTGGCATTAGATTTACTTGGCCCTAAGGAAATAATGTTTCTTTTAATGTGAAACAAGCTTTCTTTCACATTGAACAGATTTGGAGAGGCAAATTATGTCTTGTCTAATTGGTAAAACCAGCCCTCCAAGAAATGCATGGTATTTTCAAACCCAGAATGCGTGACTTTGCCTGCAAATATTTTGAACATTATTATGTGAGCTAGATGTTGAAGCATGTCACTGACTCGTGGGTGTTCTTCCCTATCTCTGCTAATATATTGAAATCTGAAGCTAAAGTTTCCTAGTGCTGGCTGCCCAAGTTGGGAAGCTCAAGGCTTCATCTTCAGTGATGCTCAGCTTTTTGCAGTTGCCTCTGCAGATGGTGGCGGGTTTGTGGATGTGGCACCTATCAGGAAATAGTCTCCTTTTAGCAGCCATCTAGACCTGCCTCTCTGCTTGGGTTTGAAGGGGCTGCAAGGCCAGGGTAGCTTGCACCTGCCTGTAGGCTGCTGTGTTTTGAGTTTGGAAATCAGTGCATACATGTGAAAGATGTTTCCAAAGTGCTGCTGATGTTGGAAAATGCAGCTCAAACCCCATCCTTCAGCAGGTTGCCATTAGCCGAGGTGTAGCTGGAGGGCAGAGGAGCTTGCACCATCCAGCTCTGCTCCTGGCTTCTTCTCCCAGAGCACTTGCTGGGCAATAGGATGGTTTTGTGTCAATTGAGTTCCAGCTTTTTTCCGGTAAGTATTTGTCGATTGAAATTGAAGGATTGTAAGCACAATTCATCTTAGCATGCAGAGAGCAGTGGGTGCGAGCAGCACTGACTCGGACCAGACATTGACATACGGGCCGTCATCAAACTAATTGTTGTTTGAATTACCTGTTATGATCCGATGACAAATCTGCTTCACTCCTGCCACTGGAGCAGAAAATGTAGCTTGAATTGGCGTGATGTTAGCAAGTGTAAACTGTACTTCAACAAGATGGATAAACCCAATTATGGGGCAGACCTGCAGAGAGAAAATCCATTTAAATCTCGTAATGTTAAGCAGAGCTGTGTTTAATTCATTTGGACCAATTTGGGAGTGATGTATGAGTGTTGGTGAACATTAGTCAAAGGGAGAAGGGCCAGGCAAAAAGATGCAGTGCTCGGGCAGGATGGCAGAGGAGAGCTGCACCGTCTCAGCAGTTAACACTAATGGCAGGGGAAGGCTAAAATGACAAAAAGATGTACTAACTGCTCCTACGAGAACAGCCCAGTGTAAATGAACCAATAAGAGAAACATACGGAGCAGAAAGAAGGTGTCGTATTTTTCTTTAAACTATTGATCTTTCCAATTGAGAAGGAAATGTATATAAATTGAAAGCAGCATTTTATTTTTTTACCACTCTTTTTACTGACGGCTACATAAAAATGTGAAGTATTTTTTGTTACCTTTTCCCCCCCAACTTCTTGGTCTTTTTAAAAGATTGTCAAAACACGAGGGAGGGGGCAAGATGTTTTTGTTTCACTGTAATTTTTTTGTGAACAAAGGGTAGGGATTGATCGCTTCCTCACGGTTGTTCTTAATACTGATTGCTGTGTGGGATGGATTTAATGTGTGCTTATTGAGAGGTTTTCCAGCTATGGCTTTCCCTATTTTAAAAGAAAATTAAGCGCCGTGTTGTGCAGACAGATTGATTGACGTATTCCAGAGGATGTGGATGTTGTACAATAATGGCCTAAGAAGCTGTCACTGCTTATTTACTGGTTTAATACCTAAAATGTGTGTGCTTGGCAGTTGTCAAATGCCGAGGAAGGTACAGGCGAACAGTCTCGCAAAGGAATTGCTTTGGCAAGACGGAAGGGTTGAACAATGGGCATACTTGACTCTGTTGTTTGTGGTCTTCAGTGGGTTCCAGCAAAGCTAACCCACATGCACATGTTCAGTCTCATTTTTTGGGGAAAAGAAATCATCTTGTGTTAATCATTTAAGGCCCTTTCCACAAAACTTAAAGTAGTGAATAAAGAGGCAGCAATCTTATCTGTATCTCTCTTTGCCTGTGTGTGCCTTGCTACATATCTGCGTGCTTCCCTTTCATTGTAACAGCGCTCTGCTTTACTCTTGCAACTCCTGTTAGCCCCTAACAAGGTGACAGCAGTCTGTCCCAGGGTACGGGTCATGAAGTTTGGCTTCTGAGGTCAGATGGTCACTTTGTGACATTTGTAGAGGCTGCTAAAGCTGCAGTGAAGCAAGTGAAATAACCCACTGCTGATGTGTAGTATTAAGGAAATTCCTCGTTTCTGATACACCTGGAAGCTCTCTGTGATAACAAAAGTGATTCTGTAGGACTTTATTTAAAGTACAAGGAAAAGAGACGGTGTTCATTTTCAGTCATCTATACTTCAAAGCAGATTAATTTTGGAAGGCATGATTTCATTCAAGCTATATATATACTTTACATATATTATATATATATTTATATATATATATAAAAGAAACCTTTTTCAAACAATTTTGTACTTGGGACTCTCAATGAATAGCACTTCATCCTCATGAAGAGAGATCCATCAGCCTGTTTGGGAAGGCAGGTAGACCTTGTTCCTGTCTTGTCCTGATCAAAGTCCATTTAGCCTCTATGAGAACAAGTTGAGAAAGCCTTGCTTTGAAGGGATCAGAGAGACCTAGCTCCAAGTTGTTTAAAAGGCCTTAGGTTTAATTCATATGTCCATTGCATCACGAGGTCATAGTGGTGTTGACAAAGATGTGTTTTACTCATTTTCTTGGAGGTAGCTGTGTGGTTATGGAAAAGGAGCTGTACGAACTGTTACACCGAGGTATACCAGTATTAAGTTAGGAGGGTCTATGTGTAGGTAGGTCCCTCAGGAGAGCCTGGAAGAATGTGTATTAAAATGACAATGTATAACACGCTGCGAGTGTCACACGAGCTGGTTTCTGGCACTGTCACTGTGGGCGAGCCCCGTCACTCACCCCTCCCCTCGCCGCGGGATCAGCAGGGACAACTAAAAAGCTCTGGGGACTTCATGGTAGCTACTCTTACATTGTCAACACTTCCTCTTCTAATCCCTGCTCTGAGAATAACCAAATATTCAGACTTAGCAACTGTTTTTCCTGCCTAGTAACTTCATCTCCCACAATGTCTGCCTTTGAGAATGTGTCTGGATTGCCCAGTGAACCGCTCTGTGTGTGTGTGTGTGGTGTCTTTTTCCCCCCTTGTGGGTCATTCTTTTTTTAAGTTCAAAAAACCTGGCCCTCCAGCTGCTATGCTTTAGAATTGCTTAATACTTTTATTTAATTATAATATTGTTTTTACTCAACTTTTGTTTTATTTTTTTAAAACTCGAAGTGCAAACAAGAGCAACTGAGAGCCTTTTGGCATCTTGAGATGTGTGCGCATTGCACAGGAACATTGGGTTTATGCTTAATTAAAAGGTCACTGTTTGTTGAATGAGGTGACCGTCTGCTGGGTCCTAGATGCTGACATAGGATTAACTCTTAATTTGGAGACTACAGATCATATTGAATGTGTATATTACAGGGGTGTAATACATATCCTGCAACTGTCCCTTAAGAAACATCATTCAGCTGATAAGGATCTTGGACATAGTGGTGTTTAAAATGAGAGGAAGGATGCAGAAGTTGTTGAACCAAAAAGGTTGAAGTGGCTCTTGAATATTACAGACTATTTGTTCTTTAGGCTGATTGCCTCTGCCTCAGTTTGCCTATCCATGAAATAGGATGAAAGAAGAATAAAACTGCTTACTTAATGCTTAACCCTGAGGCAAAAGTTCGTATTCTCC
This sequence comes from Psittacula echo, assembly GCF_963264785.1. Classification (NCBI taxonomy): domain Eukaryota; kingdom Metazoa; phylum Chordata; class Aves; order Psittaciformes; family Psittacidae; genus Psittacula; species Psittacula echo. The sequence continues at coordinate 10,276,440 of NC_137743.1, read as the reverse complement.
ATATTTTGGAAAATGGCCTGTCTTGAGGTGGAAAAGACTTTGGAGGAGTGGGGTTAAAGTAAATAAGAGCTGGAGAAAACTAAAGAACTAGGCTTGGTTTTTCCGATTTATTTTAAATATTCCCTTTCCCCAAAGGCCTTTTTTGCCCCTTTTTTTTAATTGTGTTTCTCCTTTTGACTTCGTAACAAAATCCTATGTGAAAACATAAGCTGCTGATTGATTATGCCAGCTGACAGTTTGTCAGGATGGGAGCTGTGTATTTGGACTTCTCTTCCTTTTCTCTCCTACCAGATGCTGATTGTATTCAATAATTATGTATATGAAAGAATTTTCATTATGGTATTGTGGTTTCGTGTTCTCAGAAGCGTTTGGAACGGGGTAGCCAGATTGCATGACACATCTCAGGCTTTGTTTCTGCCTGACCACATGCACATTTTATTTTATTCTCTTTCCTCATAATGTTTGAGCAAAAATTGCATTGATTCTAGCAATCTTGTGGAGTCCCACTCCAATTCAGTAGGGCTATAGCCTACTGGATATTTTGAGGTTTTAAAATGCAGTTTTACTAAAGAATGATTCCCTCCCCACCACCACCACCATAGTTTATCCTTGCTACAGTGCTCTATGCTCCAACCAAAAATTAAAGGGAAATGAATGCATAACCTTTGGGCCATATACACAATTTAGGACTTAGCTTGTTGCACTTAGAATGCTGTGAGAGATTGTGCTCACACAAAATACCTGTCCTCGAGATTGGTCTTGGGATTTAATCAGGTTCTACTGTTTCTAAGAGCTGTTTCAGAACAGACTGCAGATCTCGCTGTGTTGGCCAACCTCTTGTAATTTTTAGATGTTAAACTCTCCTTTTTATAACAATATAATATGTTTATTTTCAAATGTGATGAACTATTACCCTAGCAAATCAGCTTCTATAGAGCTGCCTGTAACCAAATCTCAGCAACAGGGCTGTGAATTTTACCTCAATAATGTGTGAACTTCAAAGTCTATCTGGAAATGTGTGATGCTATGATTATTACTAATTTTTTTTTTTCCCCCTAACAAGAAACAATGAGAAATGCAAAAGCGAAAGAACACCCTAATAACACAACACAGAATCATGGAATGGTTTGATTTGGAAGGGACCTTAAAGATCACCTAGTTCCAACCCCCCATGCCAGGGAATAGAATAGCAAGTAGTTCTAACAGCAGTGTCAGCCTTCATTTGCTGTTCATATTGAGTATTTTCCCATCTTCTGACTTTTCTGGTAAATGGTATAGTTTAAAGTGTAAAAGAAAAACATGTTCTAAGCATAGGGGGTAGACAGTAATGCTGGGGTAGCCTTGCTGAAAACTTAATGCTTAATTCTAGGGGAAAAGTTCAAGCTGGATAGCATCTGTATTATGAGGCAACTTCTTGCGTATGTCATGTTTGAAGGTATTTACGTATCGTATTATGTATGTATTGATTTATTTTTTTTTCTATGGTGTTCTGTGGTTAGAGCGATTGAAGTCTGTGTTATGGGTTGGTTTTGTTTGTTTTTTTTTTTTTTTCAATCAGTATGCAAAATATTGGTTGCACTGGTGTGCGAATTTGGGGAACCAAATGAATTGGTTTGCTGTCAAAAACCACATGCAAAGTACGTAGGATTTTGATTTCTGCTTTAGTGGTTCTGTTATCATTGTTTTTTACAGCGAGAGTGGCTTTTTATCTCTGAGTTTGTGCTCTTTAGCCTGCTTTGCAGTCGAGTTCTTGGTTTTGTGGTTTTTATCAGCAGTGTTCAGCCTAGCTTCTACAGTTCTTAATTTTGCTGTTTGCAAGTCCCATTGCTAGCTAGATCTTTGAGCTAGATAAGCAGAAAGAATGCTTGAGAATTACCGTAGGGTAAAATTCCGGCCCTTGACCATGACATGAACTGGATGGAGACTGAACATCTCCCTTTCAGGAAAGCTATCTCAGGACAAGTCTGACTGCAGGACTCTCAAGGAGTCTGAAATCAGTGAAGGAGCTGTTTCTCAGAATTGTATACATGTCTAATATGTTACAGAATCAGGTTTTATGATTTTTTAAAAAGAACTTCATTAAAAGAATTAAATTATTTAACTTTTAATACAAGAGATTCTTTGAATGTTACTTTCACTAATGCTTTAGCTTCATGTGGCCTATACAAAATACATACTGAGCCTCCCAGCTGAAGGTTGATGAATGAAAGTTTGGAAAGTAAAGAATTGGTGCTTTTTTAAATGTACCAAGCATAAAACCTCTTGTGTTTTCCTATGTTTGAGAGCAGTGGAAGCCTCTTCTTGAAGGTGAAAGTTAATAATGTTGGGTTTTTTTTTCCTTGCGTCATGGTCCTAAGATCTTGTACTGTTTAAGAAACATCAAATACTGTCAGCCATATGGTAAAATTGAGAAATAGCCATTCTGTTTGCTCCTGTCAATAACCTTGGGAAAGTCAGTAGTGATGAAAGATTTTTTTGCATCCAAAAGAAAGCAGAAGCTGGATCTAATGTACTTGATTCAGTCACTGCTTCCCTCCACCGCCTCAAACACTATGCAGGATCTTTCCCAATAGCAGACTGACTTTTGAAGGGTGCTGTTTTGCTGTATATCTCTAATTTCTTCAAACTCTTTACAATATTGTATTGAGAACTAAAGCTATCAATTAATTATTGGTAATAAGGAGAACTAGTGGTGCTTTTTAGTTTAACCTGCAGTGTCACCGTAAGCACCTTCTAGAAGGCTTTGTTTTCTGCTCAACACCTTCCTTTAAAGTAGAGGAGACTTTCTGCATCTGGTGCACAACTGAGTCATGTCCAGCAAAGCTGGATGATTCTGGAAAGGATGTGATTTCTTGAAGAAATGCTGGAGTGATCAAGGTGGCCTATGTATGGTTGGGGCCCATGGGTTGGGGTGCTGGAGGCTACGCTCTGACATAATTTATCTCCCTGGGGTTGGAAAACAAAAGGCTACACAGCAAACGAGCAACAGAATGATTCGTCTTAGTGATAGGCATGAAATTAGTGGCAGCAAGAAGAGGAAATACGTTGCCTGTTTCATACTGTTTTGCTGCGTGCCCGTTTACTTTGACTGCAGTTCTCTCCTGCTTGAAGATCTTATTTTCACTTTGCAGCTTGCTGTGCTCTGTGGGCATCAGGACCGTAGTCTGCCAGTGACGTAGCATCCCTTTCACGAGAGTGGGGGTATGGTTTATAGGCATAGTAAACACCTTCTGATGGTTCATTCCAGTTAATAAGCATATAGCCCCGTGTGCTGTAAAAGGTGATTTTACTTGATCTTTTGTGATTAGTGGTGAGAAATGTAGCTTTACATATACAAACCCATTTTATAAATTGCAGACTATATTTAATTAGCATTATGCACCCACGGCCACCTTGTCTACTCTTCTCTCGCTAATCCGTCTCCCTGGGACTCCACTGCTCCAAACAGCTCAGTGTCTTCAGCCAACGTTTACAGATTAATAAATCTGCCAGGGAAGTATTCCCTCCTTATCTGTTTGTCTGTGGCAATACCCCCAACTGTTAGCTGTGACCAAAAGCCCAAGATGAGCAATTTTTGTCTGAGCTGCTGGCAGCATTTCCCATAGCTAAAAGCGCCATGATTTCTGAAACCTGATGCTTCATCCTCCACTACTAAAAGCAGGAGTTTAATTCCCCCGGTGAGGGGAGGGACCCAACTTCCCAGCAGAACAAAGCTCATTGGTTTCTCTTGTTATTTCATAGTCACCAGGCTTGGGAAGGCTGGAGGTTTGGTGTATGAAAGTACTCAAGTTGCGTTGTAGGAAGTTCCTGGGATGCTTGCTCAAGGACACTTGTTTTAACTGGGACAAGGATCAGTCTTTGGGGTGGAGATCCAGGAAACTGGTTTTCTGTGTTCCTAGTTCTCTTGTTACCCAGGCAGAGAGGCAACATGTTATTTAGCATCTATGTTGCATTTCACAGGTCTCTCATTTAAACAGTTTCCCTTTTCCGTGCCTCCCTCCTTCACTCCCCATCTGTTTTTCGGGCAGGGTCAGTCTTTCTCACTCTGGTGTTTGTACAGTACCTAGCACAAAAGGACTCTGTTCTCTGGTGGTGCCTTTGGGCGCTGCTGTTAGACAAATAAAAGGGTATAAAGTTTGCATCAAACTTTTTTGCAACCTGTCTTGCACAACAAACTTCATGTGCCAGTCTGTACAATGCAGCGATGTCTCAAATGCTGGGTGATACTGTGAAGGATTCATTATGATCTGTAATGATCATATGATATATATATCATATATATATATGATATATATATATATCATATATATATATATCATATATCATATGACCAATGCTGTCAGACTCTCTGGATTGCAGATTTAAGCAGAGTTATAAACCCTGCCTCCATACTGTTGGTTTGTGAACAGGTATGGTTCCTACAAAGGCAACAGTAGCAGGCTTGTTATACAGGTTAATTAAATCAAACTGAATATTTTATGGACTAATTCCTTAAATTTTTGTTGCTCTGGGATTAGAGGAAAAATCCCTCTTTTTTTTTTTTTTTCACCCCCCTCCTTTTTTTCTGTATTTCTTTCAAATTGCTTCCCTGAGCAGGAAGAAAGGTACTATTTAGAATAAATGTTTCTGGATAGAAGGTCCCTAGAAATAATGTGAAATACCTCTGTGTGGATGTGTCTTTGCCCCTTAAGGAGATGGTGAATTGAACTTTTGTTTTTAACGGATGACCCAGAATCTGAAGGAAATAAGTCTCAGATCAAAAAGGCTCAGGCTGATTTTGACGTGGAACTAGATATAGTTGTGCCTTTCCTAACTGAAGATAGAAGTTGACCCTCTTTAGCTCAAGGCCTTTATAAACCTGTCCCAAGGTTTGGGCTTTGTTAAATGTTCTTCCACGTGCTATGAATGGGTGTGGAGTGGAGACATTGTGTAGTCCTGCAGCTTTGTTGCAAGCTGTTGGTTTCATTCTGTGGTAGGTGCATGTCTGTTTCAGTGGTGGTCAGAGGAAACAGATTGTGGATAGATGAAGGAAAAGAATGGAGAAGGAGTTATGTGAAGGCATCTCTCCTATACTCTACTGGTTATTTATTATTTTCCTTTTGATTGTTTGCTGGATCTTATTTCAGTTATGCAGGAAGTTACATAAAACGGTGAATGGAGCCAAGTTAGGTATTGTGTCTGCCTCAACCATCCTTCTCCTTCCCTCCCTTTCACATTTCATGTTTGTTGGCTGTTTAATATGTGTAAAATGGACGTAAGATTTTAAAGTTAACTGTTGGAGCTTGATAATACTTGGGACTTGATTAAACTAATTAAAACTGAATGGATAAAAAATGGCATGGAGAGCCAGGCATCTTCCCATGTTCATCTGAAGTCCCAAGACCTTTCCAGCCTCCCTGAGGGGACAGCCTGAGGTGGTACCAGTTGTATTTTATAGGTAGGGAAAGCAGTTGAGTTGATCGAAATCTTGAAGTGAGCTGATGTGGACAGACTAAGATGCTGAAGACAATGAGCTGAATATGCTCTTGCTTCCATTTATCTCATTGAGATTTATGGTTGTCAAAGGTGGGACCACCTCCTTGGTGGCTTCATAGTTTGTGCCCGTACCCTGTCTGTTAGCATTGCTTTCCTCAGCTGGTGATGTACAGGGCAGGGGGCTGGGAGAGCCTGAAGCCACCACACAGCTGGAGTCTGTTAGTGCTGAGAAGTTGACTGAGTATTCACATGTTTGAAGTATGCAGCGCCTCTGGGACATGTGTGAGGCAATGCTGTTTACTTGTGTCTACTTGTTTTCCTGGATAAAACTGCATAGTGTAAGCTTGCATCTGAGGCCACCTCTGTTATTCCTGGCATTGAAAGTCTCTGGCATTCCTAGGCATTGAAAGTCTCCTTCCCTTGCCACTGATTTCCTGGGTGGAGCCTGCTGACCAGACCAGTGTTGTGACTTAGCTCCTGATCTGCACTTAACAGGGCTGCTGGGGCTGGTCAGTAGGCACTAGAAAGGTGTTTTGCTGTGTTCAGTTATACTCTCAACCAACAAAAATTTATCCAGGTATTGTACTTGATAATAGGTAGCATCAGCTTGGTGTTGCTGCAAGCACCTTGAGGAACAGGCATATAAAACAGCATTACAGCTCTTGAGAAGCCCCTGCCACATCCGGTTCCAGTAATTGGAAGAGCTACCTGTCATCTTAATCAGTGTACACTAGCTTGGAGTCCACTAAAAATGATTTAATTTAACCAGAGTAAAGCAAAGCTTACTGGAACTACCAGTTGATTGGGTCTTTGCTTCCAGACTAGTATTTTAGCTGATCTGATTTGCTCAAGCCCCATGATGGCTGCAGTGTTTTTCCTTTTTCTTTCTTTTCCTCTTCCTAACACTACAAAGCTTCCTCAAGAGTAGTCCTCTTGACACGGAGGCTGCAAATGCCACCGTGGGCACCTGGAGTAATCCTCAGCTTTATCATGTGCAGAGCTGTGGCTTTCTCCCAGAGAAGAGCTTTCACATGTGTAACACAGACTGCATTGTGCTCCCTCCCAGAAGTACCTGGTTAGGGCACTCCATTGTTTTGTGGGAGTGAGCCTCCTTCTTGTTGGAGGTGTTACTGCCAAGGGTTTAGTGAGTGTCTGGTATAATTTGAACTTTGTCTAAGAGTTTCCTCCCTGTTTTCCTTTTAGATAAGATTTATGAGTAGAAGTCATATCTTAAGCTGATTTTTTTGTTTTTCCCTTTGAATTGTGTTAGGCTTCTTCTATGAATGGTTTTGGAGCATGCAGAAAATGTACTGCCTGTTACATGTGCCTTTTTATAACACACATATATTATATTGATGTTATTGTTGGGACCAGTTTCTGTTGACTTCAGGTGAGAAGCCTCATTGTCCTCTTTTCCTTGGTAATCAAAAGCAGTTTGAAAGTACCACAATTCCTTGAATTGGGTTTCCAGTGTGAGCCCCTTAGTATCAATAAATAGATAGTTCCAGGAAGCAATGTTCTTTTTCAGACTAAATCTCAGATGTGAAGATGAGATCTGAAAGTCTAAAAACCAGACAAAATAAACCCCCAAACAAGAGTCCTGTCAGAACAGTGATGGTACGGAACTAACTGATGGACATATTTTTATTGTTGAATGGGTAGAGCAGGAGAAAACACCCTTTATTTTGCCTACTTTGATGTTTTGTGTAAGGCTATAACTGCCCCTCTCCCGGTCTGTCCATATGCGGTTCCTCAAATGGGTGGGTGCTTCTCTTCCCTCCTCTCCTCCTGCCCTTCTGAGTTGTGAATGTTGATTTGGGCAGTTTATTCCCCACTGAGATCCAGCAATTGTTTGAATTGAAATAGTTATTGTAAGTGGGTTTGTGTGGGTGTTTCTTTTTCTTCCCCTTCCCTCTCTCAGTGTCGAGACAGCCTGTGCAATGGGGTTCATGAAGCCAACAGCTGAATCTTTTAAATTACACCCTCTTGCCCATTGCTTTTTCTTTCTCCCTCCTACTTTGGCTGCGGAGTCTGCTGGAGGGGTGGAAAACAAGTTTGGCACCCACATGGTAGAGAGCACTGATTAGTTCCTAAAAGAAGCAGCTAGTTGATTGCTTGCAGAGATGATGTAAGCCGTTGCTCTGGGGTACATCAGGTTGGATTTCTCATGCTTTATCTTATAAAGCCTGAATTAACAGCTGGTTTGGTTTGAGTTCTCTGGGATCTGACTAAAGGATTACAGTCCGTTCTCAAGTGAGTCAATCTAGTTTAATTTATTTCAGGTCTATCAGAAAAGATCAATCAAAGCTCTTTTGAAAGTAAAGCTGTAATCGGTCTGTGTACTTAGATGTCACTGTCGTATTTACTTTGCTTCTCTGGTGGAAAAATGTTCAGGCTGCAGTTAAGACTTACAGTGACATATACATATATTTTTTGTGTCTATATATATTTAAAATACAACTAGATTTTTTAGCAGGTTACTTGTGTTTTGAGAGCTGATGTAGCCTGCATATATGTAAAACCAAGTCTGCTCATGGTTTCTTTTTTTTTGTGTGAATCCTTGAACTTGAAACTATGCTTGAATTGGGGAGGATCGTGGTTTAGTGGTTTAAAAAATACAAGTAGGAGTTGGGAATCCAGATTCCTCTGCTGATTGCTAGACCTAAGACATGACCTCAGGCATCTCATTTAATTGCTGTTTGTCTCAGTTTCCCCATCTGTACAATAGGAACAAGAGCATTCAAACCTGATCTAGGCATAAAGCAGCCTGTGTTTACATAAGGGTGTGATTTGGAAATCAGCATATTCAACTGAGTGCAACTCTCTGTACACTTTCTTAAATCAGTGGTCTCTATTGTCTTAATGTGTATGGAGCTGGAAATGACAGTATAGCTAATGCTAAACTGAGTTTTTGTCTCAATAGACTAGCTAATCAGATTTTAGGGAGCCAGGTTGCTGCAGCCTCAGGAGGCGAAGCATTGAACTAGTGTAAAACCTCTCTACCAGTTTCTGTTTGAAATCTTTTGGAGCCTAAGCCTCCTGGCAGACTTTGTGCCAGATCAGGTATCAACTGGCCTGGTGCTGACATAAACTCCATACCATGGTCTCTTGTTAATTTGACAAGAGCATAATTGAGTGCCCACACCCTAACTGGGTAAGATGCTGGATGATCTGGTACTGCAGAGTTGTGATAAACATCGTGGAAACATGGCCTGATTTTAGCAATTGCACAAGAGTTTGTATGAGGTTTAATTCCAGAACTGATTCTTCAGGTGCTCATTTCTACATGTAGTCAAGGTAGGAGCATGGCAATAAAGAATTAGAAAAATGTACTACCAGGGCCTCAGCCAGTGATTGCTCACTTCAGTTCTGTGTTTCTTTTATTGCATGGACGGAGTGTGAAGTTGTTCATTTATTGGCATGTTAGCTTGGTCTCTCTGAACCCCATTCAGGTGCTTGCTGGACCTTTGTGAAGGAGGGGTGGCTCTGTTGGTCACTGGTGTCATGCAGCCTTAGATGTGCTTCACCAGTGGAGAAACCCCATTAAAGCATAACAACTCATCACCAGTCCCCCAGTACCTCCCACTGACCTCCATGAGGGTCTAGTGAAAGTGTGACATTATGAAGCAATGCTTTACAAAATAGAATGCATGTCTTGCAAAAGTCTTCAGCAGGAGAGAGTTTTGCACGGCCAACTGTTTAATATGTGGTGCATTCTCTTTCAAGCACAGATTATTTTGAACGTTTTTGTGATGGAGCACGCCATTTCTTGTTCACTTTTTACCTCTCACCTGCTTCAGGTTTAAAGAAAAAATAAAATAAGAAAGGTCAAATTGCATATTAAGCTGGTAGATTCTTGCACACACTTGCAAATTCATGTTGTTCATATCTTCTTTCACGTAACCATGAGTTAGAAATGCTTGACTTTTTTCAGCTGCTATAACTTGGTCTTTTGAGTATGCTGAACTACTAATGGCAGTTCTGGTGGACACCTTTGTGATGGGCGCATCTAAGAGAACCTTGCCTGTTTCTGGTCCATGTGACAAACCTCTGCTATGACCTGTTTGGGTCCTTCCTGAAGAAAAGTTTCTACATACATTCTAAGAACCAGAAATAAATGGCTTAAGTTCCTTTTACCATCTGAGTCTTTTTGTTCTAGTCTACTTGCCAGCCACCAAGCAGTTCTCCTACCTGACTGGGAGAAATGACTGCCACTCTTCTTGCAGATAAGGTATTTTTAAGATCTTCCCTCCACTTCTTTTAAAAGCCAGCTGTTCTGGCAGCTGCTGTTCCAGGTAGGGACTTAAAAAGAAGGGGGAGCAGCCAGCACTTGCAGGCTCAATATAGGATTCTTAAGGTGGCTTAGTGTAACTTGTGTTCGCCATACCGAGACAGATGAGTCAGAAGGCCACTTGCTGTATCACTAGATGATAGAATTGAGCAGTGATGAGGCTGAGTCCTCCTGGATGAGTTATGGCTGTCCTTGGAGAATTTTGTACTCCTTTCGGAGATGCACTCAGGTGTGTTCTCGGACCTGAGCCTTACTCTTGGGACTGTGATTATTAGTGTGATAATGATTTCCAGTGGATGGTTATTTTTCTCTCAAATATAAGATTTATCAGGTGTTTGAGGTGTGAAGACTGTATTTACTCTCTGTTGGCAAATTGAGGACTACAATAGTGCTTATTGATGTATATTTTCCACTCTATTTAAAAGCAAGCTAACAATTAATGAGTAACTTCCCATCCTAGTTAACAGCCTCCTCCTCAGTGAAGTGTCTGCCTTTAAAAACCAAGTTGCTGGGATTGCCTCCTTTTGATCCTGTGCTACACCAGAACCTTTTGTAATGCCACCTCCTATCCCTGCTACTGTTACCTGGGTGAAATAAAATATACAACAAAAAAAGCAAGAAAGGAGGTTCAGAGTAAATGCTAATAATTGTGCATGTAATGTAATTGGAAGCGTTTCATTGACATGCTTATGTGAGCTGCTTCTTCATCTTAGTGCTTGAATGTACCACTAGACTTGCATTTAGCTTCTTGTGGCTGCTCTTTGATGCAGGTAGGCCATATTCTAAATAGGCTTGTTGCTATGGTGAAAATAGGAGTCCTTGTCTGCTGAGTGTAACCTTTCCTACTTTCCTGGACATTGTAATATTCTTCTCCCCCCTTCTTCTCTTTGAATATGCAATAGTAGAACAGAATCATGTTGTCTTTTAGGGGAAGGAATTTCAGTCGATGACTTGGGTTGGAGGACAGCACTTTCAAGGTGTCTTCAAAAAGTTGTGGGTGGTTTTATGAGGGGAAAGATTGGAAATCCCTTTTGTGATGACTCAGCAGTGCGGGCTTCTCCCCCCGCATCTTCAGGGAGAGAGATGAAAAAGCTTTCCCCTGCTCTTTCCATTACCTGGCTTCTCTCAGTTATTTTTACAAGGTTAATGCATTGTGCTTGGAGTTTGCATTGTTGTGCCAATAAAACTTTAATAATGATGATAAGATTGACATGAGCACAGCCAGAAGATGAATCTTCGGGATTTAGTTGAGAAAGGAAGGTGCGTGTTTGTCAGCTGCCTGCAAGGTCCAAGGACTGCCGAGGCTCATTTCAAAGGCTTCGGGGAAGGGAGTGCTCTTCAGGGCTGATGGCTATAAAAGCTGGGGATGGCTGCGCCTGTCCATTAATCTGTTGAACTCATTGTTCTCTGTATCCTCGTTTTATTTTGTTATTATGCTGCGTTTTGTGCTAAAGGAACTGGAAAAATGAAGTGTGACTAAGGGCTTTGTGAGGCAGCAAGCCCTTAAGGAGAAGGGAGATAAAAAAAGGGTGAAACTCTTCTTTCTTCTGCTCTGCTGTCAAGGACAGCACTGGCTGCAGCCGACCCCCCAGCACACCTTATGTGCATGTATTCCTGGGGCAGGATCTTGGGGAGGATGGATGCTGAAACACCTGGGGCTCGCTCTGTCTTGGGTCTACACATGGGCTGTGGTGACTGGACTCTCCCACCCTAGCTCTGTCCCTGTCTCCATTGGGAGCTGGCTCAGGGGACCACAGCTCAGCCAGAAACCCACTGCTGAGAAGCTGTAGCTCTTGGCTGCTGGGTTTCTGCTGAGGGTTTCCTCTTGAGGTTTGAAATAACCTAGTCCCCACACCATCCACCTTCTCTTCAACTTCCCAGCAATGAATCTGTTTCTTATTTAAAGTGCCTTTTTCATGACTGTGAAGTCCTGGAAGAGGGAAAACTGACTGTGCTTAAATCAAGTTCACTTCTTTCCTCCCTGTGACCTCTGTTAGTGTGTTTTAAGAGAAGATGATTGTTACTAAAAAGAAGCTGTGTCATCCTTGAGCTGTTCTAGGGAAGTTTCATCGTAGTGAAAATAAACCCAAGGGGGAGGGTATAGGAAATACCATGCACCTAATTTTAGGGGATCTAAATTGCAGAAGTTTGTATTTCTCTCCCCTGAAGTGCTTTTTAGGAGCATTCCCTTATGCCCTGGCCTTGTGCAGAAGGGGTTTAATTCCTTCTTTGTGTTGACCTGAAAAAGCACCAAGGGGGATTGTAAGGATAGGGTGGCATCAGAGGAGCAAGAGGGCTGTGACTAGGTTATGTTTGCTGCTGTTGAATGAAGCAACCCACAGAAAAATAAACACCAGGTGCGGGAGAAAGGCCTGTTCCTTCACCATCAACTAGTCTTTGTTAATGTGGACTTCTGTTCGCTTTTCCTATTCCTGTTATTATCAGTGTAGGGGCAGATATACCTTCAGCAAACTGTTGGTTTCTTCCCTTTTGTTTTCTTGGTCATCCAAGAGTATTTATCCAGAATGATATTGTCAGAGAGTGAGCCGCTCTCTGAATAAGGGCCCTGTTGCCCTAGCGTGGTTCACCCCATCCCCAGCGGTCCAGATACCACCATGCGACGTATGGGGAGTTGTGCCTGGGATGCTGTGTGTGCTCTTTGGTACAGCAGCCCTGTGCCCCTGTGAAACACATATCCAAGGTGTCATCTCTCCACCTCAGAATGCTGAGAAGGAAGGGCAGTTACACAGTGGGAAGAGGATGCGAGTTGGGTTGGAGGGAGAAATGGTGCATGAAAAGGTGGTGTATTCCCTGCTCCTCCTTGCCTCCTTTTTGTGCTGGCTGGGTTTCATGCTGGAGCTACACTGCTGTGGGTCTTTTCAATAGCTAAAAAAAGGAGTAAACCAAGGAATAACTTGAGTGGGTGACCTGCCTGTCCTAGCAAATTTAGAAGTTTAAAAATGGCCCTGTTATCCACTAATATTAGTGTTTTGTGTGACCTGACCTGTTAGGTTTGTGATCTGAGTGAGGAGGAGAAGGGAAGCGGTGCTGAATGGGGCTGCTGTACTTGAGGCTGTTTTTCTCCCAGCCTCAAAAGCAGGACAATATCCCAGAATAGCAAGTAGTGGGGAAATTGTGTGAGAGCAGGGACAGCTTGCTGTGCCCAGGATGGCTGCAGTGCTGCCTCCTCTGCAGGATGTAGACCTGAGACCCTGCTCATTTGTCATCACTGATCCATGGCTGTTGGCTGTCACTCCCAGTGCTACCCTGGGGGTCCCAAGATCTGCTCCTGTCTGAAGCCTTGTGGGACGATGGGGTGGCCTCTGTAGCACTGCAGAGCATCACCCCACTGTAGGAGTTAGGCAGGGGGTGATGTGGGGTCATGCATGTGATGGAGAGCAGTGATGTGGGATCTATTTCCAGCTCTGCCACAAACTTACCATTTTCGTTTTTGGAGCAAATCACTCAAAGTCTCTCTCCCCCGTCCTGCCCATATGCAAAAAGGGGCTGAGTGTGCTTTCCTCATGGGAATGGTCTTTAAACAGATCTTTGCTTAGAAAGCACTGCAGGGGCATGGTGCTGGATGGGTGCAAGACAGTATCAAAGTATGACTGGATAAGGAGATCATGCAGGAAGAAAGGTTTTAAAAAATTAAATCAAGGTACTATATATTTTTTTCTAAAGTTAAAAAAATCTTCTAAGTCTCCCATGCCTGGCTTTTCATCATGAGATTAAAAATGAGCATAAGAGGAGGACTGGCAGTGAAAAGGTACTACAGATGTCTTTTGAGTATGGGAATGTTGAGAGGATGAGGAGGAATGGCATTGGCAGGTTGGCTGGTCTTCCTGGCCAGGTCTGGCTACTTTCCTCAGCTGGGTAACGATCTCAGCGTTTGAGTTAAATCCATGCCTAGGTCAAAGGGGAAGCTTTTGCTCACCAGTTAAATACTCACTTCCAGGTGTACAAGCACAAAGTTGATCATTAGGTGCCCCACATCTCCCACATCCCTGCACACACACATGGTAGGGTTTGGTTGTGGGGATGACAGCTGGGTTGTTTACCAAATTCAGCAGAGCAGCTCACATGTGGTATGCTTATATTTGGATAAATTTGGTGGGGTTTGATTTCTGCGTACTGGGGTAGAGTCGAGCATGTGAAAGGGACTTTCTTTACATTAGGCACCACATCATTAGCTTTTTCCCCTGAAATGCTTGTGTTTTCACACTGGGAAAAAGAGAGACTTTGATTCCCTTGGGCTTGGTGTTACTTGCTTCTGATAGCTCTTCACTTCTTTGGAGATATGTTTGTGATGCTACAGAGAGCTGGTAACAGCCATCAGGTCCCTGAGGAAAGTGTTTTCAAGACATCCTCTTTGGCATGTTTGATGCCTGTATATTTGTGTTGTATCTGGATCTGGATGGCCTGGATCTGATGGTTCCTGGCCAGGTGTATTTGTGTCTATAAGCACTATTTGTTGAACCACCTTGTCATGCACCCTTTGCCTGAATGGTGGAGACGGGGAGATCCCTGTCAAAATGCAGTCATCAGTGTAAATTAGGTTGGAATTTTTGGAGATGGTTTTATCATTGGCATTGCTTCTGCCAATGATGCTGACCATTATTGGAAAGGAGGAATTAAAGTCATTAAATTGAATCAGAATTGAAATGAAACCAGTTGATGGCAGCTGTGGGCAGCCATGTGATATGGGGAAATGGGCTTAAAGCTGCTAAGTCAGAGGCACAGCACAGAGAACGCTTTCTCTTTCTCATTTTTTTTTTTTTTCTCCAGAATAACATTTATGTTCCTTTCCAAAGTGTCTGCTGCCAATTGATTTATCCCCTGATAATAGCCTTAAGTTGTTTAGTTTGTCTTCTGTAAATATATGCACGAGTTGTAACAACAAACAAACAGTGTTTCTGCCATGTATGCTAAGACCTGCTGTGTATTGTGGGGAAGCAGGAATAAAAGGTCTGTGCTGTGTTGCTCTGGGGCTCTGAATGTCTGCTTAGGAAATTGTACGGAAGGGTTTGCCTCTTCACAAGAGGCTACGGGGAAGGTTTGCTGAGAATGTTTAGTGTGCGTTAGCAAAGTTGATCTTAAGCTGCCAAGGATATAGCATGTTTTTCCTTGGCTTTTCGTAAGTCCTGCTTTCATTGGGATTTTTGCATGTGAAATGTATGAGAAATCTCAGCTGAGCAGAATTGAAGTGGAAATGGCTTCATGTCTGTAATAAGGGATGCGGAGAATCTGTGATTTTTGTGGTTGCCATCCCTTTTTTTTCCCTTTATGAAAGCAAGTAACACTAAACCCAAGAAAGACCCATATTTACTGTTTCTCAGAATATAGACATCTCTTACACAAGGGAAAACATTTTCCCATATGAAGAGATATTCAATGCCTTTGGTAGCTTTTTTGCCCGTTTCTCGTTGGTGTTGTAGTGATGATGATGGTGAGCATTGCCTATAGTGCTTCACCCACTGCAGGGCTTCTGAACCTGAGCTTGTGTTTGCCCAGGGAGGTTCAGATATGGTGGGGCTCTGGAAGGTAAGAAAATGGCTTTAAATGCAATGAAAGAGCGAGCCTGAGAAAAGGTGGAATAAAACAATCTGGTACCAACAAGGTACAGAGCAAAGTTTACCCTCTTTAACCCATAGCTCAGTGAAGAACAATGGTGCAGAGCTTGACGAGGCTGTGGGGATGCTTTGCTAAATGAGTGGTTTTGGGGATGGCGATTTTAACCCTACTGTGTAGGTGGAGGGCATAAGGGATGTGAAAATTTGGGATTATCTGCAGGGTCCCCTTACATTAACATCAGTATGCTTTAAATAGATCCATGTATTCATTTCGCTCATGCAGCTGAGCACTGCTTAATTTATCGTGACCCTGTAGACCAGACAGTACCTAAAATGCTCTCAACATAACATCTGATGCGGGGGCTGAAGCAAAAGCTGTATTAGGGGAAAGCAGGATAGATGGTTCATTTTCCAAATGAACTTTGTGGAAAGAATTAGTTGCTGGATGTTTCATGAGTGCCATGACCTGAGCCTCTATACTAGGTTTTTCAAGCAGAATCTGCTGTTAGACACTTTCTTACAGTG
Organism: Psittacula echo; assembly: GCF_963264785.1. Lineage (NCBI taxonomy): Eukaryota > Metazoa > Chordata > Aves > Psittaciformes > Psittacidae > Psittacula > Psittacula echo. The sequence continues at coordinate 10,260,576 of NC_137743.1, read as the reverse complement.
GTAATTTCATTTAGATGTGGAAGCCACTTTGGAACTTAAAAAAGGAGTGAGAAAAAATAAATACAGGTGTACTGATCTTTATTTTTGTGTCTGGTTTTATCAACTTCTATTGTGCAGAGTAGTGGTAGGGTGCTAGAAAGGGACATGTAAGCAGCTCTGATGGGGTTTGCTGATGTGACACCACGGAGGATGGGTCAGTTTTGCACTCATCCATTTTTTAGTGGCTTGAACTCTGTCGGTAAAGCATCAAACTCCCTGGTCACTCTTCGGAGAGTTCCCACCTTGCGGGCACAGCCTGCCTGTAGCCAGGCATGTGCCTCAGAGCAAACAGGGGCAGAAGGTTTAGTACACAGCATTAGCTTTGAAGCAAACCTTTATTTTTCTGCTTCAGGGTTTCACATCAAGACACTCTCCCTCCTCCCACATTTTCTTCCTTGCCATCTCCCTCTCCTCTTCCAGGTTTCTTATCATCGCTCTACAGGCTAGCAGCTTCTTTCAGCCTTGCAGCTAAAGAGGGCTTTGCTGCAGCCAAAATAAAAAAAACCAGGAAACCAAGTCCCAAAATACCCAACCCAAACCCCAGGTCCTGTCTTGATGCTTGTCTTGGTGTAAGCGAGGCAGCTCAGTGGTCAGGAGATTGCTGAGTGGCTGGAAATCACAGCTATCTTGAGTCTATGGAGGGGCCATGTGTACAGCTGCATCTGAAATTTTTATCACCACCACTGCAGGTGAAAGGCTTTCATTCGACTGTGCTGGTCCAGCAAAGTCTATTTTATTTATGTGCTTCCAAGCCCTTAAAACTTCTTTTAGGATACATCAGTAGGGAGTTAATAGAAACTTTGAAATAGGAAAAATGCCTGTGGGTTAAGCAAAAACCTAGTTGACCAACTCGAGCATAAAGCTGGTACTTAGTTGGTAGGTCATTTGCTGCAGGGAAGAGGGGAAGGTGGACTGCTGAACCACAGATAGCATTTCCCAATGGGAAAGAAGCTGTAAACACAATTAGCAGCTCTTAATTTTGGAAGCAGTGTATGTTTTATTTTGCATGTGTTTGTATATTCTTGTAGAAAACGCTTCTAAGTCTTACTGCAGTTGATCGTTGTTTTAATATTAGCTCAGCACGTGTATTTGTGCACATGGGCCAGGGGTGCGCATATATGGGCTGCTATAAAAATGATCCCATTTGGGAAGAGTGAAAACATTCAGGGGTTTATTCTCTATGACTTCCTTAAAAAAGCCCAGCCAGCAAAAAGTGCCTTCGCAGAGAAGTTTGACTTGGATTTAAAATTTCTTCCATTCAAGCTCTTTTTCAAGAAAATCAGGGTTTTAGTTATTTTTCTTTAAACAAAATGTACTTTAGGAGACTAAAATGTCTTAAGCACCAGCATACTGCTCTACCTTGTTTCTGCTAAATGGGATTATAAGGGATTTAATTCTGTGAGAATTTCTGTGTTGCAGGAGGTGGCTTTATATAGCGTGTGAGAGCGAGCAGTATGTGACACTCTCCTCCGGTTCCCATCACATCCCTCTGGTCTGAGCTGAATTTTCCCTCGGTGCCAATACTTGAGCGTTTGGGGCATCTTGGATGAGGTGGGATGGGAGGAATGGGAAGGTGGGTTGAGAATAAAAAATCTGACTTGACGACTGGGTAGTTAGAAGCAAATTGTATTGGTTTCCCTTTGCAGGTCTGATGGTTTTGAAAGCCACTTGCTGTGCAGCTCTAAAGCTCTTCTTGCCATATGTGCAGTCAATAAATGCTAGTGACTCCGCCAGCACTGCTCGGGTGCTGATCTGGGCATGCCTTGGAGCACCTGTGTGACTTGAAATACACTGCAACCCACAGGGCTGCTTCAGCTTACAAGTTAAGCAGGTGCTTAAGTGCTTGGGTAGATTGGAGGCTATAGGCGCTATGCGAGCTCCTGTCTGAACACAAATGCTGTCTTTACTTGAACAAAATATTGTCCTTGCCTTCTTTTTCTTCCCAGTTTCATCAGTCTCTCTCTGTCTTTTTCCAAGCTAAGTGATTTTTCTGGCATGGTGTATGCGCTGCACATAGTAAGAACCATGACTTGAAATGGAGTATAAATAGAGAGGGACACTAGTTGTTCCGATTGCCACGGAGCGCAGAGAGCAAACAGACTCCAGGCATTTTGGAGAGCCGGCTAGATTGTTATGTATTTACTTATTGTTAATATCTTTTTTAGAGAGCTTTGAAATCCTTGGTGATGATAAGGAGTTTTAGGTGCTGCATTTGAATCTCAGGGTGTCCCTGTGTAAGCTACCATTGCTGCCCCTCTTTATCAAAAGGAGAAAATATTCTGCTAAAATGCCCAGGTCTTGAACAGGATCTCTGCAGGTAGGAGGAATATAAGATCCGTTTCAGTATCTCATTTTCTTTTTTCCAGTCCCAGTTTTGGCAGTTGCTCCTTTGCATATTCATTTTGTATAGGTTTTTCTGACTGTTAACACAGATAATTGTGCCTTTTTAATGTCTTTTTTCCTCCTTCCTTCCCTCCCCAACTCCCTTTGCGTCCCTTATAGCTCTAGAGAACAGGCTTGTTTATTGCCGATAGCGTGATTAATGCCAAGAAATCCTGACTCCTGGTGCATTATCGCGGGGCTGTGACGCAGGGCAAGATCGCATTCCAAATCTAGGTCTTGTTGACTTTGGATCCTTCTTGTGCTGTGGAGCAGCAACTAGTACTTGACTTCTCACACTGCTCCATCTTCTGTGGCCCGGGATCCTGCCACTTCCTCGCCTGTGCCTACCTGGTCTGCTCGCCCTGTGCTCCAACCCCAAGGGAGAGGATGGCTGGGAAAGGGAGCTGAGGGATTCCTCTCATGAAAAAGCTTTACTGAGAGGCCAGCTGGACTTTTTGTATTAGAAACTGTGTCTGGAGGGTTATTTTTTTGTTGTACTTTGGGTTTTATTTCTTTTTAATACTTTTTTTTCCCTGTGGTAGTTTGAATTGCCCTTTAAGAAAGGAGGAATTGGTTGAGGGATTGGTGATGTTACCTGGGGTTTGCTGATTCAGAGCTCCGGTGCATCTCTTACTTGCGGTCCTGATTCGAGCTCATTTATCATTTCACAATTCAGTGTTGAGGTTTTTCTCTCTATTTTTCCTTTATTTTTTTCTTTCCCTATCTATTTATTTTTTTTCTCTGCATATTGCTTGCCCTGTGCAACAGATGTGAGGATATGATCCCACTTCCATTGAAGTCAATAGCCAAATTCCTATCGACTTCGCTGACAGCGAGAGTGAGCCCCTGTCTAGGGAGTGAGGATTAGAGCTAAGCACGAGTAAGTAAAGTACAATAAAATCAGAATATCCTGCTTGCTGCTTAATGCCATGAATTCTGTTTTGAAGAATTTCTGTTTTGAATCCCATGGCTTTTTGTGCTGGTGAATGCCAAGAGCTGAATTCGCGGGGGTGGGGAAGAGGAGGAGCTGACAAGCATAAGAGGGTTTTGGTTTCTGGAGTTAGCAGGGACATTGGTAGAAAGGAATGAAAAACAGTCCGTGATTCCTTCATGACCCTGCAGTGAAAGGACTTCAGCTGATGGATGAGGGGCTTGGTTTGGCAGACAGGCTGCATTGGATCCACTTTTGACTGTGTCAAGCAAGTGTCACCATCTAAATCTGGAATGCTGTTGTGTATTATGGGAATATAAATAAACCCTGAAAAAGCCTCAGGAAGGGGAAAATGATTGGACAGAATCTTAAAGTAGAAAAATTACATACATCTATAAGATCACCCCCTTTCTGTGCCCTTCTAAACACATGGCTAAAATAAAAATAATAACCCCCCCCCCCAAATCCACAAATAAAATAGGCTGAGGGGAGGGGAAAAGCGGTTGCTTTCTAGATGTTTTCCTGGAGGACCAGCCTTCCTAAAGGCATCCAGATCTGCTCCAAGGAAACAGTGGTGAGACAAGGGAGAAGCCACCTTGTCCCCCAACACAGCCCCTTCTTCAGCATCCCCTGCACCCACCCAGGGATGTATGAGCTGCCCATCACTAGGGATGTGCTGTGGCCGTGGGTTTCCCCTCCTTCCTGGGGTGTGGTGACACGTGAGGGGTGTGTGGACTTGGACCCCTACAGATAGCAGCATGGCCTTTAGCTTGGGGCCCCACAAGGAAGAATAGGCTGTTATCCTGGCAGGGCGATATTATCCATGTTTTACAAGCAGGAAGGCTGAGGTGAAGGGTTTATTTTTCTGTGACTCATTCAGGATGGCCCAGGAGCCTGTGGCGGATGTGGAAATTCAGTGTCTTGCAGAGCCCTGGTCCTGTGTAGTCTCTCCCCCATCCCACAAAGCTTGTGTGTTTGCACAGTGTAGGGCTGGGGATGCTTTTCTCGTTAGGGATGTGCTGCTGGCATGCATCCGCTGTCCCTCAGAGCAGCGTGCAAGGTGCAGCTTCGTGGCAGAAGGGGGTGATGGGGAAGCTGCAGGTTTTAGGGAGCAACCCAACACTGTCAGAAAGCACAGGGGTAGAGAAACAAGCCCCATTTCTAGGGTTGTGAACCCGGGTAGGTGTGGCACGTGGATTTTGCTGTGTCGCTTCCTCGTGTCACTGCTCTGCCAGGATGCTTTTTTGCTGGCTTTTCCTTTCTTTTTCCCTTCGCTCTCTCTTTTGGCCAGGATTTTAACATATATCACAGGCTGGTAGGCTAAGAGCCTGGGACTTCCCCTCACCACACTCAAAGTCTTTGATCTTTTGCTTTGGAGGTAACATCAAAAGAATGGCTGAGAAAGACAGCCAGTGCTGTGAAGTTCAACGTTCAAGTTAATAGCTTGACTGAAGGTTGTGCTGCATTGCTGGAGCCGGAGTAAACAGAAGCGAGCGGACGCATTTCCCTGGGAATGGACCCTAGTGCTGCAGAAGGGCTTCATTTGCATTCACAATTAATCTAGGCCCTACTGAAGGGCAGGCTTGCCAGTTTATTTTGTTACTTTTTAATTCATTTCATTTGCAGTTCCTCCTGTACCCAAGAAAGAAGTGGGATGGTTGCCAATGGAGCTACTTTACTCGATGGTACCAACAGCTTGTGGTGGCTACGTATGCACCCTTGCAGCCCTGTCCTGCAGCTTGCCTGGCCTTTGTCATGTCTGGGTTTTCTCCATTTTCAAAATGGTTAGGCTAAAGTCTGTTGGCAAAGAGTTACCTTCCCCTTCTTTTAAAAATAGTAATAATAATAACAACGAAAACAAATTCCTAATCACTCCCTGCCCAAAGCATGGTATGGACTTCTCCGTGCCAGATCTTATTCTTTGTAATTCCCTTCACACTTCTATTTTGAAATGCTCCTGATGTGTGTGGGTGAATGGCTGGTCCATCCCTTTTTGCATTGCCATCTTCTGCTATTTTGGTGTCCTCTATTCTAAGTTGCTTTGATACTCTCCCTTTCCCCTCCTGCTTTAAATGCACTGCAAATAAGGTAGGGAATTTTGTATGATGGTGCACAACCAGGCCCTTTTCTGCATGGTTTGGGGTATGATATCAGATGGAAGCTACTAGTCAGCACAGGGTAGGCAGAAGTGGTTAATAACTTGGCGTTAGTGATAGTGGTGTTGGAATCAGTTTCTGAGGGGGAAAACACTGGACTCCAGCAACTTCTCTGAGGTGCTTGACACTTGTGGATGAGTTGGCCTGATACACTTACAAGTTTAAAGCATCCTTATGCAGAATTGATGGGATATGGGTTTATCTGCAGTGTATTTTGATGTGCATGTATGTGGAATGATTGATGTGAGTGTTAAAATCTATAGTAAAGTAAAACTGAAGGAATTAATTTGTTTTCAGACACATTTGTATGAGAGAGATGCACCAAGGATACAGTTAGTCCCCAGTCTGAGGCGTGTTCTTCTTCATCCAACTAAATAGGAGTCTTGGATGAGGAGAAAAGTTAATGGCCTTAATAAACTCAGAGAGGAGGTTTAAAATTACTTTGAGTGAAAGCACTTTGTCCGATAGGACTCTGACTTCTGTAGATTTGCTTAGAAAAAAGTACTAGTTGCTAGGTTTCTTCAAATTTTTGACCTTTTGAGCAGAGCTTCAATGTGGGTCTTAAATCACTCCCCAAGAGCAAGAGATGGGATTCACAAAGGAGCAAAGCAAATCAGGCACCCAAGTCCTTATGGCTTCTTGGAAAAGTCCTGACCTGAGTACTTTGCCCTGTTGAGTGAATAAACTGAAGTGTGGGGGAGTTCAGGATGTTCGTGCCCTCTCGAGGAAATATGGAATTCTTTGGTGGGTAATGACCCCACTGGATAAGACCACAGGGCTCTTTCTGCAGGGACAGTGAGGCGTGTTAATTTTCGAGCCAATTATCATTCAGAAGCAATGGCAAAACATCCAGCTCCGCAGAATGACAGCCTGAAGCGGGTCTTGCAGGAGCTGCCAATCTTCTCCTGGACCGATGGAAGAGGTGGTGGATGATTGCATTGAGATCCTGCATTTTTCCTTTGCTGTTCTCCTCTGGCTTGTGGGATAAATAATCATTTCACTTTCTTTGTAAAAGATTGCAACTAATTATTGTGATTAAACTCATACACAATCAGAGGGTTATTTCTGCAATATTTGGGCTACCCCTGCTAGCCATCACTGGAAGACTTCTCTGGGAAGGGTGACCTGGGGAGCAGGGAGGACAGGGCCATCTGAGTTCCCTCTGCTTTTTAGGTAACATCCTCCAAACTTATACATTCCAAATCCTGGTGTTGTTTATGGGGGGACAGGAGGAGAATAATAATAACCTTCAGTAGATCAGCAACTATTGTATCTTCACATGTTCCTTAATAAGCCTGATGTTACATGTGAGAGGTATGCACCTTAGTGAGAGCAGGGTGCAGTGTAATGACCTTTTGTGTGCAGGTCTGTTGAGATGAAAGATCGCTTCTGAGGTTGCCAGGTTAGCTGTACAGCATGCAGAAACACTGACTCCAAGTCACTGTCCTGCACAGTCTATTAATGCTCTCAAAAATCTGTTTAGGAACAGTTTCTATTCTGAATCTGTTCAGGGTTTTTCTTCCTCTCATTCCACCTTTAGACAAATTTGGCTTGGAAATAGAGCAGAAATGCTGTGTTGTGATTTAAAAAAATAAGCTATTGCTATGAAAGGGAGCTCATTGATCCTTACTTGCTTCATTTATAATTACCCTTGTATGCAGTCATCCTACCTCATCTTTGAAAAACAGAAACGCCTCTCAAAACCCCACCAGGCAGCTAACACAGCTTGTTGTGTCCTTCCCCGCCCCAGCCTCTTCAACCTCAAGAACTTATAAAATATAAGTGTCCACAATAAGGTTATAAAATGTTGTAAGACTGGAGCCTTTGCTTTCCTGGCTGTTCAGTAAATATGTCGGGTGTCTCTTGGATGTACCCTGAGGCTCTGAAACCTGAGGCCTGCCCACATCTTGAGTTCTACTTTCCTCCTTGCAAAGTGCCTCTGGCTACTGGAGCTGTCAATGCAGGCCCTTCCACCCCCCTGCTAAGAAAAAGCCTTTTTTTCCTTGAAGACAGCTGTACAGCTGTAACAAACCTTGAATAGCTACTGGTTTTTTATCAGTTTCAGGTAAGGCTAAAGCCTAAAATATTCATTTGATACTTGTGGGTCCAGGGCACTTAGTGCAGGCGTCTGAATGCTCTGGTGCTGCTGGCTTCTTTGTGTGTCTCCCAGTGCGACCATGGGCGGCTGGTGTATACCCCTGTCCTCACCCTGAACCTCCTCTCAGGTCTGTACTGATGCCCCAGTGCCTGGGCAGAGCCGTTGGCTTTCAGAGGGCATCCCATAGGTGAGTGCTCTTTCATAGGCTCCTGGGTGGTCCAGGGCTGGGCTGTCATCTCCCAGAGCCTTTCCCCAGGGATTCCTGCCCTCTCCTCGTGCACGGGCTTGTTGCACCCCTAGCTCAAGCCCTTTCTGCAAAGGAAAAGTATGAGCCAGGGCTGAACTCCCAGGATTTAGTAGTGAATAGGCTGCTCTGTGCCGGCTTTGGGAGGGCGAGCGGCTGCGCATCCCTGTTTTGTCTGTTCCTTGGGAGCACGGTGTTCCACAAGCATTCCTCAGCCTTGGGGGCAGTCAGGGGTCCCCTTTTCTCTTGAGCAGCCCTGGCCTCCCCATCCATCCTTCCAAATGGCTGAGCAGTGATGTGCCTGGGGAGAGCTCTCATGAGGAGCAAGACATTTACTGGTTGTACCAGAGCGGTGCGTTGAAATCATTCAGCATTTAACTCTCTATGAACCTGATTTACCATCCTTAGAGCAGACTTCACTTGCCCTGCAAAGCCAAATAGGGCTTTCTGGCTCTTTGAAATGGAAGTTGTTTTTTTATAACCTTTTAAGTTCCTTTAAATTTTGGGGTGTTTTTTTGCATATTCATGTTGAGAGAGGGAGTGGGAATGTAATAGACATGAACAGCCTTAAAACCGCTCAGTGTTCCCAACCCATGGTCTTTAAAAAAAATAAATAGAAAAGTTGCCTTGCGGGCCAGCCAGTTCAAAATGCCTGCACTATATTTAGCAACAAGAGCAGCGTTTTTGGCTATTTACAGATTTGTGCGCTCAGGGCTGCTCTGATGACTCCTGTGTTTTAACTTCGGGGCTGTGGCATGTAAGTGTGACAAATGCCAATCTGGGGAGCGCGGGTGTGTTGTGTCTGCGGGTGCGGGCGCTGCTCCCCAGGGCCACGAGTTAGGTGTTCGCTGCCGGGCTGCTGCAGAAAAGCAACCCTCACCTCTCCAAAACAAACCTCTTCCACAACCACAAGTATTTGGCGCATGGGGCAGAGTCCCTCCAGGACATGAGCTATTGCAGAGCTTCTGATACCCTTTTCCATGGGAAGAGGCCCCAGCATTTCTACATGGAATTTTTTGACATTACAAGGTTTTTTTTTTTATCCTGCCTCTCTTCCCCTTGCCCTTTGAGAGGAAAAATGCAGGCTCATGCATGTTGCATTTTTCCCTATGAAGGAAAAAATCTGGTTTTTCTTTTTTCTATAGTTACATGGAGCAGTGTATGATTTTGATTTGCTGTTTAAAAAGAAGGGTTTTCCTCCCCAATCCCTTAAAACCAAAAGGATTATCTTGTGTTGGTGCACTGTGCTGTTTGACTTTTGTTTCTAGTCGCTTTAGCTCAGGGGGTGGATATGCATGCCAGCATAGTTGTTTTGACTAAGGAGAAATTATCTCTCTGAATAAAAAAAGATCATGTCTCCAAAACTTCTACTAGTGTGTTTTGTACATAATTGTCCCTAAAATACGCCCATTTAACAAAAGTTGCTTAAATTTAATGTAGAGCTTATTGTTACATGAAAACTCAAAATGCCTTTCTGGAGGCATGCCACACCTTTATTGGGAATTTGCAGGACCGGGACTTATTTAAAAGGCACCCCAATGAAACTAAGTTATACATTTTAATAAATGTAATTCAGTGTTGTCAATTCTAGACCATATTTGTTTTAGCATCTGTTCTGTCTGCATCTCCTTTAAGCAAACCCAAGGTTTTATTTGTTCTTGAGGAAGAGTTTGTGTGGCTGATGATTCAACTGTGAATATTTTAGAAATACTTCATTTAAATACCATAAGTGTGCATTGCATTGTGTTGGTGGTGCTGGAGGAAACCAGAATATAAATACATGAGGTGGCTGCCCAGGAACAAGAGGTAACAGCACAGATTTAGTGAATACTTCATTTGTTTGCTTTTTGCTTTCATCCCAAATGATTCACTTAGTTCTCTGCCTAAATATAATTCTTCCTACTTAACCAGGAGTCAGCTTTGCCTTTGGCCAGACGGGGTGTCTTTCCATGGGTATCTGAAGGCAAACCTTCATCTTCTGATGGACAATTGGGATGTCCACCTTGTGTTCGGAAGGAAGACGGGTGCGAGGAGTCTTGCTAGACCCATGGACTAATGCCCTCGGAGAAGCAAATCGCAGGATTATTGATAAGGCAAACAACTGGTGCCGAATCCTGGGAGGGGATGTTTCTTTCCCAGCTCTCTAGGAGGGATTTGCAAAGAGCTGTAATCCTGGGTTAGGAGTAATTTGTTGCAGCAAGATGATACTTGAGTGGCAGGAGGATTCTGGCGGAGGCAGCGAGAGGGTTTTGTTCAGAGGAGTAGTTGGTCTCGCAGAAGGTCAGTCTGACACAAATCCCAGCCCATGAGTTTTGTTTCTTGGCCAGTGCAATTAACTGAAGGGACTTTCGACCTCTTTTACATCTTTCAAAGACATCTCCACACATCTGGGCTGAAAGATTATGGTGAGGAATGTGGACCAGGATATGATGCAGTGGAAAGTTTTTTTTCTGCAGGCTCTCTGAAAAACAAAATAACCTCAAGAGCAACCTTCCCAGCTTCTTCTAGGAGGTCAGAATATTGCTGGTTTCAGTGTTATCTCTGGGACTTTTTCCTGAGGTTGCCTTTAGGTTACATTTCTGAGTTAACTTCTTAGGTTTGTTTAAAAAAAGACAAAAGTTAGCAACCCTGGGGAAAGAGAATTTTGCAAGCTCTTGGTTTTCATGAGGGCTTTGAAACGCTTGGAGCCATCTATTCTGCAGTAACCCCTCATCGCATCGAAGACCCAATCGCACATAAAAACCACAAGGGAGGCGACAGGAAATTGGGTCTGAAATGTGCTGGGTTTACTAGAGAGTGGCTCCCAGCAGTTCACCCAGAATTGCTACACTGGCAGGAATTTTTGTGGTAGTGATTCGAGTCATGAGTTTCACTTACCCAACAGCGGCAGAAAATATGACTCTTTTAGTGAAACCCTGTTAGGCGACATTACAATAACAAGTGAACAGCTAAATTCTCCTATAGCATCTTTACTCTGGGATCCCACCCATCCCATTCACAGGTACTTCACAGGATCTGAGATGAGAATTTGGATCAAAGAGTGAAGAAATAACCCCAAGCAACCCAGATAATCTGAGAGGCCCCTTTGGAGGTGGATGTGCCGTGTGGGGCATCCTTCTCCCATCTTGCCCTTGTCATGGGTCTGTTTGGCTTCTAATAGCTGCAGGTGCTGAGTGCTTTATAAGTTGACCTTCTTCTGGCTCAGATTTTGTAAACTGGGGGTGCTGGACTTGTGTGACTCTTCATAGAAAGTGTGTAACAAACCGCTCGTACTGGGTCTTTGTGGGCTGCTTTGCTGAGGCACCGCCATTCATTCAAACTGCTGCCACAGCCAGCCCTTCTCCTCCTCCATCCCTCTGCAGCATAAAAACCCAGATCAGGATTTTTTCCTCCTACAAATAGGAAACTCTTCAGAGAACAGATTGGGCAACTGTCAGTCTGATGATAGTAGCAAATGAGGAAGGCAGGTAGGGCTGGTCCATGACAGAGGTGAAAGGAAGATGGGAGCTGTCCTGCGCCACAGATCCATGTGACAGGGCATGAGGGGAGCAGAACAGAGCAGACACCTTCTGCAGTATTGAAGCAGGACCAGGCTGGTTGACCACCGAATATAAAAAACAGAACCTCCTTTACAGATGGAGTTACGCTCTGAACAGAGTTGGAAAGTTCCAAGGGAGGCAAGGTTCCTCTGGAGCAGCCCTTCTGTTTCAGTGGAGGTAGTTCAGTGCCGTGATCTCTGTCTTTAGCATGCTGTCAGATATTTTTACTGTCTTCATTTAATGGGGAGGAAAGGATTTATACTTTATAGACCATAAAATGCATTCTTGGACTTCATGCAAACACTGGTTACCAATTGTTCTCTCACTCTCTGGGAGATTGCCAGGAAGAGAAATTAAATGTGGGTCTGTGCATCGAATTGTTTGGTGAGTCTTGGAGGCTGGTTAAGCTTTGAATCTAAGACTTTGTTGAGATTTCATGACTGTCCCATTCTTTCTCTAATGGAAACTGTGCTTGAATGGAACAGAGCAGGTTGCAGGGAAAATCTGAGGAGAGTAGTTTGAAGATGAAGAAGTTAGGGTTTTTTTGATGGCTTTAAGTAGATGAAAAGTTTGTCCTTGCTCCTGGACTGAAATTATGCATTTTATTTGCTTCTGCCTTTTGGAACAGTACTTTACAGACATGCAGATAGTACTAGGTGAGCCTGCTGATCTGTTCAGTGGGAGCTGTGGCGGCTTTCAAATGAAATGTGAGAAAGTAATGGTGCTTTCCCAAGTTCCACCCAGGCTCAAGAAACGCTGCCTGCAGTTGTTTTGCTGAGATACCATGTGAACTGCAGAACGTAATGCTACTTCTGTGTCACATGAAAACTCTTCCTCTTGTAAAGCTAAAAAAGTGATTTTGAATCCTTGCGAAGCTGATGAGCCTTTACTTAGCTTCTTCATGCTCAGTACCAGTACCTTAGAACTTGGCAGTAGTCTACAGCCTTGCATTCATTAGAAGCAATCCCCGTGTTTTACTCCAGTAGAACTAATAGCGAGAATGCCTTTCATCTATGGCAGAATGAGAAAATTATTATCTGAATTTTCTTGAACTTTCATAGGCAATGATTTTTAAGGAAGCTTCTGGTTATTCTCTTTAGCTTTCTCCCATGGAAGCCTCCTCTGTGCCCTTATCACTGTATATAGAAAAACCTTGTAAGTAGGGCTGGTGTGTGGCATTATTAATGGGATGTAGTTGTTAACATTGCATCTCATCCAGGATGTGGGAGAAGAGCTGTGTGTGCTGTGAGGACACAGAGCCTGGTGATCAGTCAGGAGAAAGCAACTGATGTGGTGCTTCTGGGACATGCCTCCATCTCCATTCAGAGTGCTCACCCAGGAGGGAACAGCAGTTGTTGAGGTGCCCATGGAGCTCAAACTATTTCTTTGTGCTTTGTTCCGTCCCAAACAGGCATTTTCTTGCCCATTGTCTTTGATTGCTCTGTGTCTTCAGTGGGGCACTTCCAGACTGCAGGATTCCTGGTCTCAGGCATCCCTCCTTTGAGATGATCTCAAACTGTTCAATCACTAATGCTTTTCTGTAACTTTAATGCTATGGAGGACTCAGCCTTCTCTTTTTTCATGCCCTAGAAGCACTTGAGCAATGTGACAAAGGCACAGGCGAAATATTAAAATGAGCAACTCAAGGCCCTGATTTCAGGGACTCTTGTGTATTACTGGAAGGGAAGGAGACAAGGTCACTCAAGTTCTCAATAACAGGGAAATTCAAGGCACTAGAAATGTCTTGTTCAGGAATATAGCACAAGATGGCTTGGCTGATACCAGTGCTGGTGACCAAGTGGCATGTTAAATGCTTAATGCCCTGTGTGCATGTGTCTGTGCAGGTACACAACACTTAGTTCCTTTTTTCCTTTTATCCCTATTTCTGTATTTTATTTAGTTTTATTTTTCCAGTGTTGCAATAGCTTTAACGGTGATACTGGTTTAAAAAAAAGTGGAAATATGTGATAAATACTTCTGTGTTTTTACAATTTCATGCTTTCATTTCTTGAGAGCTGTGGGGAAATCTTTTTGTGTGGAAAGGATCAGTCTCATTGAAATGAGCTTTGTTGCTCTCATTTTGAGCAGCTCCCCTGTGCCTTGTTGTAGTACATTACATATTCTGTAGAAGGACTGAACGTCGTGGGTGGTGTCTACTACTTCTCATACAAAAAATTCCAGACATTGCAGATCTGCAAGGAATTGGAGGCCCTTTTAAAGTTCCTTCGGCAAGCTCCTTCAGTTATTCAAAATGAATGCTTCAGGTTTTGCTCTCCCACTTCACACCTCTACAAGCAAGATGATAACTGAAGACCAAAAATAAGGGGTTGAGGTAAAGGAAGGGATAGAGCAGAAGCTGAGGGCTCACTTTTAAATCCTTAGAGGCTTTGTCTTATGACTTAAGTGGGGACACCAGTAGGTTTCAGGCCTTTGCAGGTACCAGGATGATTATCCTCTTGCAACTATTATTCTTGTCTGCAGAGAGCAATTATAGTCTTCTTAAGCTTTGTCTTCATTCCTAACACCTTCCCCATAAACCTCAGCCTTCTCGGTATTGCTCTCTCCTGTGTTGCTACTGGACTATCTCTGGTTGAAATTTGCCTAGATAATCTTAAGGTCCTTTCCAACTCTAACTATTCTATGATTCTATGCCCACTCCCAGAAGAGCTGCTAACTAAATGTCACACGAACTCCTGAGCTTCCGAGTTGATACCCAGGTGTGTACTTCCGTGTGATTCTGCTGTGCTGGCCAAGGGAGAGACTCACAACAGCAAGACCAGGAATATTTCCGCTTGCATGGCATGTTGACATGCAGGGAGGAAGCGCAGACTCTGATGGTGGAGATGTGGTCCCATGGTGAGGGGAGGTATTGGAGGCCCCTAGCATGAAGCAGACTCCAGGAGCCCTGCTCCTGCTTGTTCCAGTTCCTGGGAGCTAATACACACCAGCTGCAGGAAATCTGAGCTGGGAAGCGTTGTGCAGCTTTGCCTCCGTTTAAAAATACAGCTTTATTTTTTTAATTGAGTCTATGTATTTATATGCTGTGGGACATCACTTGTAGGGCATTCCAGCAGTGAAAACAATAGCCTGACAAGGGAGCAGATCCAGGTTGGACACCAGTGCCGGAAACACCTGTGAGCTCTGTGCCATCCCTTCCATGGGGGCTGCGAGCCTGGCCCCGGCATGGGGGTGGCTGCTGGCTCTGAGTAGGAGTTTCCACTGAACTCCTCTAGTTTTCAATGTGAATTTTAGCTGCTTTTGACCAACTCTGCTGTGAAACCTTGGGAAAGATGTTTGTTTGTCCTACTGCTGCCCAGAAGGCAGCCACTTTAGGAGGTATTTGTGGGGTGGGCGTGCAAAACTGCTCTCAGTGGGTCTGTGCTTTGTAGGACCTTCTGGCTGCAGATGGAGGTGCGGACGTGATGCTCATACGAGTGGAGGGTAGGGTGGTTTAGGTCATTTTTGCTCCTCTTCTACAGAAGAAATCTGTGCTGTTCAAATCATTTGCCTTTTCCCTTGTGCTGACAATTTAACAGCCTTTTTAAAAGCTTTGGTTTCTCTCAAGCATGCTCGCCCCATACGTGTTTTAATTTTTGTGCAGAGGCCTGGAGCTTAACAATTATTTTGCTTAAGCTCTCTGAGACTTGCCATAAAACTTCTTCTTTTTTTTTAAACATACACACATGCTAATGATCCCCATCAGATCATATTGTTAAACAGGGAATAAAACACTACCGCCAAGATGACATGTAAAAAATGTTAAAAGCAGGCCAGCAGAGCCCGTTTCAACAGTTCTGCTCCGAAATAATTTGCACAGATTTGTTAGAGTTAATTTGTTGAAAAGTTCAATGTTTGTACAGGCAAGTCCTAATTTCCACACTGAGACACAAAGCGGGAGAGGAGCGAGCCCATGTCCAGCGTTTGCAGGAGCAGGATGGTGGGAACTTCCCTCCCTCCTACCCTTCCCCCCTGGTGCAGGAATGTAAAGGCAGTGTCAGAAGGCTGGGAAAGTCGGCTTCGGATTTGTGCGGACTCCTTGCAAATCAGAGGAACCGTCTGGCTCAAATCTGCATTTAGGGCCCAGAGAAGAGGATTTCCTGCTATTTAGTTGCTTAAGGAAGGAAAGGATTTACCTCTTTGCTGTAACAGGACTTAATTTTTCTCCTCTTTAATAAGAATATCGCAGCGTAGGGTGGCTGTAGTAAACCTGCGAAAGCAATCACGCCTCTCCCCTCTTCTCCTCTGCCCTTGGCGCGCCATGCAGCGACTCCCCTCTGTCCAAGCATCCTCCTGTCCCAGCTCCCTGCTCCAACCATGGCTCGGCATCTCCTTCCATTGTGAAAGAGAGAGTTGTGGAGGGGGGAGGCTGCTGCGACATCGCTCCCTCGGACGCTGCCTCGCTCGGCCCGCCATCTGGATCCAGTTAGCTCTCTCGGCAGTAGGGCTGAGTCTCATTTCCTCCAACCAGTAATGTTATATAGGCAGTGATCCTGTTCTGCCCTAACATAATTGAAAATTATGTGTATTGTAGACTCACAGCGCTGAAATGTAGACTTGTAAAAATCTGTGGCTCAGGTAGCCTGTGGAGATTGAATTTGGCACACAATGAAGCTTTTATGTAAAGTAAGAATTATAAGCCACCACATCAATATTGTGTTACAGGCATGACAATTCTTGGATGGGGAGGCCTTGAGTCGGGCTCGTCACCTTAAACAATGCTAATATTTCATACTTTATCAGCAGGGCTGGTGTTTTGAAACCAGCAGATTGGACTCTTTCTTTTACAGAGTCGAAGCTGTGGGTTCATTAACATGATGCAGGCATTGGCTGCGGGCTCTGGCCCTCTCTGTTTATCTGACAGACAGAACATCTCGCCCTTGGTGGGGATGGGATGCTGTTCTGGATCCTGGCCACTTGGTAGAGCTCATGGAGGTTGCTTTGTTGACCCTTGCGTGTTACTGCGTTCCATGGGGACTGTTTTACTTATATTTTTTCCCCCACTGGTGTGTTATCCACTGGTGGAAATGGAAGCCATCTATGTCTGTGCAAAACTGAGCCCACTGGGTTTGGACTGTTCCTGGGCTCCATGTGCATGTCCAATAGGAGAAGCAGCTTTGGGTACGTTTTCTGTTGCGCTGTAAGACTTTCTGGATCCTCATCGGCAGGCATGAGTAAGAGAAGGACTTTACTGAGAGTCCAGACTAAAAGGTTTTAAAAGCAGAAAAGCAAAGTAGCAATAAGAACGTCTGAAACTTTCATCTTGCACTTAAACTGGTCAGCCTGGTGTGGGAGCACCCGTGCTGAAAGCGTGGGCTCTTGTGACATCGAGGTGGAGCAGAAGCAACCATAGCTCTTGCTCTGTTTCTTATAAGGGAATTTATTGCTAGTAAAACCAGCAGAACTGACAGTCCTGAAGGCTTTATAATCCCTGTAATAATTACTGACTGGATGGGGTCTCATGTGAGCTTGCTCATGCTGCTCTTTTAGTGCCTCAGTCTGCCCTTGGGCCAGTCTCCGAGAAGCCCAAGTGTTTCTTGGCTTGTGTTTTCAGGACAGCTGCTGACCTGGGCTCCTTCATGGGTTGTCATGGTTGTAGGAATATTCCAGGGTTGCTTGTGACCATGAAGTGGTCATGGAAAAATGAGGGTGGTTGGTTTATTTTGGTGGGTAATCGCTTAGTGGCCATTTCCTGAAATGCCACTGTTCGAGCTGGCAGGTTCTTGTAAGTGCTTTAGCTGTGGTAGCAGCAACTTCTCACTCTCCCGAATGGTTGCGGAGTTTGAAACACAGTCATGTCCCATGAAGTACATATCCTGCGAGGACATTTTCCTTGGAAGAAGGGATAAATAGTTCACTAGCTGGCTGGAAAACCTGAGGAAGCGGTAGCAGCTGTGACCCATCAGGACCCTTTCTATAAACTCATATCCCCCCTTTATGTGGTGGGGTTATGATCACTAAGACAACTGATGGACTTCTAAAAATCTAGCAGTTGACTTGTTTAATAATGCCATCTGCAAATCTGAAGTGTACCAGATTTCCCCTCAAGTTAAGAAGCTCTCAGTCAGCTTAAGTTTTGGGCCTATTTTCCTTGCACTTGGGTTGCGTTTTTAAGCATTTTTTTGAAACCACAAAGGGTTAGAAAGTTACTTTAACATCATCTCAACTTTAAAATTTATGTTGTGGTCAACTATATTGAAGAGCAGGGATTTGATACAAGTGATCAAATATCTGGAGGCTTACAATTGAGTTACAGAGTTAGAAATGTCACTTTATGGTAGACTAGTTCTGGTTTGTTTGGGGTTTATTTCTTGTTTTTAAGAAGTGCTGAAACATTCTGGTCCACATTGCACAAATCCCAAATGTGAAGATGAATAAAAACAAGGCTTCTTGGAACTTGAGGAACTTGTGTGGGGCACAAATCCAGAGTATGGGTTTTGTTTATTTGCATTCCAGTAGCTCAGAAATCTCAGGCCCTCCAAGCGATGGGAATTGGTAATGCAGCCTCCTGCTGACTCGGTGACTTTTGGTCACCTCGGTGCCCAGGGTCTTGCAGCAAACAGGCCTTGCATGCTAGCGAATGTTTTGCATACGTGAGCAAATGCGATAGTGATGTGCTGAAAGCATGGAACCAGATCCCCTTCCTTCCTTCATGGAGATTTAGATACGGCTTCTGTTGTTCGCCTGCGGTGGTGGTGGGTTGTTTGTGTGCGGTTGTGCCTCAAGGTTACTCTTACTAAAAATAAATAAATAAAAGCCAGGAGGAATGGGTAACCATAACTATTTATGTAGCTATTTTTTAGGAGCAGATCTGTTAGATCAACCAGAGTCTAGTGCTTAAATAGGATCTGCTTAACAGCAGTGGCCTGATCTATGTGTACAGCTACTGGGAGGAGGCTGAAGGTATGTGGTGGTACATATTTCTTCCAGGACAATGCAGGGCTTTCAGACATCACATATTAACACTATGCTGAACTGGCACAGTGAAGCACCGTGTGGAGAGAAAAGCTTGGTCTGAAGTTATGTTTAGGTGTACTTTGCAGAAGTCTGTTTGGACTAACTAATTTCTCTGTGGGTTTGCTCTTGGTCAGCATCAAGCACTTCTGATGCAGCAGTCCGGGTACCAGCTTGAGACTTCACCCGTTTGGTGGAAGCTTTAGGCTCTGCTGTGTGACCTGGCTGGGTTGCAGTGGCTCCTCCAGTGAGTTTAGTGAGAGGATGTGCATACCTGAGAGCAGAGGTTTTACTGGATACTTGATTCTGGTTAAATATGTGGGAACGTTCTGCTCCTTCTTGAAGTGCAATTAAGCTTTTGCTTTTGAATCAACACCCACTTGTGCTGTGGACTTGCAGCCTGTGTGTATTCAGCCTATCTGCTGATGACAGTGAGGTGAAGAAGTTGTGTCTATCCACAAGTGCCTGGCTGGCACAGCTGGGCCTGAGTGTACCAGGCTGTGCTGTCTTAGACATCATGAATGAGAGAGCTTATCGAATTTGGCCTTGTAATTGAACAAGTTACATTCTGAAATCCCTTAAGGGTTGTCTGACAGAAGATAAGCAAGAGGCAAATAATGCATGGTGACGTCCAGAAACTGTGAAAAGTAGAGAAAATAGGTGTGAAGACCCAGCAGTGCTGGGTCCTTTTGGGGTAGACCTCTGCCTTTAGGGCTTCTAAATGCTGGGAAGCCAGAGGAATTGACATGGTGCATTTGTTGAAAGAAGGCTGACAGATGACCCTTTAAATAATGAGATCATATTCTTAACCCACGATACTTGTATTCTCTGTCCTGAGACCGATAATCTACCTTCCCCTCCCTTGTCCCATTCTCTTCATGGTTTTGGTATTGTGTTTCTGTGTGGGTTTTATTCTGCTTCTAGATTTGCTGTGATTAGTAAAATCAGTGTAATATTGTCTTTGCAATCTGCTCCATTTTCTTATTACTGGACTGTAATGCCGTGGTATGAAATTGTGAAGTGTTCTGCACAGGTTTTTGTCTTTGCAAACATGCAAAGTCGTCTTAAGTTTTGTTTCAGTTCTTTGCATTAGTTTTAATTTATATCTTTTAACCATGTTACCTAAGATTTATTTTATTATTATTTTTTTTTTTTGCCTTTCTTTTCTGAACTCATTTTTCTTTTCCCATTTTTGTTTCCTCCATCCAGTATCTGCAGATGAAATGGCCACTGCTTGATGTTCAGGCAGGGAGCCTTCAGAGTAGACAAGCCCTCAAGGATGCTAGGTCTCCATCTCCAGCACACATTGTTGTAAGTAAATGCAGAAAGATGTTCTTCCTTTGTTTAAAAAAACATTTTGACATTTGACATTAATGGCATTGGTTGTCATCAGTTTTCTTTTATACGAACTAAAAGAGAAATACTTCAAATAAAGCCCCTTATGAGCCCATGGTAAAAGGAGGGAATGCATTTGCTGTTGCTGGGCTGCTTATGAAATTACCGTTCATGTGCCTCGTAGGAGAGCAGAGAGTTGAAAACGCTCTAAATTTGCGCACTGCAGAATTAACTAGTGGCAGTGAAGTCCAATGAGGCTGGTTTACACATCAGACAGTGTTGAACTGAAGAGAATGAAGAGACGCTTTGGAAAGCATTAAAAAAAGAATAAAACCCAAGCTTGTTCTATGGCCTTTACTAAGAGAAATCTTGTCTTGCTGCAAAATCTTGAAAGTAAGTTTGTGAGAGTTGGGTAGTATTTTACCTGGGTGCACGCTCAACAAAACCAAGCTCAGCAGAGCACATTGCTTTGTGTTGTGATGACTTCCCATGAACTAAATGTGATTCAAATGTTTACTACTTACCTGCAAAATATAACTCTCTTTATAATGAGTAGCATTGCAAAAAATAGCTTTACTAACTGCTTAAGTTTTCAGTTTTTGGTTAAATTTGCTTCTCTTGTAAAAATGATGTTGATTTTGAAATATCAATACAAATTTGAATGAGAGGGACTTCGGGGGTTTATTTTACTTGCTTTATTCCCTAAAGGTCTAAAAGGAAGCTGTTTGTTCATATGGTGTCACGCAAGAGGGGTGGTATGCATTGGTCCATCCTCACCTACAGCTGGTGTCAGTGCCGTCTGATGTTAAGGAGCATCTTTGCTCCGAGTGTTCCAGAGAAAGAAGACGGCACATTATGGGTTAGAATATTTCTTCTGAAATACTTTATCTTCAAGTTTTACATGATATTTAACTTTTTTATAACCATTGGGTGATAAGGTGAATCCCAGGAAAAGGAAACATTGCTCATTCTTAATCTTCGGCTATGCAGTCTAAAGCTGGTAGATCATCCAAGACACATGTTTGTTTTGTTTGAAATCTCAAATCACACTCGACAGTTTTGAGGAGCTGCTTTTTCCATTGTTGTCTCTTTAACTTGAGAATTGTCATCCCATTGTTATGAGTGTCTTTTGCTTAAAAAGAAAATCGATTTGCTATCCTTTAGAGTCCACAGCTTCTAAACCATGCCTCAGTACGGCAGAGAGCCCTGGGAACAAGACTGGTCTTTGCCTAGTTGTTGCTGGTTGCTTCACTTTCTTGGAATGGCTTTGCTTCTCCTTCCTTGGAAAGGAAGGCCACTTGGGCCATCACTGGAGGGGGGAGATCAGAGAAGAGATGTTTGTCTGGTTATTTAGAACTCTACAGGCATCAAAACCTGCCGTCATCTTAATAAGAAATGAACTAAAGTAACTTTCTCATTTTAATGATTTTTTTCACTGTTGTGCTGGAGGACCAGCACATAGGATGGGAGCATTCCTGGGGCTGGCAGGCTGGAATGGTGTCAGCCTTGTAGGAGACGATGGGTAGGTAGCAGGAGGCTTGCCCTGGCTGGTTGCAGCCTGGGAGAGCAGACTGAGCTTGGTGGGTAGCTTTGCTGGGGATCACCTCTGCCTCAGTGCTGAGCATCTGCTGTCCCTAGAGCTTCCTGCTATGCAGGAGAGTCTTTAAGAGCCAAAGCAGCTCATGGTGCAGGGGGCTGGTTGGGATCCCATCCCCTCCACTTGGGTGTGGGTAAGGTGGAGATGAATGGACAACACAAATACACAGACAAAAAAACAGAGTTCAAAACCCACTATCATTTTGGAAAATAGAGAAACCTGTTTCCAGGGAGGCTGAGGTTGATCTGCCTTGTATTTTGACCATTTATGGGGTTCTTATGGGTCTCTTTAAAAGCTGTTTCTCTCTGCTATTCAATAAAAAGCATATTTACCATAGCAACCACTTAGGCCGTGAGGAACATATACTACCTCTGAGATGGAGGCCACCTTCCAAAAGAGCCACAGCTGGCATTTGTAATGTGATCTTTTGTGCTACTTACAATATTGGAGGGAGAAGAGGCGGAGGAGGCAGTAAGGGAGGGAGCAGTGGGGTTTTTGGGAGGGGGGGTGGTGTTTCTGCAAGGTTTAATGTTTATTTCTAGCAGCAAATTGTTTTGCCTTGTTCTGTTAAAATAAATAAATAAGGGGCAGCTTTTTCCACCCTTTTTTCCTGGCATCTGCCCCAGGCCACATTAATTCTGTGGAGTAAAAATGGTCTTATTTCTTGGTAAACAAAGTTAGAGTAGGTAATGGCATTCAGGGGAGGGTGATGTGGCTGCAGATGCCAATTGGCCTGGGGTACGTCAGGCTTCTCTGGTGTCACTGCTTTGCCTGCCCACGGCACCTGGGACCCGGCTGCTCTTGCATGAGGCTCTACACCCGCTTCTGCATACATGGAAATGTAATTAATCTCTTTATGGAGCAGTGAGGGGTATTCCATGGACACGCTGATGTTTCCGTGTGAGCGCAGTGTGGAGGGGTAGAAACTGGTTTTCCACCCACGTTGCTGTGTCTTGTCTACCCGCCAAGTGTACCTATGCCAGTGTTTCAGCTTGAAATGAGTTGCGCTGCCCTGAAGATGTGTAGGAAAATGCAAACACCTGCAGATGATTTCTTATCTCTTACCTGTCTCTGAAATCAGGATTTGAAGCTAATCTCTGCAGCTAAATTACAAAGAGAAAAGAGAGATGGTGGGGGTGTCTTCGTTCCCTTCCTTCCTTCATTCCCCCACTACTCCCCTCCTTGTTCCTTTCTTTTTTTCTCTTCTAACATTCTTCCTTCTCAGTGCTTAGCTGTGACTACCACGAGCTCCATGTCGGGGCTGCAGCCTTTACACCCAGCACCGATGAAATCCCCCTTGGCTTCAGTGCGAGTTCTTAGCTTAATGACTCAAGGCTGCAGAGCATGGCTGTCTGTAATGCCTTAAGTGAAGTCTGTACTATTTGTCAGCCGCTCTCCTTTCAGATTTAAGAACATTAAGTTGAGACTACAAAAATGGAAGCAAAAGACCAGCATGAATAATTTGGCTGGATTGCCCCCAGTGCCGAGGGCTGGGTTAATTCTGCTTTTCGTGGTGCTTGAGAGAGTCTCCAAGGCCCATAATGAGAAACAGAATATTAAACTGAAATTATGTTCAGCATGTCTTGAGGAAGGTACAGCATGAGGCTCCATTTGAGACCAATGCATTTATTTGCATTTAGGTGCTTCACTCATCCTGTAAGACTCTTGCATCTTGCTCTGGCACAGTCATGCTGCTTATCTGTGTCCAAAGGTGAAAGAAAACTGGGGGAAAAATTGTTTTAATAGTATGCTATTAAGCTTGCTAGGTCAAAATTCTGAATTTAGCCTGCAGATAGCACTAGTAAGAGGCTGGGATTTTTTTTAAAGGGTTTTTATGGTTATTTCCCCTCTTTTTTCCCTGACCTTTGATTTCATTGAAGATATTAAGACTTTTTAGAACAGTTTTAGCAGGAAGTTTTTGGGTGTAAAGCCGACTCCAGCTGGGTGCCTTGTGTGCTCCTCTGGGCAGATAGGCTGCTAGTTGTCCTGTTCAACGTGCACCTGATCTGCTTCACACATGATGGTGGTAGGGATGAGATCTGGGTGCCCTAGGAGTGGGATTCTCACATGGAAACTCCGTTGTGGTGTGGACAGGCAATTGAAAATGAGTATGGTATGTGTGTGCAAGGACCTCCAGAATCTGCTCACTTCAGCTCCATCATTCCTTTTGTATCTGTGAATGCATTCCTACTACCTTAAGGAGAAAACTAGTTCTGTTCTTCCCTGTTTTCTGCAAAGTAATTTCTCTGACTCAGCCATAGCCTGTTTTGGGCAGAAGTATGGGTGAAAAACTGGTCCCAGGATCCTGCCTCCTGCTGTCTCAGCTGTACGGAGACTTGCTTTTAGCTTCCTTTGTACAGGGCAAAACCATTCAGAACCCAGAATGGTGGTGGTTTGGTACAGTATATTTCTCACAAAATAGTTAAAGATTTAAAAAACTCCTGCATTTTCTTCTGCAGGGAGGCCTTTTGAAGTCAGTGTAAATGTTACCTTGGGGGTAGGACTTCTAGTACTGTTTGGCCTGGGTTTTCTAATATGTAATGAACGCAGCCATAAAGTAGACTGAATCCCCAAGAACAAAGAATCACTGTGCAGTAGTGTAGCTAATTTTTTTTGCTTAAGGAGGTAAAAATGTGTTTTCAAAACATAATATGACAAGCAAAACTGAAGGCAAAACTATCTGAAACATACTCTGTTCTCAGCCTCTCCCTGTGCGTGGGCAGCGAGTGTCTGGGACCACAGGGTGGCTTGGAGGGTTTCCTGGAGTGATTAGAGTTGAAGTTGCTCAGTCTGTCCTGCCTGGTCCCTGATTTCTTTGTCTTACATGGTTTGCATTTACACACTTTGGAAGTAGAGAGAGAGAGACCTACAGATATTAAGTTTATCTTAGATTTTAAAAGTCACCAACTGTGTCCCTTCAAACAAGCCAGAAGTGGGGTACATCCAGACAAATGCTCGGTCCTGAATGTATGGAGAAGCCATCTGGAAGCATAATCTTGCAACTTCCACTTGCAGTGCCCCAAGAGGGTTTTTAAAGCTCTTGCTTTGTTTGTCTTTAATATTTTGCTGTAGAGAGGCTATTCTTCCTCTGCAGTAACCTCAAGATGTTCTTGGATTTCAGGCTGTGTGTGCCCATGATGGGACACCCTGTTCCCTGAAGATCTGCAGGGCGACCCTTTGAGTATGAAGACTGTGTTGAGTTGCAGGAACATAGTGGTGTTTTGGGAGTAAGGAGTTGGGTATGATTCATGTCAGCGCCTGGCATTAAGAGGGACACTCGCATAGGGAGGGAGAGGGAGAGGACTGTGTGTCTGAACAGACCCTGCTGGCATGTAGGTCATCATGCCTTAGTGCATGGACCCAACACTCAAATCCTTGAGACCCACACTGCAGAAATATCCATGCAGGCTTAACTGGAAATCTCCTTCAGTGCCTCTCTCCTTTTTAAATGCTCTATACTTTATTTGGCTAATTGCTTTGGCAGTTGCAAAGTAAACAAAATGTTTCATTAATGCATGGCCAAAGTGTGCAAACGTCTTGTCCTGCATTTTCGGAGCTGCATGGAATTAAGCCACAGAACAAATTAAACTTGCTGAGAATTCTGTGGCTAAATCTTTCACCACTAATTCCTTTTGATTTTAAATTGGGACGGGTTGTGTTTAAAAAAAATCTCTGTTCCAACCTGAATGTTTAGGGCTAAGTATAGAATTTGCCTACCAGCAGCCCAATAAAATTGTTTTGGATGGATTCCTATAAAACACACGCATTATATTCAGTACCCACTAAATATGAATGGAAACCTAGTGCTTGGTTTGTGTAGAGCATGGAAGAAATGTGGGCTCCTTAAAAGTAATTCACTTGGTAAGGTGATGTGTTTGCAAAAAAGTTCAGACTTTTAGGGGGCTGCTTCATGCCTTTGTGTTTTCTCCGTGGCACAATGTCGGTCCTCTACTCCTAATGTAGGTACTGGAGGTAGTCCCTATGCTTTAATGCCAAGACAGGGGAAATTTGCAAGCTTGTACCTCTTCCTGTGAAGTGAGCAGGAATTTAATGCTTCTGCAAACATAAGTCAGCACTAAAGCACCTTCAGAAGATACCTTGGGGCTGGATTGGCAGCTGGGATGAATTGTCACGCTTGGTTGTAGTCAGGAGATCTGTGAGTAGCTCCAAGAACTCTGAAGTATTTGGATGTTGGGGTATTTCAGCTGTGAATAAATGCTATGACATGTATAGTACTGCCAACCCCAATTGTTCTAGGATCATGAGTCAGGCCTCAAAAGATCATGAGGATTGGTGGGGATTTTTTTGTGTGTGGTGTTCTTGTTTGTTTTCTGTTTCTTAAATAATACATTTTGTATTCCCTTTATTTGTTCTCTTGTTCCTGAGCCTGCAGGGTATACTCTGCTCGTTCTCAAACTTTTCTCTACAGCAGTTCAGGAGCTTGCTGTGTGCTGTAAGGCTGAGGTTCTTTAAGCACATGACTTCAAGGCTGCCACGCTTTAAGAAAAATAGCAAGCATTGCTAGACTGGCTGTAGAATTGTGGGGGCTGGCAATCCTAAGTGTTGCTCCAGGAGAAGGCAGCTAAGTAAGGGTGTTACGATATGCTTGGTACAGTCTGCTGAGCATCTGTTTCTAGTGAATCACCCACTTGGACTTGGGAGAACCTGGTCCTTGATACCGGCGAAGGGGCTGGCTCATGGGTGCTGGGGTGGCTTACCTTGAGGTGGCTGCAGTGTTCCCAGGTTTGTCTGACATTACTAGGGACAGCTTAGCAGCTCCTCCTGAAACAGCAGGTTTATAGCCCAGGATTCTGCGGTGAACCAGCACCAGTTCTGATTTCCTGGAGGGGCTGTGCTGCAGCTTCTGCTCCTGAGCTGGAGCCCTGAGGTTTGTCATTTTGGTTTGTCAAGGCACACCAAAACATATCTGGTGTATCTCTCTGACATATCTGAGTATTGGAACCTTCTGGGTGAGGGGGAAGCAAGCCAAAAGCTTGCTCATCAGAGATCTTTAAGAAAGACGTAACTATGCTGCCTGCAGGGTAGCGTACTTCAGGAAGTACATCTACTGCGTCTTGTATCTTTTGTTTATCAAATACCTGCTATGTCCCAAATGCGATGCAGATACGAGTCCCTAAGTTCTGTCCCTTCCTGACTAGTTCAGTATACAGTAAAGCTGCAGAAAGCAACACTTCAAGGTAGAAACCTACACTGGGAAGACGGTTTGGGAGGGAGTGTTTTTGCACAGAGAAGCCCAGGCTGTGTTTGGATTCAATCACGTGGCAGTTTATGTTATGCTGGAGCATGCATATTAGATTAACTTCTAGGGACTTGCATGGGCCTAAAATGAAATAACGGTGAGCTATCAGCTCTCCTTCAACAGGGCTGTTGTGCCAAGAGGGATGGAGAGAGTGCAGACGGTCCATCCCCAAAGCCCGGAGCATGCACGAGGACTGCAGAGCAGCAGCCGTGCGTGGCAGCTCGGCCTTGGCAGTGGGCAAAGAGCCGCAGCAGCACCGGGTGATGCTGGAGAGCCAGATGGGTGATCCTGTCAGATCAAAGATGATGTGTACCGAGGGTGGCAGACTTGGCAGGGCCGCTTGCCGCAGGTCCTTCTCCCTGTACACCCTGTCTGCAGATGAAGCTTGTGGCTGGATTCAATCTGGAGCTGAGAGAAGCAGGTACTGAATAATGCAGCCTCTTTTGGAGCCAGAGCCCGTGCTGACTGGAGCAGGAGCAGCCATCGTGTGTAGAGCAGAAGGTTTAATGGTGTGATCCAGCCCCAGCACTGTTTGTTCCCAAATTTCTAGAACCACCATCTTCCCTTTCCAGTATGGCTTTGGGCTTGTTGCAGAGCAGCAAAGCCCAAATATGCAGTCGAAGTAGCTGTCTCAGAATAACTATTCCTCATTATCTCTCCATGCAGCCACTCTTATTCAGCAGTAAGAGGTCCTTTGTATGGTTTAGCTTAATCTGCTTTGGAAACGGATTAAGCTAAATCTCACAAAGAAACTCTTAGTGCTGAATAACAGTGTCCACACGGAGAGATAATTCGAAATAGTTGTTCTGCATTTTTCAATTCACACTTGAGCCCTCGCATAAAAACTTCCCAGTGCAGACGAGCCCACTTGAATAGGAACCTCCTATTTTCTGTCTAAACAAGGTCTGTATACTGTGTCCAGGTGCTGTAGTAAAGAAAACAGCACATATTTATCATTAAAAAGAAAGGAAGGAAGCTGGCATTGCTGGACTCAGGACTATTTGCATGCCAAATTGCTCAAACCCAGAATTGCTGCTCTTCTCACCAGTTCATGTGGTTTGGGATTAGATTATTCATGGGATACTTCACTTTCTGGACAGTATAGACATCTGTACTCTCTCCTACGGAAGAAACTGGAGCTGCTCAGTAAGCCATTGTGTAAAGAGAAGGAAGGATGCTTTCTCCTCTGTCCTATATAGGCCTATTTGGCAAGAGGCAGACCCATTTTGGAAAGCTTTTGGAGAATAAGATATGTTGCAGATAACAAAGAGTGATGCCTTCGTAAGCAATGTTGCACCCCTAATCTCTCTCTGAGCAATGTTCTGCGCCTAATTTCACAAAACCAAGCTAGAATTCTTGTCAAACAGACTTTGGTTTTGAATACACAGTAAGCTGGTAACCGGGGGCTGGTTCCAAGAGACCTTACCTTGAGGTTTCTTTTGTCCCTGATAGATACCAGTGAGCAAAATCATTCAGCACTTCCCCGACATGGAGGTGCATTGCTCACTCCTCTGTTTCACCAGTGTGACCAGAAAGATGTAAAGTAACTTTCCCAAGTTGATTTTGAAAAACTGATGATTTCCACATCTGCATTCTACAGGCGTGCAAAAAACCTGCAGCCCCACAGGAAAACCAAACAAAAAAAGAAGAAATGAAGAAATTCTTGATTTCTAAACCTAAAATCCTAACATATATCAGACCTTACAAGACAGATACTTAGGGTGCTATTTAAGTGCTCCGTGTATCCATGAATCTTTGTGTCAGATGTACCTTGCGTGTCATCTCTCAGAATTGGGCAGCTAAATCAGTCCTTCCTCTAGCCCAGCAAGCAGAAGCTCTGCAGCCAGGCTTGCCTGTGTAGGAATGCTGCATAAGTAATGAGGGATAAGCTGGTAGTGGGTCCTGGGCATGAATGGTTTGAATCTGTACGTGTGTGTATACAAGAGGAAGGGTGCAAATTAAGGACCTGAGGGTGTCCCTGGGCCTTGCATTGCTACCCTGCAGAAAGAGTTGGGTCTGTGCTGGTTTCCTAGGAGAGGCGAGCAGTTCTCTGACACGCATTTTTTCCTGTTGGCAGGACTCAAAGACTTCTCAACTACTATTACTGTGGAAACTGGCTTCCCCTTCCCCTTCCTTTTTACTTTTTAGGCCTTGATTCAAGAAATCATTAAACGTGAGCCGGTGTCCATCCATGTTCAGGACAACATTTAAGTGTATGCTCCAAGTATTGTCTTGTATAGTGTCACTTTTCTGAGTTGGGGCAGTGGAAATGAGCATTTGAATGAAATAAAGCCCCTTCTTGAGATGTTGTGGCTTCTGCCTGTCCCCAGCTAGCAAGTACTGAGAAAGGGAATAGAGGGAGAGAAGGAATATTGTGTCCTGAGCTCTTCTCCCCTGGAGCTTGTCATTGCAATGATGTATTTCTTGCCATGGCTATAGGAGGAGAAACCCTGAAGGAAGGTTTTGGTCTCTTGTTGCTTATCTGCCCACCGGGAAATGCACAAAATCTCTCCATGGTCTCCTCCCCTGGGTGGAAGGAGATAATGTCTGGGAGAGGAAAGGCAAAACAACAAAATTCTTCCCTGTTGTATGCCTGCAGAGCACTGTAATGTCCATGTTGTGTGTTATAGGGATGTGACCGCCCTGTATTAAGGAAATAGTATTTTACGGAGGAGAGCGGAGTGAAAGGACCTGAAAGCCTACAGATTTCCTTACTATACATTTATGGCCATGAATGCTTCTCCTGCCAAGCAGCTGCATGGAAGCAGCACCACTAGAAAACCCCAAACAGCTGTAGTGCAGTCTCCCCTGACGGCAGAACTTCTGTCGCTGCATGTTGGGCATGTCCACATGGTTAATTAATATGAAGCAAGCAAGGGTTTACATTGCTAAAGCTGTAGCTGCTCCACGTTGACTCCCCATCTCAACGCTTTTCAAGCATGCTAAGCTCTTTGGAGGGAAGTCCTTTACTGGACATGAAGTAACCTGCTTCTCATTCCTCATTAAGGGGCTCTGATGGCCAGGAAGGGTTACCTTGGGATAAGCTCTGGTGTGAATCTAAGGCATGTTGGTTGCTCCACAATTGCTGCCCAAGGGGTAAACCTGAGGTAACAGATGCCATTTGGACTGAAGGTGAACTTGCTCATGTCTATGTCCACAGCCGAGCGTGTGGCCAAGCAGTTGCAGAGGTGCTGTAAGCCTTGCTGAAGCTCGCCCTGCAGTAACTTGTTGGGCTCATCATGCCCGGAGCACGTCCAGGGATGTCCACTCACACCGCAGATGGCCTGTTAAGCTCTGTTCCTGCATAGGCAATTGTTTGGCCACCTCAGATCGCTGTGCTGAGGTATCTGTGGGATGAGTAAATGGTGAGAAAATGTGAGGGATAAGCCCCAACCCTGCTGGCAGAGGAGAATGGCCAAAATGCTGGCGCCTTGTCCACTTTCTGGCCGACTCAGCTGCGCTTTGCCTGGGCACTGAGCCGGGCTCATGAGTCTTCCGTCAAGGCGCCATCATGCTCCTATTTGCTGGTGGTTGGGATCGGATGCCTTAGTTGGGGATGGAAAATTATGGACCCTTCTCTTCCCAAGCACCATACAAACCTGATGGTGATACCTCCCTGTAGATGTTGTATTTCATTGCGGTATTTGTGAAACGAGCAGGTCAAAGCACTTGGTACCAGTTAAAGATAACTTCATTTGCACTTTATTGTTACCTGTATTTAAGAGGATCTAGTAGACAAGCTACTCTCAGAAAAGTGGGTAGTTGTCCCTGCTCTATATGGCTCAGATCCAGGGGAGATGGGGCTGTTCAGTGCAAGGCACAACAGTGGTTTGACTGCTATATGCATATGGTGTGATGGGCACCGTATGCTCACGTCCCCTTCCCAGAAAGGTAATGTGTTCTGCATAGCAGATCATGGCAAAGCTGGGGGCGATGTACAGCTCCCCTGACTCCATGTTCACAGTCCGAACTGGTAGGCTAGCCTGTCTTTGACATGCATATTTAATGCTGTAGTTGTCTTTGCATATTTTGCTGGAGGGGGACTAAAGGCAAAAAAACTTAGAGTTGCTCACCTGTCCTCAGCACAGGTGAGCTCTGCACTTTTTCCCTTGGACATCTGTGAGGTGTTTAAAAGAGCAACATGGGTTCCTGACATCAAAGAGTTAATAGCAGTGAGTGTGGTACAATAGCTCATTAGGACTTAAACGTGGGCTGCAAACTCAGAAATCTTGATAATTTTGGTCTGTAAGGACACTGAACTTTCAACCCTAGTTCAGCAATAATAAATGCCTGTTAAGTAAGGCTTCCTTTTGTGAAGAGAGGGTGGATGGATGCATTTCAATGGACTTTAAAATATTGCTACTCATTTCAGCGTCTGCTGCCCGAATGCATCTGGGCATGGGAAGGCATTTCAAGATCCGCACAAAAGCACTTTGAAGTATAACCTTTGTGAGCATCTTAGCTAAACCTGACTGCAGTTGGAAGCAGCACTTTATTTATTTATTTATTTGTGAGTCCTCTTCTTTTAAAGTTGCTTTAAAATAAAAAATAATAAAGCCACAAAAAAGACCCTGTAAGCAATTAAATGAAAATGCAGGTTTGAAACTCTGACCTGAAGTGAAAGGTGGTGGTGGTGTCTGTTTGGCTTTCCCATGGATGTGTTCCATACATACATAACCAAATGTACGAGTCCTGGATTTTGAGAGGAGGGGAAGATGAAGCTGTGCTCTGGGATGGAGCTCAAGCGGTTGCTCAGGCTGACAGCCATGCCAACCTGGAGAAGAGGGGTTTGGGCACATAGCCATTCTCCAGCCCATGGTAGCTGTGCCTGTAGGAATCACAGTGAGGAACTAAAGCATTTCTAACAGTCCTGTTGTCTATCTATAAAAGGATCCTGTGGATGTTACGGGGACTAAGGTTCAAAACAAATCACGAGTGACTGCAACTCACCACTTTATAAATTGCTGTCTTCCTTCTTTTGAGTTTGCAAGGCTTGATCCAGTTGGAGCTTCTGTTGAGGTCCTATGTGAGACTCAAAATAGCGTGTGTGTGTGTGTGTGTGTGTGTTTTACCTCGCTTCTCAGAGAGCACGAGAGAGACCTCCGTGAAGAGAGTGACAGGGCTTGATATAAACCAGCAGGACTGCATTGCTGCCATTATTCGACAGTAAACCCTTTCACAATGCCATATGCTGTGCATTCCAGCGCAGCAGCGGAGGGTGTGATATAGTTAAAGCACACTCGGCAAACAGGAAACGCTGGTGACCGCTGTGTGTGCTTTTCATGGAGATAAAGTATTGAGAGCGTAACACAAAAAAAAAAGTGCTGGGAATGGGAGGGGGGAGAGGACGGCGGGGGTGAAGGAAAGGGATATATTTTGGGCCTGACACTCTGGTCATTATGGAAACGCAGGCAGGAAATGCAGCGGAGACAACACCGCTTTGCTCCAAGATGTTTGTTTTACTCCATTACATGTGTTTTCTAGTTTGCTGCTGGGTGTTGGGAGTGAATGTGTTTTTCTTTTTACTTAATTTTCTTTTTGAAGTTCTTCCCACTCTGGCTTAATATCCAACTCCCTTCCCCTCAACCCTACCCCGGTTAATAATCAAAGGCTATTTTAAGGGACTAGAGTACAACAATACGCATTTCATACCCCAGCACAATGCGAATATTGGTGTTGAACCTAAGCATAGTTACGTTCCTGGCAGCGGCTCTGTGAAAAGGCATTGCAAAGCCTCCTCGGAGTTAGGAAGTCGCTATTGCAGGGCAGCGGGAAAGGCAAGGGGGATGGGACCAACAGGTCCTCAGATGGGGAGGGCTCTGAATCATAAACACGCCATAGCTTTAATAAAATAAATGAAGTGGAGCCTTTTCAGCCGAGGGCAGACTGTATTGGGGCAAGCTGGGCTTTTAGCGTTGGGAGTGAAAATTGACAGGCTGAGAACTGGGACATAAACAAAAATGTCAGTCCCTGGGAGTCTTGTTCACTGGACAATGTCTCAATTGTTTCAGTGATTTTTCGCAGGCAGCAGGGGATAGTGGGAGATTTAACTCTTTACCGGCCACGCAGGCGCCTGAGGTGCTTGCAGAATGAAGAAGTGGCAGAAAAGAGCATTTTTTCTTGTTTTGGAAATGATTAAGCATGTCAGTGGGTGATAAGGAAAGGTCACACTGTTCTCTGCATACTTGTCTGCTGTTCAAGTTGGGCTTTATGCCGCTTTAATTTGGTTTTAAGTTTTGCTGCTTGCCTGGAAAACTTGGTTTTGGTTTTGTTTTGGGTTTTTGCTTTTTATCAGGACAAATGACATTATGCAGCAGACCAGTAGATATATAAGAAGAAGGGGAAATGCGTGGGGGGGGGGGGGCTACATGTTAATTTTTATTAGTATTTCTTCATTAAATGGCTGACAGGCAAACTTGGGTATTTTAAGGCTGTCTGGATGATTTGGAAGAGGCTGAAATGTGAGATAGGGAATGCCCTTTATTTTATTAACTGCTTGACAATTCTGCTGAAGTCTCCAAAAAGCATCTTCAAAGGAGGCAGAGGAGAGACGAGGAGCTCCATTGTCTCATCCTACTTTTGCTTTATTTATTATAAAAACAAACAGTGAAACCTGTTGCATACCAGCTCAACATGGGCAAGGTTCAGAAAGCTGGAACTGGTAATTCTTTACTCATCAGATTCTGACTGTGTGTTTTGCTGTGGGAGGAGGGTGAGACTGCAAACCCAAGTTGCTTCTTCAGGGCGCAAAAGCTGTTGAGGTTTATTTGCAGGAAGATAAATCTTTTTTAATAAAACGTGGGTCTTGCCTCAGTTGAGTGAAGTTGAAACATTTTGCAGGCTGGAAGCCAACTCGCTTGGTGCGCAGCAGCCCGGTATTAAAGGTCTGGGATGTGCTGAGGTTGCTTTAACTTAATTTATGGAATAATAATGTATCCCATTTTCGTATCCGTGCATCCTCCGGCTGCTTTGTGTTCGGATGCATGTTCGCAGCCCCGCACTTTCTCCTGCTTTCAGATTCCTCCTTCCCCTGCCCCCCATCCCCTGCCTGCACGCAGCCGTCCCTGCCTGCTGCTCGCTGGCAGGCAGGAGGTTGGGAGATGCTGAGGGCTCTCCGCCGCCTTCCTGCGGGGCAGGAAATTGCCTCCTCCGTGAATGCTGCACGCTGTAACGCAGCAAAGCTTGCATTCGTGGACAGGCTTCTCCCCAGATATTCCCAGTTAGGAGATGCACTCTCCAATGTGATAAGAATGGGGAACATAAGCTGTTGCTCTCCAGATGCTTCCTTGTGTGTTCTACACTGATGGGAGAGAGGGAAGAGGGTAAAAATAACTGCAGTGTCCTCTTTGACAAAGGCTGTCTCCAAAGACCAGAGTGGGGAGGGTTTATCCAGATCATCCATGGAAAATCTGGCTCCATATGTGTTTTGAATTGATACTGGTTTCAGAGATTTAGAAAACAAAAGTTGTTGACATGTCAGAGCAGTTGGCTCCCTGGGTAAGTATCCTGAGTAGAGCTGGATTTAATAATTTATAATTAATCATTCGTGCAGCAAAGTGAATTGCTCTTCCTGTTAGTTAAGGATCACTGAAGAGATCGTGATTTTTCTTGGAAGTGTGTGTATTGCTCATGCTCTAGTCTCAGCGTTTTGCCTTGGAGATCATCCACCAGCAGTTCTTCTGAGCCGGTTGGTGTTGGAGCTCCTCCGAGCAGAGATGGGGAACATGTGATGTGTTTCCGTTCCCTGCGTTGAGCAGCGAGTGATACTCTTTAATTAATGAAAGTTTATTTTCCATGAAGATTCTCCAACACTTGCATTAAATTCACTGTCTTGGCAAGTGTCCTTATGACCAAATTCATTTGCTGGTGTAGTCACAGAAAGCGGTTAGATTTGTCTGTTCATGAATTTCGCTTATTTGTTGCAGAGTACAGTGTAATGCTAATGTAGCTCAGGTTGCACTGGGTTTGTGCATTATATAAACACAGAAGGAAATAAAATAGTGTTTTGAAGTATCTTCTTAGGGCTGTTATGAAATTTCCACCCCTTTCTAGCGATGAATAACAGTCAACTTTCATTTGAACATGAACTCATTACTGTTTATAATAGCTGACAAGAGATCCCTGCTTCCCTGCTCCTCCCCACTCCCCATCTCTTAAAGAGGCTTAACTGCTGCTCCAGGTGGAACAATGCTATCTTTAGTGCCATTGCAGAACATGTTCATGAGATGTCCACTGTACAGCCACACAGCCCATCTGTGCATCTTTTTAGTTGCCACAACTAGTATTTAGGGCCACATCTTCCTAGATGATGCTTTGAGCAACCTGGTCTAGTGGAAGGTGTCCAAGCCCATGGCAGGGGGTTGGAACTATATGAGTTTAAGGTAATTTCCGATGCAATCCATTCTGTGATTTTATGAATTAGCAAATATTTAGTGTTCTAGTTAGGTGAACCAGTAGGTAGGAAGGGGTGGGGATGTTGAGGAGAAAATGCATTTTGTAGATATGTGTGGTGTCTGTAACCCTTCAAGGCATGTTCAACTGTCTAGGATGAACAGCATCTTTAACATTTGCTTATGTTAAGGTTTTGGTGAAGTGTAAGCAGCAGGGCATCTACTTCACTTTCTCACCCACCCTTGCTCTAGGATGTGCCTGGAGTAGCCCGTGGAGCTTGGGTGTCATGTACTGTCATGTCCTTTCACCTTGCAGCACCTGAATCAAGCTTGTGGAGGTCGGGAAGCTAGCAGAGCAAGAAACAGGCTAACTCATGCTTAGTATGAGTTGAATGTTGCTTGCCTGCCTTCTGGAGTGAGCACGTGCTGGGTGGTATAAGGGTTTGGATGCTTCTTGCCATTCTTCTCCTGTGAATATTGACCCAGCCTGGGGAGATGTGGGCATGCGGTGATGGTTCATGAAGGGCTCAGGAAAACACTCCTGTTTTTCTGGTTGGGTGTTTGGAGGTGTGATTGAGATCTGCCACAGATTTGAGATACTGTCACTGAAGTGAGGTGCTCTCCCTTCTGCTGTGCTGTCGACAGGAGAGGTGTACCCATCTGGAGGGATGAATGGACTCCTGTATGGCTCTGTGCTGCCCTTGTGCTGGGTAAATGCCTTACTAGAAATCACTCCTGTTTCTGCGAGGAGAGGACTTTAAACCTCCAGTTTGCTGCTTGAACATCTTCCCAGTGAAACCTCAGGGTAAACATGCACACAAGAGTCTTCCCTGTGGGCCACTTCTCACCAGCATCTGCTACACCCGCATGTGGAGGTGGCGGTGGAAGTTCTAGATAATGGTACTTAGCACTTATGTAGCACTTCATGTTTCCAAAGTGCCGTACAAACCCAAGGCTCCCTATCAGTCCCTTGGGAAACATGGAGCTCGGTATTATTACCCTCATTTATGGGCAAGAAAAGCTGAGATGTGGAGAGGTTAAGTGGTTTGCCCAAGCCCACACAATGAGTCAGTGTCAGCTCTCAGATTAGGTTTGGAGTTTTCCTGGCGCTTGCTGTCATTGTGCAATCAGCTGGAGTGCGTTGCCCTCATGAGATGCTCCTTGTTGAGCGATGGAAACTTCGTGCAAAGCCTTTTGAGATGTGCTGAGGAGATCCTGCTTGGAGACAACACTGATTGCTTCTGTTTATTTTGACATAGAGGATATTTTGTAAACCTTTCCAAGAGACTAAAAAAGTTGCCTTCAGTGGAGAAAGATCCAGACTGTAAAATTCTATTCAGTTCATGGTGGCATCTTATTGTTCTGGGGAGGCTGTGAATAGCTGTGTAATGAAGCACTAATCTACGAGGTGAAGCAAAGCAGCCCTTCAGTATCAGCAACTTTTTACAGCTTTTAGGGAGGAAAGGCACAGCAAGAGGCTTCAGTCTGTGAGAAACAATGCCTTGGCTGCACATGGGATTACTCTTGAGGAGCTACTTCATGTTAGCTCCTGTGTGAGGATGCTTTTATTGGGGAATAAGAGTGCCTGCCTAGTGCAGAGTATGTCACTTTCAAAGCAGATTAAGCCAAACTGGGAAGATGCTGTTAATCTGAAGTTGTGGGTTCTGCATCTGTATTTGATGTAAAATAGATATTCTGCTTTAAAATTGGATTTGTGTATTCTAGATTGATTTAAGATACTATCACTGAAGTGAGGTGCTCTCCCTCCTGCTGTGCTGTTGACATCTGTGCTGTACCCATCTGGGGGGATGAATGGACTCCTGTACGGCTCTGTGCTGCCCTTCTCTTCCATATGGAGACAAAGCCTCATTTTGAGAACCACTACTTGATTGAGATACCAGATTTACCTGATTATTCAATGGGGATGCCAGGCAAATCTCTCCTGTTAGGTGATGCAGATTTTCAGATGAGCCATTGCTGATACTCCCCTAGGATAGGGTTGAGGAGGCAGTATCCAAAGGATGTTATTTCCCTAGATGCCCAGCAGTTAAACTGGCTGTGGCTCTTCACAGAATGAGATGAAGAAGTAAATGAATGAAACAGGGCTAGAGGAACACACAAGGAAACTGTTATGGTTCTCGAGGAGGCTGTCAGAATGGTGGTGTTGGGTTCCCAGTTCTCTTGGTCTCCCAAAAAGCAAAGCCAGAGGGCTGGCCGGGCACAGGCTGCGTGGCTGCCAAGCGGGATGGGGTGGCAGAGCCGTGGTTCGGCAGGAATGCCCGTGCGTCAGTGGGAAACCACAGGGTGTGGTGCGGAGCTGGCGCTGGCCAGGGAGCCACAAAGACAATGAGTCTGTGGTAGGCATTAAATGGTGCTAGGCAGCCCGTGCTAATCTCGGTTTCGTGTGGCGTGGTCTGTTTGGATTAAAACACAAGGGCTTAGGGTTTGTTTTGTTGTTCTTTATTGCCAGCTCTGCCATCAGCTAGCCTAGCGTCTCGGAGCTAGTCATTTAATATCTTTATTCCACTGAGAAAGCAGGAATAGCCTTCCTGCACACATGCTGTAAGGTGGAATTAGCATGCGTAGGCCAATTTCTGAACTTTACACCAAGCCCTTATACCCAGTTGAGTCACTGCATATGTTTTGCAAGCTTTTAAATTTCCATTTCAGTGTCAGAGAGATGTCTCTTCTGAGCTGGGTTCAGTCGCACGTTCTTTGCAGATGCTTCACTGCAGTGGTGGGAGACATCAGCAGCCCACTTGGGCAGGAGAGCAAGCTCCAGGAAAGTGTTTTGTCCCCAACGCACTTGAACAGTGGTTTGGGGTAATTCCATCTCTTTGGCTGACTTCAGATTGTAAGGTTGAGGACTGATCACGTGTTCTTTGCCGGGACTTTTCCCTCCCTTGCCCTGTGGCTTGTTTTTGTGATACCGTATGGGGCAAAGGCAGCGTAGGTTATCACATCACATTGCATGTTCAGCGTTCATGGGCCGCAATCAGAGATGTACCTCCGTGCTCTGAACTGTTACACCATGGGGAAGTGTGTCATAAGGTGTCCAGAGATGTCTCCCCTTCCCCCATTGCCCACGTGCCAAAGCAAATATCTGATGTGAAAGTCAAGGTACAGAAGAAGCCAGTTAGATTGTACAAAAGGTCCTGTCTCCCTTCTGTGCTGCCGCTGTTTGTTTCAAAATACAATTCTCCTGATGCGTTGAGTGACTGTCTACAGTAGAATAAAGGGATGGAGAAGAGATTTTGGCATTTCTTTGAGCAGTAGCGTGTTCCTTCTTTGAAATCCAGGGGTTTTTTTGTTTGCTTTGTGTTTTTTTTTTATTTCCCCCCTCCCCTGCTTTCACAAATGGAGGAGAGGAGAAATTGTGTGCATGTGTGTGTGTGGTGCCCTGCCAAGCAGAGAAACTAAGCAGACAACCTCTATTGCTTTTGCTCTCACATCTCTAACTTAATTATGGGGGAGGCAAGGAGTGTGTTGTGTTTAATGTACTCCATGCTTCCAAAACTCTGCACTCTCGTGTGCTAGGGGCTGACCACTGGCATGGGCTTTCATTAATATTTCTTATTTACCCTGCCCTTCTGAATTACCACTTTTGGTTTGGGGAGTTCTTTGAAAGGAAATTCTTTTATTTGTATTTTTATAATTGCTTCTGGATCTACAGAAGCACATGTCGAGAATCATCTCAATGTCACCAGTCTTTAGTTCAACAAGAACGCTATAGAAACGAAAGGTTCTGTCATCCATCAGATTTTCTGTTCCATTTGTTGAAGATGAAAGGCGAGCGAATTTAGTGCTCACTTTCTTCTCCTTCTGACAGTTATTGATCCTCCCTGGAACTCTGCAATTCGCGCTCAGAGCTGGCCTTGACACAGGGAATCCCCAATTCATTATGTGTGTGCTCACTAGCGCCACGGCAGTGCGGCTCAGTTGCCCTTCCAGTTTCAAAGGCGTTTGTTATTTTTCAGCACCTTGTGAGCTGGGATTCCCCCCTCCTCCTCTTCTCACTCCTTTTGCGTTATGAGACTTTTAATCTGGAAGCTGTTAATGTTTGAGAAACAGCTGCTAGAACAGGGGAGTTAAGTGGTTTCAGGGGCCTTCTCGATTTGTGTAAAAAACAGGAAATGACTGAATCTATTTCTTTAAGACAACGAGGTGTAGAAGGGAGAGAACCTGCAATCTGTTGGGTTTTAGTTGAATTTTGTGGTCCTCAAGGATGCAGGGTTGTCAGGTTAGAGACTGATAAAACCAAGATTGTGGAGTAAGTGTGATTATTCGATGGCTCCAATCTCTAGAAACAGGGCTGCAACAATAAAAAAGGAATCAATGTAACAGTGGGAAGTGTCATAGTCTTCCATGCCCGTTACCCCTATAGCCTTTAATCGAAGGTGTGCCTGGATGGATGGGAGTACAGTCTGATGGGTTTCCTCCACAGGTCCCTGAGCTGGCCAAACACAAGCCCATCACATCATGTGCTCCGTGCTTTTCCAGCATCTCCTGTGCCACAGCATGGTACCTCCTCTTTTGTGAGTGAGGATGGTGAAATCTAACAAACAAACTTTCATGATGCTTCTACTTGTTTGATATCAGTGAGAGCCTTCTAGCAAAGGTGCAGTGAAGATGTAATCTCTTGGTTGTTCCGTGGTGAGCAATAACGAACAAATAAGCTAACAATAACAAACCAGTTGACAAACTAACAATAACTAACAAACAAGCTCTGCCTTCTGTTTGTGTAAATGTTTGTG
The DNA here is from genome assembly GCF_963264785.1 of Psittacula echo. NCBI lineage: Eukaryota > Metazoa > Chordata > Aves > Psittaciformes > Psittacidae > Psittacula > Psittacula echo. The sequence goes on along the minus strand of NC_137743.1, from coordinate 10,220,900 downwards.
AATTGCATCACGTTCTCTGTGACCAGCTAAGGGACATCCATCCCTGGCAGTGATCAAGGCCAGGTTGGACGGGGTTTGAAGCAACCTGCTGTAGTGGAAGGTGTCCCTGCCCATGGCAGGGGCCTGGAACTGGATAAGCTTTAAGGTCCCTTTGAACCCAAATCATTCTATGATTGTATATGTCACCCTTCTTGACCCAGTCCTCCTTCTCCAGGCTCTTTGTTCATGGGGTTTACTTAACCCTTGGACAACAAAACACTTTTCCTACCAAATATCTTCCAGAATGGAGGGGAATGACTTCTTCCTAAAGAGGCAAGATCTGCCCGGTGTGCTAAGGGTCACGGCATATCCCTTTAGGGCTCAATCTGGAGCTTGCTGGGGGAGGAGAGGGCAGCTGGACTGGTGAGTGCAGAGCTGATGGCAATCAGGCTTCCCCCAGCTGGTTACTGGCTTTGCAGGAGGTTGGTGGGCCCTTAAAACAGAGAGTTCCACATCTGCTTTTGTTTATCCTTTTTGCTGCGGGCAAGGCTGAAAACTTAATAAATTGCATGAAACCTAAGGAAGCATGAATATAAAAGAGTATTAGATAAATTACAGAAGCTCGCCTACCTGTAATGTTTTTTTATAACATAAATGGTACGTGTGTATTATTTCTCTATAAAGTACCCACATGCCCTGGCCTCTCACTGAGGCTCTCTTGTTTAAACATTCCTGCGTTCTCACTACTTCTGCTCCTCAGCTTCCACCTCCGACTCCTCCCAGGTTTTAACATCATTCTTCAGTGGCAGGCGTTTAACGCACCCAGCGCGCTGAAGATGTGATGGTGGTTTTCCGAAGGATATTTATGAAGCTGTTTTTAAGTATTTTGGAGGCTCATCTCTGAAGGAGCAGATGAAAGAAAAAATGCTTGTAATGCTGGTAGCGTGTGCACGCGGTACAAAGAATGTCTCAAATACTTTCTTTAATATGTGCCTGTATTTGCTCTAATGTTCTCACCATTTTTTCAGCCCAGCTCTCCTGGAAGGGGCAGGGATGAAAGGGGAATTGCGAGAGAGAAACAATAAACTTGTAAAACAGACACCTTAGTAAGAGATTCTGTAGCTTCAAATACTTGCAGTTCCTTTGTGAAAGAATTGGCATTGCACATTAACCTTAATGTAAGTGTAATATGGTATGTATCTAAAGGTAGAATTGAAGAATATGAATTTCTGAGGCTAATGGTTTTTGAATAAATTCAATACAATTGTCTGGCAGTTATTAGCAGAATGTGTGAATCGGGGGCTATGCAACACTGTATACTTTGAAGACCTTGAACTATTTCTACCAGTTAAGAGCTGTTAGAATCTGCTGAAAATTAGCTTCATTCAGTTATCATACAATATAGTGAGCTGTTCTGGCAAAAAGCATTATCTGCCTAGCATTGAGGCAGAGTAAATTCTTCTGTTCTTCTGTCCTGAATTGCAGATAGGTCTGACTGAGGTCAGCTAACCTGGCTTCTGTACATGCACACGTGTATGTGCCACCCATACATATCGGTAGGGAGATCTACGTCTAGATGTAAATACTGCTATGTAATTTGCATTGCTGTCATGACAGTGTGGGCAGGTCACAGGCACCCTGGCTGTCACCAGCCCCTCACTGACCCTGTACCAAGTGTGTGTTCCCTGTTCCAGAACATCTGTAACAGTGCATTAGATTGGACTTTATTTGGGTTTACAAAAAAATTACCAGTGCCTCTATTATTCAGAATGTCAAGCTGGATATTTGTGATGGCTTTTGCTTGCTTTATTATGAATCCTGTGAGTCTGACAGAAGGAGAGGATAAGAAGGAATACAAAGGACCAGCAGTGTTTGGCCTCCTGTATGCAGGACGTCACAGTTCAGTGCAAGCCAATACAGAACTACGTTGCTTGCTTTGGTATGGCATCTGGGCTGATTTGTCTTGATCATTACTCTGGCTGTAGCAGTATGCTGATGCCGTCAACAGTGTCCACAATCCAGGCTGGTATCCCTACCTGAGCTTTATGGTGCCTCTGGAGTGTCTGAACGTTTGTGGAGCTGGTGGCTAAATGAGACTGGCATAGTGTTAAGGTCTCTATACGGGGGCAGTAGCATGCTGTCAGTGTGCTTACAGGGGCAGTATATGCTTTATATAGTTAGAGAAGATAGGGGAGTTGTTGTCAATGTCTGCTAATACCAAGTGTGTTTAAGACTAGTTTATTAACTGCCTTGATTCCTTAGGGTCAAAAAAGAACACCCAGGTCTTCATAGAGGCCTTAAAGGCTATATTTAGCAAAGATAGATAAAGCATGAGAAGTGGTGATTTAGGTTAGCACCTCAGGGAGCAGGGCTGAGAGAATGGGAGAGTGACTGGTACATGGGGAGGAATGGAGTCATGAAGGATTTTCTATTTTATAGTAAAAATTGAAGCAGAGTAAACTGTGGGGAAGCAAACTGGATTCAGACATGATTAATTATTCTGTGGTGTACAAGGAATAGGGAGAGACTGGATGACTTAAAACATGGAGATTATTAGGTAACTGCTTAAATTAAGAGCAGCTCTTTAAGTTAAGGAAGCCAAGAAATTGGTTCTGGAGGCAGATTGGTAAGATTGGTAAGCTGCCTCCAGCTTTAGACTGGATGGCTTTAGACTCCACTGTCTGCTTCCATGTTCTTTTGCTTCCTTTATCCTTCATATCTGCCCCAAATACTGTTTGGAGTAGTATCACTGCTCTTGTGTAAGTAGGCACCATATAGTGAGGAGGTAGCAGTCAACTCAAGCTTGTTGGCAGGAGTGGTGGGAATGCAAATGTCAGTGTATGATTTGAGAAGTCTGGTACTCGCAGAAGGGAGGGGGTTTCCACCACAAAACCATCTTATCCATTTTCCGATAGGGTCTGTAGACAATGGATCCCACAACCCCGCATGGTCTCTGGCATATTACAGGGTTTCATAATTGTGGTCACTTCTAATTTGCCGTGCAGACTACTAAAGGGAAGAGTTCTGTTTTCTGCCTTGAAGTGTTTAAAATGGAACTGCTCATCCCTGGTAAAACCATTCCAGTAAACATAGTCCCAGTGTTTCGCAGGATGTGAACCTCTATCAGTGGTTGGTACCCCTGGTGTTTGTAGCTACTGAAGACACTGTCACCAGGGTGTCATCAATACTAAACCCTACACGTAGTTGCTTACCCCCAAGTCTTTTCACAGCATGTGTGAGTTTCAATATAAAAATCTAGGATGGATTCCCTGAAGGAACTGGAATTTCTGGGTGTTGCGAAGTCCTTATTAGGAAATTGGAAAGATACACTGATGAGTGTGCCTGTTTAAAATCAGATAGTACAACAGTTCCCACCATTATTCTCCTTCTGGAAGGATTGCTTGTTAACTAAGTTGGTGTTTCAAATTAGAATGAGATGGAAAAGCACAGTAAGCAAATTGTTTTCTTGAAGTTTGGGTATTTCCAATATTTAGAAAAATGATCACTGGATACCTCCTCTTGGAAGCAGTACCAATATGTCAGTAGATACTGGGGTCAGCTTCCCTATTCCTACTTTTCTGCTCCTTCAATGAATCTAAATTAAACTCCAGCAGCTCTATATTTATGTCAGTATTTTTTCCCTGTACAGCCCTGCATAGAATATAGTCTAGTTTTGTAGCAGTAACAGGCCCATATCATGCTGCTTGTGTGTGGCACCTCCTCACCATTTTGGGTCTATGAGAAGTCCTGCCCACGAATATGGGCTGATCATGCTCCCACTGCGCTAAGAACCTTCAACGACTTTTGTTTATATGAAGGCACTAAGACAGATCTGTGAAAACGCTGGTTGGAACTTAATGTTTTAATGTCCAGAATTAGAGTATGTTGTAATCAGTCTGACACAACTCTAGCAGAACAAAAGCCCTTGCATGGGCAATAAGTCTCGTTAAATTTCTAACAGAGTTCTTTAACTTTTGGAGGGGTTGTATCATTTGTTGTGAAATTCTGGGGTAATGGTTAAATGGCTGAGGAGTAGAGGTCCAATTTTGTAGCCCACAGTAATTATTCTCTTAATCTTGCTTCTGTTTTAAGCTTGTGTGAGAGATGAATGTTCTGGTGGATCTGACGTTTTCACATCCTTCATGACTGCGGGTTGTGGGATCTGTGCCGGGCTGTCAGCGTGCTGCTTTATTGCAAACCAGTTAACAGCATGGAGGATGGAGAATATCCACCTTAGCTGGAGGGGTCAGCAAGTCATGGGCAATGTTATCTTCAGACTCAGTTTGCTGTGTGGTGTTCCCCTAATAGGCAGTCCTCCTTGAAGCATGGCCTAGGGAGCTTTGGAAAGCATCTCGGATGGAAATGCCAGACAGTTGTTTTACACTTGTTAGCAGCTTTTATCCGGAAGCCTCAATAGCATCATTGCAAAGTGTTGTTTAACAACTGGCTTCTTTGACAACCGTGGCTCTATTGGTAATGAGGGAGCTTATCTTATGAAAGTGCTGCAAAGAAATCAAGGAAAGGGGGGCTCTGGGTAAATTGCTTTAATACAACTTTTGTTTAATAGAAGGCTGAGTTTGTACAACAGATGGATTAGCAGATGCGATTCCCCTTTACTTCTCCAGCAGTTCTTTGGAGACGGTCTTGACTCTTAACAGTCTATCCGAAAAAGAGTACATTCTCCTTCCCGTAAGTTCTGCACACTAATGGCAGAGATGAGTAAAGGAAAATAGCCCATCCAGCTGCAGGCTTTCTAACACAGCCATTAGGTTTCAGGCAAGCAAATGTTAGAGAGAAAAAAGTGCTCTCCAGCAATTGTAATTAAAGGAAGAGCACCAAATACCTATAGCAATATGTCAGTATTTTGAAATGATGTTGCATCATGTTTTACCTGAAACTTCATTAATGATAGCATAGATGGCCTCTTTATCTTGCCAGCATCTGCCCTATTACTGGTTGAGACTAAGGGCCAGGCATGTGGAGTAATTCTGTTGAAATAGCTGTTTTTGTGTTTTATGCAACTGACAACCAAATCTGGCCTCTGGAATTTACAATCAACCCACTAAATTAGCTTTAAGCTCACTGTGGGGTTTGTTCTAATGTAACATAACAAAGGCAAGCTGCTATAGGCAGCCTACAGTAACAGTGCTTTATTCAACTGGGTATCTATCAGTATTGAAACATCTCTCATGTTTGTTGCGCAGCGTTGGGAGGAACTGAGACTCCAGGCCAAGGGACCTCCAATTTGTCATCTGTTGACTTGTGACTATGGGTGGCTTGTTCCTAAGCAGGTTGTAGTATGGAAGTAAAGATAATTAAGGAAAAGCCTGTTGTTGGTGGACTGACAGTCTCCTGGTAGGACCTCTGCCTTTCATCAGAATGGAAAAAGGTTAAAAATGGCTGCTCTGTGTCCATATTGCCTGTCCAGGGAGCTGCATTTGAATGCTGGGATTGGTGCCTCACTCATATTCAGTTGTCATGTGGATGTTTTAGGTGGCCAAATATTCGCCTCTCTTGAGTAGGTAAGAGTGCCAAAGCAGATGATGCTTCACCCCGGGGTGGTCACAATGTGTGCTGTTTTATCTGTGAACGCCGCATGGCTTCCAGAATACTGGAAGAAATCAGGGGGAGCTGATGCATCCTGGAAAATGCTGAGCAAGTATGAAAGCACCCTTTTACTCTTACTTGAAAATAAAGAGTGCTGAAGTCCACTGAGAGGATTTACATGGGAGGCAGCAGCTCTGCTGGGTCTCACCTGATTCTGTTGGCAGCTTGGTACCAGCTGGGAAACCCTCCTGGTGGCATTAGTGTTGTTGATTCTAGTCCAGTCTTTCTTGGTCATGTGCTTGGAGCCGGTCCTGAAGCAGTGATGTTGCACCACTTCACCACCTGAGTCATGGATATGTTTAATGCAGATTCTGTAGGTGGCAGGCAGCCCATTGTTTAAAGAAACAGTTTCCTCCCTCGCAGCCACCTGAAACAAGCTCATGTGAGACTTGATCTTATCAGCCCACAGCTTTGCTTTTGTTAGCCAGTGTTGTATTCTTACTAGTGTTTCAGAAGAACTTGATCTGTGCAGGTTGTGAGTCCAGGCTAGGACAAAAGAAGCTTCATCATTTTCTGCAGAGCCTGTCTATAGATGAAGTGACTGGAGAAGAATAAAAGACTGAGAAGTGGTTCTGGGTCTGCATCACTGTTGAGTGGGCACAAGAGAAGAAGTAAAATGCATTGTGTTGAAGCAAAACATGTGGTTTTGCCTTTGGTTGTGATTTGAATATAATAAGGCTGATGTACCGTGCTTTGCTCATGAACTTCTGTGCACCTACTACAGTCTACGTCAAACTTCTCTTCCCTGTCATCACACACAAGTGCTCAGAAGCATGAAATCCTCTCTGCTCCTGCAAGGAACATTTGTTTTAGTTCATGCTAGCAGCTCTCCTTCCCTGTCTAGCAGAGCCATTTTTACTTTCTCCCTGTTCAGGCTGTTATTGCCTTTGCTATTACAACTTCTAACTCTGTCCCTGTGCTTGCATCCCTCCTCCCCTTCTGTCCTGAGTTGGAGCTGCAGGGAGATAGTGGACTACAGGATTCTTCTCCTCCCCTTTTCTCCAATCTATCTTACCTAAGTAGTATTCTTAAGGGGTTTCTTTTTCAGCACATAAAAGTATATAATTTAAAACACTTCCAGTTTAACAGATTTTAATTGAAGTATATCTTAAAAAGTTTCTATTCTCTTGATAGCTTTTTAGTCACTGCTTTCTCTTGAGACATCTGTGGGGTATTGCTTGAAGTCCTGTCGTCTGCCTGTCCTCTTCTGGGTGTTCATGACTCCGTGTGGTGCTCCTTCTCAATTGCATAGTGCTTACAGTCAAGGGAAGAGTTCACAAGCCCTTAGCTCACCTCCCAAGTTTTCACTGACTTTGGAACATGGAGACCAGTGTTTCGGAGTGTTGCGTAGCTGCAGAGGAGGTAAAGCTGTTTGCGGTATTCAGTGTTTGCTTCCTGGAGGCAGCAGTGAAAGCTCAGATTTACATCACTTCTGTGATGACATCATGATCAGAGGTGGCAGACTATATCTCATTCTGTTTCTAGTGTGACATTAATAACAGCATTGAAGTTCACTGGGGTTTTTTGAGCACATACAAGGTGCGTTTGCTATACTGACTGCTAACGCCCTGAATGTTGCCTTGTCAGAGAAGGTGATAGGATTTTGGACTTTGACTTTGACCTGACAACATTCAGAGAGGAACAGCAAAAATCAGGGTTTCTAGCGTAACTGCTGTGGAATGTCCTGTAGCTATCCTGGTCAGGCGCTCTCTCCCTCTGAAGAGGAATGTGTGGTGTTAGTATTTATAAGCCTGCAGTTTCTTGTTCAAACTGAAGCCTTTGTAGTTTTCTAGGAGTCCAGGCTTGAAATACAACCTACGTGTTCTTCTAATGCTTAGTTTGTAGCAGCAACAATGGTATCTGGAGATGTTTGTGATTTGCGAATGCACTTTTAGAATTTCAGGTTAATGCTACCAGCCATAATAGGCAAAATAATTAGCCCACACTGCACTCATATACAGATACTCTTACCAAGACCAGTTATTTCCATTGGTGCCAAGTGCTCCTGTTGCATGGGTGCAAATGGTTGTGCATGAGTGGGTATAGTAGAGTCTAGTGAGTCTAAATGTCATTTCTCTGCCAGTAACACTCCCAGGATACCGGAGTGTGATGGTTTCAGCCACTGTTGGACTATCCTATCACCTCACTGCTTTGTGTCACTTGTGTGTGTGTGTGGAAGCGGTGTTCTTTTTCCTTGTGACTGGTGGCATGGCAGTCCTCTCTATACTTTGGTGGCTGCTAGCATGAAAGCTCCCCTGCTTGTTAAACAATAAACAACTCTTTCCTGATTCAGCTATGTAATTTAGATTATGTGCTAAGGGATAGTCAAGAAATACTCATGCTGCTTTATTCCCTCGGATGTTCCTAATATTTTTGAGATCTTCCTGTATTATTATTCTCTCCTACTGAATGGAAGGAGCTATTTCCTTTATAATTTTGGCTCTAAACCTCATTCAAATAATGATATTTCCCAGATACTTAAACCCAAGCACCAAACTTCAGAATACCCATGCGGATACGCTGTGCAATACCTAACATATGCTTAGCTTGTGCATTTTAGCCATATGACAGTGTTCTTAGCCAAGTCAATTTTCTGTTCATTTTTTTAATTACCATTCTGTGAGACACTGTTTCATGTGTCCTACTAAATTTCCAAGTGTCTGGTCTCTGTTACAGCGCTGTTCTCATCTGTTAAATAGGCAATTTCTTTGGGTAACAACACCAGGAATAAAAGTTGTTGGGAGTTTGGCTAAGGCAGCAGGATTCTTGACAGCGGTGCGCCTTGGTTTGGCCCGTATCTCTCGAAGGGCGGATGGAGCTACTTACACATCGCACTTAATTTACAGTGCTCGTGGTCTGGTGTGGAGTGGTAGGGGGGAAGAGGGAGTGCCCTCGCAAGGCTCGGAGAATGAATGCGTTGTCTCTACTGCAACCCACAGGCAGAGACAGTGGCTGCAGTCTGCTCGCACCCTCCTGAGAGAGGTTGGTCTGCTTTGCTGCAGCCCTCACCGTCCTTCTGATGAGGGTCTGTGTCACACCACTATGGCTGGGGATAAGATGCTTTTACCAGCACCCAGCCCATGTTGGAAATGACCTTGTAGGCTCTTCTTTCTCCTGAGACACAGTTGAGGCCCCAGCCTCCTTGCCCTGGCTTTGGTACAGTGTCATGCCAGTGAACCCAAGCTTGATACTTCCACTGAAGCGTGAGCTTTTCTTTACATTTAATACTTTTCCCCTACTCCAGCTTTGCCCATGTCACTCTGAACATAAGAATTCAGTTCCCCTGAGGAAACCCTCCAGGAGCCCTGGCCATCAGGGCTCCAGTAGAGGCTCTTCAGTGGCTTTATTCTCATGTGCTGCCAATAGGAGTTTATATTATTCAGTATAAACTTACTTCCATAATTTAAACATTAGACTTTCCTCTACTGTTTATTGAACATCGGGAACAGCTGTGGGATACGCTTCTGCCGTCTGCTTACCAGTGTCAGTGTTGTTTTGGCTTCTCCTGTTTTCCCTCATGGAGCTCATTTTGGCAAAATTTCGGGTGGCAAAGTCGGGGATCTAAGAGGCTCTTGGCTTAGGGGATGTCAGGAGACACTTCCTGGAATGCCTCCTTGGTGGTCACAAACAGGAGGAGATAAATCTGGCACCTGAGTCTGCCATAGCTTTGCTTAATTTCCCTTTCTTTTGCTAAGAAAATGTCCATCGCCCTTTCAGAAACCTTGGTTTTGCCACCCGCTCAATTTCTCTTTTTAAAGAAGCTTTATGATTTATCTCCACTGTTCCCATTCTCTTTCCTGCTCTTTCTCAAAAACTGGTCGTAAATGCAAGGGAAAACCGTAGCCCTCTCCTTCCTACTCCTTTAAGTAATCATTTTGTGCATTGCACAATGTTTTTAATTAAAACCCTTATTTATATGTTTTTTATAATAGCCGTGGGTTCTCCCCACTCTGGGTGCGCTAATCTAGCCCGGTTGTAAATTACAGTGCTTGCACATTAAAATAAATTGCAGTGACACAGGATCTTGGCAGCACTGCTGGAGGCCCTCCTGAGCCCACTGGGGTCTTCACTGCATGTGTAAAACATCTCTGTTTGCTGGATTTCCAGTATGTCTGGCAGGATAACTGTAAGGAAGAACTCTCCTTCAGGTAGTTTACATGGAGGTAGTTTTCTTAATGGAGTTGTGAAAGAGGGAAACAGGAGGGCAGTAATTATTCCCTTGTGTTTGTTCAGCCTAATGCAAATGGGAAGCAGGGAAGAAGGTGGTGTTGACATACAAGATGGATCTCTGATTTTCATGTTGAGTAGCAGCTACCTGTTGGAGAATGTAGGTCCCGTCCCAGGCCAGGAGAAGGTGCAGTTAGGGCCATAGTCCAGCCGGGTGCTGAAACCACATTTCTGATGCAAGAGTTGAGATCTGTAAGACCATTCACATGCTTAAATAGCTTGCTGAATTTGGATGTAAATACCACCGTTGGAGAAGCCCTGAAGGCTGAAAATACAACCTACCAAATCATGTCAGCTTGGTGCATTTAACTCTGCCTTCCCTTCTCCCCATGCCAGGTTGCATTATACCTACTTGAAAAAAGCACCTTCTGTAGTTTAGTGGTTCACAAAAGCCATTAACCAGAAAAATTACTGCAGCTGCATAAATGTAATGCTATAAAGGCTAATAGTTTCTCATGCTGGGCAGGTTTGTAGTGCACAAACCGTGTTTCACTAGCCCTGTCCTTGCAGTGAAGGCCGGTTCTACCTGATTCCATGTAAAAGATCATCTGAAGTCATTACATTTGCAGATTTCCCCCACCACCTGTTTTCCTGTCTGTAAATATGTAAGACAGGATGCTCGGTCTTTGTTCTGAAGGCACGTTAAGATCAGTGCCCTTGAGCATGCACCCTCTTCTGAGTGTCTAAAAATTTGTTAAAGGTATAGATCTTGATTACATTCTCTTAATCCAAGCCTTTTCTTTTAACCCAGCTCTTAAAAGGAAGCGTACATGACAGTACATCACACAATATCTCAGCCCTTTCCTGACATTTCTGTGGAAGTAAATGAAAGGTGTAAATTAAAAAAAGCAAGTGTTTGTGTCTCACTTTAACCTTCTGTTATGTTAAATGGCTTTATTGAAGAGTGCCGGCAGTGTTCTGAAAAAACTTGGGAAAATCCACTGTGAGCCATGCAATTAGTTGCCTTGGGAGCTGAGTATGGAGTTCATGATGTTTGATGTGAAAATTACACGGACACATCTAATTGGGTGTATTTGCACCACACAGGATACCAAATAAAGAGGTGAACTCTTTTCCCCCATTCCTTGCTTGTTTTTCTTCTTTAGTTGAAGTGTTTACCCTGAACTCTTCCCTGTTGAGATAGTATTTATCTAGGCATGCGGATCGATCAATAGGTGCACGTTCCCCTGTGCAGATTCTGGAAAGCAGGGAGGGAAGAGAGGCAGAGATATGGCACTGTGAGCCTGGAAAGATGAGGGAAGATGAACTTCAAGCTACCTCATGCTTCTCATTATCATTCCTTAGTTGTGACTTGCAGGGCCTATCCCAGCCCTAAAGCTCTACTCTTTCTGCAGGAGTCAATGGCTAATTCAGAGTCCCCGGCAACACAGGATCCATTATTCGTAATATCTTTTAGTGGTTAAGTTTTGAAACATAAACATATGAGGATGTTTTCTGCTGTGACAGTGGTCTCTAGTGTTCATCGTTCTCTGAGCCTTATCTGATTTCTTGCTTTAATGTTTCTTGTTAATGGTCCTCAAAATTAAAGAAAAATGTTCTGTAAATTAGCAGTTGATATGAGCTTGCATTGTGAATGCACGTCCTAGGGTATCATTCCCTACACTAAGAGATCTGCTGACACAACCCAGAAACTCAGTTTGCTCTTTTATAGAATCATAGAATAGTTAGGGTTGGAAAGGACCTTAAGATCATCCAGTTCCAACCCCCCTGCCATGGGCAGGGACACCCCACACTAAACCATGTCACCCAAGGCCTCATCCAACCTGGGCTTGAACACCGCCAAGGATGGAGCATTCACAACTTCCTTGGGCAACCCATTCCAGTGCCTCACCACCCTCTCAGTAAAGAATTTCTTCCTTATATCCAATCTAAACTTCCCCTGTTGAAGTTTGAACCCGTTACCCCTTTCCTGTCACTACAGTCCCTGATGAATAGTCCATCCCCAGCATCCTTGTAGGCCCCCTTCAGATACTGGAAGGCTGCTATGAGATCTCCACACAGCCTTCTCTTCTCCAGCTTTAAGTCTTGTATCATCTGTCTGTGTGTGTGGATGTATCTGTGTTCTCCCTCCTTCCCCCTTTAAACCTCCAGAAACTTGAATGATGTGTTGATCTTTAAACAACTCGGTTTCATTTTTCCTTGGTCTCAAATATAACTTGCCTGATGAATGCAGCTGAACTGTGAGTGCATTTTAAGTATTCCATGTTTCTGAGCAGCAATAAAGACTCAAAGTAAAACATTTTCCACTAATTTAGTACTCTCTTCAGTGCAGTTATTCAATTATTAGACCACAAAGGCATTCTGCAGTTTGATGTTATTAAGAAATATATTAGCTGAAAATACTCTATTATCATCTAATGCTAATAATCAGCTGGCAGGAATTAGAAGAGAAGATGTGTAATTGGAATTCTTGTGGCTAATAAGATGTGAATTATAAAGACTTTTCCAGGAGAGAAATCTAGGTACTATTATAAGAAACTGCTATTTGTATTTTAAAACATTAGCTGGCACAATGATGAGATCAGATTGATTTGCTTAAAATATTGCTGAGTAGCACTTTGATCCTGGAGCAACATCCCTGTCTTGCACCCTGTCTTAATTATTCGCCATGCTGCTGTGGGATGCCTTTTCCTGACCTCTGCTGTAGCTTGGTTTTAAAACATTGGTGTAGCAGGAAAATACATAGTGAAATGGTAATTCAAGCCACTGGTTTTCTAATGGGTACCCTTCTCCTGGTGATGGCTGACGTGATGTACCAGGTAACAGTGTACAGTTAATAGATATCACAAACGTTTAAGGACATGAATAACTGGATTAGAACCCAGTTGTGTCTGTCCATTGTACGTGTTGTCTCTGTAGGGTGCCACCAGTGAGGAGTGTCTTTTCCTGAGCTGTTTGCAAATAGATTACACCCTAAAATTGTGGCCTTTGGTTGCCCCGTTAACTGTAAGTGTCGTTACTGATTGTAAAATTATCCACCCACAAGATTTTGTCTTTGACCTCTGCATCAGTGAATTCCACAGGTTGATTACTTGCCATTTACAGTAAGGGGAGGGAGAGATATGGTCCTCCTTTACAGGGCACCTCCCTGTTTCTATCCTAAATTTGACCTTTAGAAACCTAGTCATAGTCAAGGTTGATAAATACGATTTTCTTCAGGAAGCTGAGAGTCTTCAAATGAGGTGAAACGGAGAAGGCTGTGAGAGTGGAACCATAATGAGGTGGTCTTGCTTTTCTAGCACTCACTGGCTCTGCAAAACTCAGAAACATTCTCCTAAATTCTTAAATCGGTTTTAATCTATTGCTCTTGGCAGGAACTGGTGCCTTTGAGTTGGGGAGTTTGCTGGAGAGAGCAGGCAATATTAGAAGTGGTTTCTTTGAGTGTTATGAGCTCCCTGTAGAGATGGTTGGAAGTTCACAGTTCGCATGAGGAACTGTGTGGAGGCAGTATGGTAGTGCAGAAGTGAGGGCAGAACCCAGGTAAGGTTTAGTGACTTGTAGAGAAAGGCAATGGCAAGAACTGAGTGAAGAGCACTGGCCAGGTGGGGATGGAGGTAAGGATGTCCTGAGAGCCTAATGGGAGCTTGCCAGGTCTCTCCTATATGTCCACAGCAGATGGTTTAAAATGCTGGAAACTGCAATAGGTTTGCTATAGGCGAAAAAGAGAAAGCCAAGTGAGAAGACAGGAAGTGAGCAGAGGAGCATTCCATTTTGTGCAGTTCATAAGGTTTTCTGGGATTTGGTAATGTCTTGTGAATTCAGTTCAGTTCCCAGGAAAGCAGGCAGCAATTAATTTTTCCAACTGAAAGTGTATATCTTGATTATCACCCCTTTTTTAATTATCAGATGCTTGGGCTTAGTTGCATAGTTGTCTCAGTTGCAGTCTTAACTGGAGGATGCTATAGCTTCACAAGCATTTAAACTAACCCAGCCAGCGGTGCTGTTGGAAGAGTCAGCTCTTGCTGTCTGCCTTGTGCTTCGGCATACGTGAACCGAACTGGAGAACTGGGCTGTTAAAACATGTTTTCCCTCTTTTTTCCTTTGTCATGGTGTATAATGTTTGCATTTTAAGAGGCTGCAATATTCACCAGATAAGAGGAGCTGAACAGCGCTCCTGTTTTCAAAGGCAGATCCTTTCTAGCCAGTTTTAACAACATTTTCCGAAAGGCACGTGAACTTTTAAAAGGAGATGTATCCGAGTCTACTGGACAGTGAACTCGGTATGTTTGAAACTGTGGGGAAACCTGTAACCTTTCCCTTCTGCTTGAAAAGGAGAAATCATATGTGAACCAGACCCTGCTGAATACATGTGCAGAAGTGTAGGGAAAGGTTTCAGGTTTGCATGCTCAAGAGCCAAAACTGATGGAAGAAGAAGGGATTGTATTCATGCATCAAAGGAAAGTTATGAGGACACACATTAGAAAACTAATGAGAGAATAGGCTGTCATGGGGAGGGCCGTCATTTCATCTAGAATGATGGAATATGTATTTTGGATTTGTCAGTGTAATACACTTTTTATTTGTAAGAAAAGACCACAGAGCTGCTTTAAATAAATACAAGTATCTGTAGAAGGAATAGGGAATACCTTAAGAAACATGGTGAGTGATCTCCAGTCCCTTTCAGAGGCTTCCCTCACTGTGTCTTTCTCCCCTTGCTTCCCCTGTTTCACCCAGGGAGAAAATTTAGGTGCTTTTGACCCGAAGTGAAAGAACATTTTTCACTTACAGGATCAGGAGAACAATTTTCTCTCCCCTCCAGCACACCGGGCTCCAGTGCTCTGGGTGCACAATTTTGGTTGCTGTTCCCCCCCCCTCGTTGTTTTTTGTTTTGCAATAATCATTCTTTTTAATACATTTTTAATAAACCGGATTCGTTTGAGGAGATCTTGAAATGATGCTGCAGACAGCAAACAGAATACCTTGTCCTAAAACACTTCCTCTTGTCATGTAGATAGTTTTATCAGATAAAAGAATTGTTGCTTTCAGCATTGTGTACTTTATTGTTGCACACGTGTGCATACACACCCATACACAGTAATGCCTGTCCTAGCCAGGACAATGGGAGTGTAGCAGCATTGGAATTAAAAACCCAATAACGTGCCTTTTTAACCCCTTTTTTCCCCCTGAAGTTCTGTATTGCAGATCTTTTTCTGTGCAGCATAATATTCTATTTGAAGTGGAACTTAGCTCTTAGTTAACACCGAAAGTGATAAGTTGTCTAAAGCCCTGTTTAGACAGACAGAGCTTATTTGGCATCTGCATTAAGCTGTTTGACAAAATGTTTCGAATGTAATTAGTTCACATCAAAGGTACACCACCTTTGGTGGCGGGTGAGATGGATGACAACTAAAGATACTGAGATCAGCAGGACTTGACTGAAGGCCTTGCAATTTAAGGTTTTACTGTTTATTACATTTTGTGTTAAGGAAATAAAAAGGGAAAAAGAGGAAAAAAAGGAATACTCTAGCACTAGTGACTCTTTACTCATCATGTTCTTGTCATACCTCAAGAGAACACAGTGGCCTCCAAGAAATATGGGGGTTTTTACCATGGCAAAACAGATGTGTGGAAATAGGTTGTATTAAAAGTATGTTTCTGAGAATACATTTATAAAAATGATGCATTTCCACATACTGTTCTCAGTTGCTTTTTCCATCCCTATTTGCCCAATTTACACATTTCAGTTTTGGGATTTTTTTGCCTTGTTCTGTCAGGTCTGTAAAAAATACAGGCTGAGATCTGAAAGCTTAAACTGAATTCTTCCTTATTCTTGCATCAGTATCACTGAATGCTGCAACTAGGGTGGCAAAGTGGGGAAAGAGGAAAATGCCTATGTTAAGTTGTATTTTTACCTTCATAATATCCCCCATTACTATTGTTACTTTAGTGCCTTTGTGCATGTTTTATATCTAATTCTACTCAGGGCTACATCTGTATCAGCAGTGATTAATGAAATAAGAAGTATTTCCTACTCGACCAGCCAGTAATCAACACTTCTGTTTTAATAACATGGGAATTAGAGAGGGATTGCTTCCTGTACTTGAGGGGCTGTGGTGGTATCAGCAAGAGTTAACCCTGTGAGCATGTAGGCTAAGTTTTTCAAAGTGACAAGTGATGCTGGATGCCCGACTTGGGAACATTGGTAGTAAAGAAGCGTTGAGTGCTTTGTGAAGAGAAACTGTGTTTAATTGCAGTTTAGATTCATGAATTACCAAGAGTTAATAAAGCGCCAAGCATCAGCTGAGGTGCAAGAGCTCAGCTGGTGCTTGGTAACTCCTGAGCTGCAATCACTTCAATTGTGTGTATAAGCCCTTTATTTTAAGGCTGTTACTTCAAAGTACTTATTGTGGCCATCTTGGTATGAAGATGCTCCAAACAAGTTGTTAAGTTTGCATAATAGGAAACCTGTATGTTGAAAAAGGCAAAGTTGTTATGTCAATTCTTACTCTGGATCATACTGCTCTTTTAAAAGCATAATGATTCATGGAAGGTGGGAGAAGACTTTGCCAGAGCTCCATGTAGCATTTGGCATTTTTCCTGTGCAAGAAGTTTCTTTATGTGGTTCACTGTGTATAATAAACGCTTAATTAGTATGATTTGGGGACTGATAAGTTAAATGGTGAGGAACAAGTGGTAGCAAAGCTCTATTTAAACTGCTCAAAAATAAAATGAAAGAAAGGATTTCTCCAGTGCTGCTGAGAGGTCATCCTGCCCTCATTTCGATAAGATGAGCTTCTTTCTTAGTGTGGCTCCAACTGTATTGATCCTACTGTACACCATTTGTAAGACCAACAGCATTTTGGAAGCATGCAGTATTTAAAATTTAAAATACTTGTTGCTTGCAGACATGATGGATGGTTGAGATCTGGTATCTTACCCTCTTTTGGTTATCTAATCAATGATAAAATGCTTTGGTTTTCTACTACTAATGAGCTTGGAGATACTGGATTTTGAAACCTCTTCATAGCTGATGGCTGGGTTTTTTGGCCAAAATCAAACGTCAAAACATACGTAAATATATTTGTGGGGGGTTTATCTTTTTATTAAGGGGGGAAAAAGTTAGTGGTGGATCTGGGAAAGAAGCTGTTTAAAGCTTGTGAGATACTCGGAAACAGAGAGAATGTGCCAACACAGACGGTATGGATAAAGTAGCAGAGGGCTCACATCAGCCTCAGCAGGTACGTGTTGGTGTGGGCACACACACTTTGCCTGGCTCCGTATATGCTTATGGTTATGTCTGCAAGATTATAGATGTATATCTCTTTGTGTATAAAAGATAACCCAAGTAATGCCGAGTTGTAGATTAAGCCCATTTGGGGTTTTTCTCCCTTCTCCTTTCAGAGCCGCTTTCCACATCCACACATGCACACACTCCTGCCTTTGAAATCTTTCCCCAAACTCCTCCTACATAATTTTCTGTAGAAACTCGGAGCATAAATAAAAGTCCATTTTAATCCCCTTCTTAGCAGGTAAGTGAGAGAAACAATGGGAGGTTTTATAGCCAGCCCTTCGCCCCTGTGGGTAGGAAGTGAGTCATTACCATGATGAAGAAAAATGAGGGACCTTAGCCATAAATTCACACTAATCTCCTGTTGTCAGTCTCTTGGGCATAGTTAGTGACTCAGCATTATGTTTGCAAATGGGGTACTGTGGCCCTTAGTAGCCTGTCAGGTGCTGAACTGCTCCTGTCCACGTTCAAAGGTCTTTGGGTGGATGGAAGGGATGGGCTTCCTTCCTGGCATACGGAGCCTGTGCCCGGCCCTGTTCCTGGTGTCACCATCCATGTGTAGTGCTGCTTCTCTCTTTCTCACCTCAAAGACCTTCCATTGCTAGGGTTACTTCTCAGTGCGAGCAGCAAAATGCAGGTTCCTTGCTGGTCCTTCAGGTCTTGGTGGCACCCATCTGATGATATGAAAGCAGATACTGTCTTCTGCTCTTTGGGGACATCCTTCCTCAGCTACCCTTCTTTTCTGAACATCTGCTCTGTATTTTGCATTAAAAGGTAAAAAAAGTACTTGTCAGTGTCCAGGGAAGGGAGGTGTTTCAGAAGTTTCCTTCCACCTATATATAAAAATAAATACCATACATACATACAGACTTATCTACATCAGTGTGTATATATGTGTGTGTGTATGTATGCCCTTCCATGCTAATTTTTCACAGGCTGTCTGGAACGGATTTGGAAGGTGGCATACCCACCCAGAGCAAGTTGGTATTGAATCCTGGACAGCATTTCTCTGTACTTCAGCTCAAGCCCATAATTCGCTGAGGGAATTATGGTGGTGATTCACCCAGCCCTGTTATTTTTTGTCTGTGAACATTATGAATATCTAGGCTTAAACTCCCATGTAACAGCACCCATTAAAAATTAATGCTGCCTCTTCATTTGCGAACTTCTGCTGCACATTCACCAACCTCACAAAGATCCATGTCTGTGCACAGACAGACAGGAGCGTTGTGTGACTGTAAAGGTGTCTGGAGTTTATGGCATCTCAGGTCTTTCCGACGATCAGGGTAGAGGCCTGAAACAGCAGCGGTGTTCAGGCTCCCTCCTTGAGATTTCCAGAGTGGGAGAGCTAATGCCTTCTAACCCTTTTATAAGTCTAAACATGACTTCTGCTGACAGGGAATGAGCATCCCATAGCTTCGAGCCTAGTCATCAACATTTTGTCTGTGTTGACTGGGAAGGGACTGGTTTTGCCATAAATTAGCAAGACAATAACATAAGAACTCCTGTCCTTGCCATCTGTAGCAAAGCAGAATGGAATATTCAAACCTCTTGGCTCTGCTTGCAGCGCCAAGCCAAGTCACATGCAGTCAGCTGGTGTGTCTCCTGTTTATTTCCATGCGGAATAAGAAATAGTTTATAAATTGTAACTTTTCCACATTCTGGCTACTAGGTAAGCACAAGTGTGTCAGGCTTTTTCTGCAAATAGCAATCTCCTAGGATGTGAGACACTGTTAATTTATCTTAAATAATTCAATAGAATGTCAATATTCCACAACTCCCTCTACTTAGAGTGACAGGTCTGTTCAAATTAGTAGCCCTGAAGAATAAAGAATATTCAGGACATGCTTTTATCTCGGGAAAGACAGAAGTCAGTGCAGCTGCATAAGTTTTTAAAGTACCAGTGTGAACACCAGCCTGCTACCTGGATGACAAGTCATTCAAGCATGAGTGTTGTTGCTTTTAGAGAAGAAGTGGTATATACACTTTGTACCCAATTAGTAATCACTGCAAGTTCTCTCTATGAGTATTATATTCTGTATTTTACATATACATGCAGGATATACAACATAGAATCGTAGAATGGTTTGGGTTGGGAAGGACCTTAAGATCATCCAGTTCCAACCCCCTGCCATGGGCAGGGATGCCTCACACTAAACCATGTCACCCAGGGCTCTGTCCAGCCTGGCCTTGAACACTGCCAGGGATGGAGCATAATGCTCAAGTAGATTCTGTGAAATGCTGTTTCATATTTGCACACTAATTTATTCTCTCACAAACAAAAGGGTTTTTTCTTAAGGCCGGTCACGTGGTGAGTTGAGGCAGCCAGACTTGTTGCTCAATGTATTTTCTCAGTGACAAGTTGGAGATCTGTTAATTGGTAAAAATAGCCCTGACACCACACTCTGAGCTGCTGGGGAAGAACTGGTGGTGTTCCTTTTCCAGGTCACTATCGCCATAGTTAGAGCAGCAATCATAAGAAGTTAAAGACACTTCATTTTCCTTTTCATTATTCTGACAAAACAGGATTCCTTGCTGTGGTGTATTTTTATCTGTATTTTCAAATCTATTTTTACATTTCTGAAGAAATAGAGGTCAGGGTGTCCCAAGAACTCCTTTGGAACACTATTGCAGATAAAGGATATTTTCTTCATACCTTAAAATTTTTACTTAAATCTGGCACTGTGATCTCCGGTTCCCTTAAAACTTAAGATACTTGCGTAACCCCTCTCCATTCAGGTGCTCACATCCTTTTGATATTTGCAAGGATGAATTGATTAATTTGGGTGCAGGAAGGAGGCAAGGCAGGGCTGCCCTTTGTTTAACCCAGTGGTGCCAGGTAGTCTGGGTCAGAAGCATGACTAAACTCCAGCTGAGACATTTCTGTGGCTGATCAAGATGTTAGGGCAACACCCAGAAAAATAGCCCAGGCTAGCTTGGCAGTGCTGTCTTTAAGACTTACAATGTACATGCTGTTTTCATCTCAGAACTGTACCTTGCCCGCTCGGCAGTGGGGAGTCAGGCTAAAGGACCTTCCTCCTCCTCCTCCTTAGCCTTGTAAAGCCTTCCTGCATTTAGCATGGCAGATGTGTTTGCCCACAGTTCCTGAAACAGTGGCCATATGTGAGCATGTGAAGCCCTTCCCATCCTAAAAGATCCCATGCGGGTGCCCATGCTTTGTGTTCCTTGCAGACGTATAGGTCAGTTGAAAGGGATTGCCTTGTACCAGGGTGCGGTAGCTAAGTGATAACTTTATATGCAGTTTCTCTTGCTTGGTCAGTGTGCGTAAGCCTGGAGTAACTAATTTCTGAAGATAAACCCAAAGTGATCAGAAAAGAGGGTCCCAGGCTGTCCTGCATACCTTTCTAGCCTGGTTAATGGGAAGGACGTCATGGATTGCTTGTACAGTCTGCTCAGCTGTCAGTATTTTGGTTTGGAAAAGAAGGAGACAATATATTTACTGCAGTTACAGTTGTAATTATACCATATTAACCAAGAACACCTTTTCTGCTCCTTTCATATTGTTCTGATACACTGTAATATGCTGCCTGGGAAAGTGTTCTGAGCCAGCCAAGAGCTTTTGGGCCAGGATGAGCAGGCAGACCAACATGGGTGATATTGTAGTGGGGCTCCTCAGACAACTGGAAGAAAGCTTACATTCCCAGGCTCTGGTCCTCATGGAGGACTTCACCCACCCCAGTATGTCTGCTGGATAGAAAGCACACTAGGAGACAAGCAGTCCAAGTGGTTTCTGGAGTGTGTCTGTGACACCTTTCTGACACAGGTGATTGAGAAGGTGACAAGGGGAAGGGCTCTACTGGATCGCATACTTATAACAAGGAAGGACTAGTTTGGGATATGAAGATCAGGGCCGCTGTAGCTGCAGTGCCCATGAGATGGTGGAGATCAGGATTCTGCAAGGAGGGAGGAAGGCTAAAAGCAGGATCCACAACCCTGTCCTTCAGGAGAGCAGACTTTGGCTTGTGACGATATCTGTCTGGAAGAATCCTATGGGATACAGTACCAAAGAGGAGAGTTGTCTAGGAAGAGCTGGTTCGTTTTCAAAAATCTCTTCCAAGCTCAAGACTGGTCCATCCTGAAGTCAAGCGATGGTGTCAGGAGGTCTGCAGAGATGAACAAGGAGCTGCTGACTAAACTCAAACATAAGAAGAAAGAACACAAGCAGGGAAAACAGGGATACATGACCTAGGAGGAGTATAAAGAGTCAGTGTCCAAGCATGCAGGCATGGAATTAGCAAAACCAAAACCAATCTGAAGTTGAACCTGATGCGTGTTGTGAAGGGTGACTGTAAGGGCTTCTACAGGTACATCATGAGTAAAGGAAGACTAGGGAAAATGTGGTCCTGCTGATGAAAGGGGCAGGGAACATTGTGACAAAGGACATGGAAGAGGCTTGAGTATTTAGTGCCACCTTTGGCTCTGTCTTTGATGTTAGGATTTGCCTTCAGGAATCCCAGACCTCTGAGACCAGTGGGAAAAGACCAAGGAAGATACTCTGGTGAAGGAGGATCAGGTTAGAGAACATGGCACGTGATGGGATCCATCCATGGGGTGCTGAGGAGGCTTGTCATTGTGAGGTGACTCTTGATAATTTTTGAAAGGCCATAGCAACCAGGGGAGGTTCCTGAGGACTGGAAGAAAGCTGATGTTATTCTTGTCTTCAAGAAGAGAAAGGAGGAAGATCTGGCATACTACAGACTGTTCAGCTTCACCTAAAGTCTTGTGCAGGCAATGGACCAACTAATGCTAGAAACCTTTTCTAAACACATTAAGGACAAGAATGTGACTGGGAGTAGTCAGCATACATTTATGAAAGGTAAATTACACTTAACCAACCTGTCAGCCTTCTGTGCTGAGCTAACTGGCATAGTGGATAATGGGAGAGCAGTAAATGTTCTTTCTCTTAACCTTGGTGTGGCTTTCGGCACTGTTCCCCATAACATCCTCATAGGCAAACTCATGAAGCATGGGATAGGTAAGTGTATAGTGATGTGGAGAGAAGCTAGCTGAACTGTTGGGTTGAAAGGGTTGTGATCAGTGACACAAGGTCCAGCTAGAGGCTGTCACTCGTGATGAACCACTGTGGTCAGTGCTGGGCCCAAGAGTCTTTATCATCTTCATCAGTGACCTAGATAATGAGATGCATTGCATCTTCAGCAGGCTTGGAGATTATACAAAACTGGAAGGAGTGGCTGTTACACCAGGTGGGTGTACTGCTATTCAGATTATCTGACAGGAGTGAGAAAGATGGAGCCAGGTTCTCCACGCTGATGCCTGGTGGCAGAGTAGGAGGCAATGGACGCAGACTGGAATACAGGAAATTCTATTTCAGCATAAGGAGCAACATTTCTTTTCTTACTGTAGGCATGATAAAACACTGGAACAGGTTGCTCAGAGGGATTATGACATTTCCATCCTTGGAGATATCAAAACCTGATGGGACACATCCCTGAGCAACCTGCTGTAGCTGACCCTGCTCTGAGCAGGGCAGTTGGACTATAGCAGACGTCCCTCCAACCTCACCTATTCTGTGATACTGTAATCGTGCTAGCTGTTTGAACATGTAATTGTTGACCTTGTGATGGTCAGTACTAAGGCAGCGGTCATGTTCCCCTTCAAACTAACAGTCCTAATTTGTTTATGCTTCTAACTAACTATTATATTAAGCCACAGTACAGCTGACCCCCTGAGAAGAGGTAACTGAAGCTTTTGTTGAAGAGTGCTTGCTGTTTGGCTCTATGCCCCTTTCTTCCGAGCTTGGAGGAAAAAAGGGGGCCATTGGTTTATTTATCTTGACTTAATATCTTCCTGTATTTTGTTGACCTTAACTCTCTGTTTTCTAATGAAGCTTGAAGACGCTCATGAGCTGAGTTTATTAATGCTTTCTTTTGTTGTGAATGATTTACTTGTTTAGCCCTTACCTCTTGCCCTTTGGAGTTCACATGTGTTCCTAAGGAGGAGCAATGAATGGATGTTTCCTGCTTTAGGTGTGTGCAAGCATTTCTCCAAAATTTAAGTTTGGGCGTGGAAGTGAAGTGAAGCTGTTAACCCAGAATGTCCTCTCCTATGCAGCAAAGACATTCTTTGTGGGTTTTGACAATAAGGAGCTCAGACAACATCCTAAATGCACTGGAGTAGCTGTCTACTCTCTGCCTCATCAGCCCATGAGGTAGTAATGAAAGTCCCTAACTTCTCATTGCTCAGAGTTGTTGCTTTGAGTTGCTCAGAGCACTGGAACAGGTTGCCCAGAGGGGTTGTGGAGTCTCCTACGTTGGAGATATTCAAGGCCCGGCTGGATGAGTTCCTGTGTGATGTACTCTAGGTTACCCTGCTCTTGCAGGGGGGTTGGACTAGATGATCTTTTGAGGTCCCTTCCAACCCTTGGGATTCTGTGATCCTGCTTCAGAGTTCTGAGATTTACTTTTTTCTTGTTCAGCCCTATTAATATTCAAAATTAATTATTATTTGGCTTCATTCCTAATTGAGATTCGACTCAATTCCAAAATGTAGTCCTGACAGCATGAAAGTAGGGGAAGTCTTGTCATTTTGATGGAGTCATGGTGATACAACATGGCTTAAATCTAGTCAGGCCACAGATCTACTTTTCAACGTTGTACCTCTTTTTAGTATTCTGACTTTGATTCCAGTGCTGCAGAATTCATACAGGGCAGAAACCTCTGGAGGATTCAGGGACCAGGCTAGATTATTTGCGTACCTAAGAGTTGGTTTGGAAAACTTGCTGTTAGCGAAAGGTGTTCCTATATGAGGAACCTGAAGAAGAGACTCCTTTTAAAGAATACAGAGAATGGTGGGACAACATCTAAGACTCCCCACCCCTCATAGTTTCTGGAGAGGCTCTCTGTTTTAATTGATAATAGAAGGTGATCATGGGTGTTCCCACTGCTATCAATTCAACCTCCTATGCTGAATGGAGATTATCATGTGCCTTCTTCTGCCTCCATTCTGTTTGAATCACTCTGACCAGATTAATCAAATCAGTGGAAGAGCATTACATGTAGGATTTGGGTGGGAAGAGTTCTTGTGTGATGTGTGACAGTGGAGGTCATTCTGTGCGTCACACAATAATTTCCTTTGGAAGAAGGAGGTCATCTGGCCCAATGCCCAACGCTTACGGTTGTGCTTTTAAAAGAGCTAGCTTTCACTTAGGGGAGGGGGTTGCTGGCTTGGACCCAAAATGTTCAGATGCACTCCTGGCTTGAGCAAGAGGTAATCCCACTGAGGTGGTGGGTACAGTCATTTCTTCAGGGCTTGAACCTAAAGAACCAGTAGCTGTTCATGAGAAGTGAGACTGTTCTAACAAGAGCGAGGCTGAAGCTCATTTGACACTGGCTTCTCGAAAGCTTTCAGGAGGTGGTGACTTCATGACCGTGGCTGATAAACAAACTTGGCTATTTATAAAAACAGACTGATGGTCTGGCAGGAATTCCAGCCTGTCCGAATGGGTCCGCTCCTGCCAAGCAGTGTGAAGAGGGTGTGCCCCTTCTGCTCCCTCCCAGCCTTCACATTTCCCTGCTCCTTCCAAATCAGATGGTAAATACGTCGCTGCACACAGCATTAAGGTTGGTAAATCAGTTGTGCAAATACTGCCAAGTGAGTAAATACAGTAGAAAATGGAACATTCACTACCTTTTGTTTAGTTATCGATATAGATTTAAAGGCAAGTCACCCCTAAGTAATTGTGTTCAGGTCATTAAACCTGGTTTAATAATGACAATAATGGGGTGTGTCCTGAGACAGGAGGCAAAGCAGTGCACCTATAATTGCCTAGGACCAGGTTTTTTCTGATAACAAACCTATCTCCTTGGGATAAGTTCAGAGGAGTTTGATGAGCACCCCCTTTTGGACATATCCCAAACATTCTTCTTGTCCTGCAGCTCATATTTGAGCCTACTAAAATGTAAAGATCTTTTCAGCACTGTCTCCATTTACCAAGTTAAGGATTGAATAAAACCTCTGTTGACACAATGATCATGAGTTACGCATAATATATGACTAGATAACGGAAGATTCCCTATATTATAGGATATAAAGTTCCTATCCATTTTACACAGGTTTTTTTCCAGTCTAAGCCAGAAGTGAATAGTTCTAATTCTGCATGTTGGTTCAAGATCACTCTTGGATGAAAGAAATGTGCAAAATTATAATGGTAAGGAAGCGAATCTTTCAAGGCTAATAGAAAAGAAAATGTGGCTGCTTTCTAAACTTCTCAGGGATTTTTGATCTTCCAAACCAGTCTCCTCAGAGATGGATTAGTGAGGAGAGAACAGATGAAGCAATCAAAGGTGCCAGATAAACATAATGTATCGTGTTTCCACAATTTATCGCCTAATTATCCTCCTCATTGTGTGTGTGCGCGCGTCTATACGTGTATATTTATATAATGGGGGTGAGTATTAAATGTGTTTATGGAATGATACCGCTCCTGGATTTTCCCCTGCGTGTTCTATAAACTGCTGGGGGTGGCATGTTGTGTTTTGTTTTCCTTTAATAAGTGTTGTATGTAAAATCTCACTAGACATAGCTCAACCAGAGTGCATTGCTGACATGCCAGCCATTTTATAGAAGACATGACCTACATGGAGTTAACAGATCCAGCCCAAGTCTCTTAAATTCGTATAATAAAGTCTCATAAACTTGATAAAACATGTAATTCTTTAAAATTATCAAATAGTTTTAAAATACAACCCATCATTTCCGGAACATGAATTTTTCTGTGATAGCAGTTCTTTCCTGTCACGTTGCTATTACTAGTTTTGTTGCTGAACAGGTTAAGACTATAATCCACCTCTTCAGCTGTGTGGCTTTCCCGGTGGAGATGGTTCTTTATAAGCCAGGATACAAAGTTCAGCGCTTACTGGGCCCAGTCCTAATCCTTTAGTCATACAATGACTTTTCCATTTCTCAAGTCCAATAATATAACTATGACCTCACTTTTACATAGCACATCAACAGCTTGTTTTTCCGTGTTGAACTGTGGTTTACACAGTCAAGAGGACCTTTTATAATTGTGAAACTTTGCAAGCAAATAACCTGGTAAAGCTCTGCATTTCTACTGAGTTAAAAAGCAACGTATTAGTCTAAGGTTTTTTTCTTCCTCCCTTTATTCTTGCTTGTGTCTGTTCCTATACAGGTCTCGTATACATTGAGGCATGCTGTTGCTTCTACCCAAGGCCTGTTTAAAACTTCATTTTGTTAAGAGTAGAGACAAAGTTGTTTCCACATGGAAATAATCTCTTGTGGCTTGCTTTTAATCCATCCTCATGGAGTAATCACATAAGATTGGGAGAGGGCATCACATGGCTTCTGTAAGAGTAGCTCAGTGAAGATGGGGCTCATGGTGCCTGCCTTGGAGGAAGGTCCACCCCAGCTGTGGTGAGCAGCAGCATGTAGCCCAAGGAGAGGAGATGTATCATATCTGGCTCTTTGGAATAAGAGCTGTGTCTTGCCTCGAAGGGGTGAGATGCATTTACGAAAAGGGCTGCATGCTCATATTGTACTAAACCAGAAGGCTTTATTGATCCCAGTATTAATTTCGGTTTTCCAGTGAAGGACAATAAAGGGATGTTTAGTTCACTCCAGATTTATTTCCCCCCTTTTCAAAGTTCAAATTCTGATTTATTTTTTTACTATCTTTTAATTTTAACCCCCAGAAAAAACTCTTCTAAAGATGAGCAAGAAGAAGGGATGAGAAAAGGTGTCAGTGGTATTTCAGCCTCTTCATTCTGCTTCCCAATCTCCAGCCACCTTCTGCCTGACAGGCTCTTCACTCTGCCCCTCAGGTCCAGGCTCCAGCGTCAGTCTTTCACCTCTTAGGAAAACAAAGTTGGCAGGGAGATAATGTTGGATTTAACATGATCTACAGGATTGGGGTCAAGGGTGATCACAAGGGCCTTCAATCAGTAGACGTTCGTTTGAGCATGTCATCACTGCCAGTGGTTTTCAGATCAGGCTTGTGCTTACAAGCTGAAGTGACAGGTGAGAAACCTGCTTTTCACAGCAGGCAAGAAAAAGCTTCTGGGAAGTCGTGGCCAGGGAATGATAAACATGGCTTGAAGACGGAGGTAAATTGGTTGCTAGCCTTTGCTCACTGGGAAAAGGAGAGCGGACATCGCTCTTCTCTTCATCCCAGTGAACACGGCGCTGTTTGTGGAAGTAGCTGGGGTGACCCCCCTGATTCTTTTTGAAGATGTATTTCCAGCTTAGACAAAGATGAGAAAACCAGCAGCAGTGAGAGCGAGCAGAAGCACAGCCAGACCGGATGGTGCAGCACAAGCCTGGAGCCTGGTCCAGCCGCTTGGTGGGCTGTTGGTGCTGGCATCCCTGGCCGGCATGCGGTGCATGTGGCTGTGCTTAGACAGCGACGTGTCCCCAGAGCTTGTAACAACCTCAGGGCCACCCTGGAGACAGACAGATGAGGAATGATAGCAGTAAACCAACTGTTCTGTCTTGCCCAACTCTTTATGTAAGGACTTCTTGCTGTCCAGAGTAGGGAATGGATGTCCTGGATGTGGAGGAGGAAGAGAAGTTAAAGACATGGCTCTTCATTCTCCTTCCCCACTCTAAAACACCGTCAAGGGTGGTGTCTTCCCTCCTGTCCCTCCTGGAGGAGCGATGGAGTGGACCCAGCATGGACCTGCTGCCGCATGTTGCATGTGTGGCTTCTTGGTCTGCTGCTTGTGCTCTTTCATTCTTTTTGCATTTTCTTCTAAGGAGGTATAAATATCCCTGATGAGAGAAAACTAATCCCCTTCTCAGAGCTGTTTCATGAAAACTAAATGGGCTTCAGAGCTTTTTAAGTCTTGTGGTTTGGCTTGGATTAGAGAGGAGGGGAGAATTAGGTGATGGTGGCAGGAGATGGAAGCGGATCCCAGAGCAGAGTGGCCAAGCAGCACTGTGTCACTGGCATGGGGTGGACATGCTTGAGTGGTACAACACTTATGCTTTCGTTTCAGGAAGGTAATAGCAGTCTCCAGCAGGTAAATTCCTCTATAATCTAATTCCTCTCTTTGTAATGACTGGAGACCTGCCACTTCAGCTGAGCAAGGAGGCAGGTAATTGATCCCAATGTATAAGCCAAGGAGAGGGAGGAAGAGCGGAGGCAGAGAGCAAAGAAAACATGAACAGGTGATTTTGTGTTGCTTCTGATTTCTCTGTCATAAGAGGGAAGCAGTTTTCCATCTGGAAATGGAAATGTTTCAAGTTGGAAAGGATCATCTTGAGTATTAAAACAGCAGACTGCAAATCAGGGAGGTTGTTGCCCTTTTTGACTTCGGGTGTGTCACTTAAAACTTGTACTTGCAGTAATAGAAATGGTCAGTCCCTATGCTGCGGAGGTGCAAAAGCATCCTTCATTACCTGAAAATGGTAGTGGAAAACCCCTATAGATTATTCTTAATTGTACAACTGCCAAATGCTGTGTAACAGTCTGTTGCAGGTCCGCTCTCGGAGCTAGCTTTGGTCAAGTGTTAAATTCACTACAAAAGAAACCAGTCAACTGCAAGTAGGGTACTGTGTGAATTTTGTGAAGAAAACTCTTGGGCTTGCAGGAGGAGGGTTTTTTGGGCTTTTTTTAGCTGGGTGGTAAAGGCAAGGGGAAAAATAATAAGTCCCTTGGTTTTGTTTGTGTGTCACTACGAGAGTAACTCCGGTGATTTTCCATGCCACATTAGATTGGCAATGGCCAAAGTGCAGTCAGCCCTCTTCTGTCCCTATTGTCACCATTACATTACCCTGCTCATGCTGGAGATGTTTTCATGTGCCCTCTGCTCAGCAGTGACTGTGTAGCCAAGTGCAGCAGCCAAGTGCTGAGTGACCTCCTTCCGCTTGCTTCTGTGGATGCTTCGTGTTAACGGGCATAGAGGAATACAGGAGTTTGGCCAAGCACAAAGCGAAAGAGAGGGAAGGGGAAAAAAAGGTGAAAAAAAACCCAAACCCAGCACAGCCTGTGCTATCACTGTGCCAAAAAGCAGGTGGAGAATGAGAGCCACAACCAGGGTGGTCAAGAAATGAGCTGGCAGGTGATCGGCCAATTGCACATCACAGCAATCTCCAGCCAGCTTGGCCAAAAAGAGCTTGTGTTTGTACTGGTTGTGTGGCTCCACATACCAGAAGCATGGCTGTCCTTTTCCCTCGGGATAATGACTAGGTGGAGCAGCTCACATGTGTGCACGATATTCTTGGTGTTCCTAGCCAGAAAAAACAAAAGCCTGGGAGAAGCGTGCTTGGTTGTAGAATTCTTTGTCTGGTTTTACTACGGGTGGTGTGAATTGCTGACGTGTGTGAGATGCTCCAGGTAGGTGACAGTGTAGGGCTGGCATCCTGGGGACTATGGAGTGTGCTGGGGAATCTGTTTTGTATGAAATGAGTGGAAGTTGCTGAGGACCCTTGGACAGATGATGATGGAGATGTTTTTGTGATCCTGTACCCCAGCTGGTACAATGAGCAGGAAGATGGTGGTGGCAAGTAAAGAGTGAAATATCAGTATTACGCTTACAGCATTAATACCTAGTTGTGTGGTTTGCAACCCAGTTGCCATGAGTTACATTTCTGGGCAGTACAATAGATACCCCCCTTCAGTTGCCATCTGAAACATAATGTATTTTCCATGAACTCCCACGTAAATGGGTTTTTTTGGTGACAGATTGCATGTTGAAGCACTGGAAGATGAAAGTGCCAAATATTTGCTTTAGAAAAACACAGTGAAAGATTCTCTCATCCTCCTTACTTAAACTACATCAGCCAGAATGCCATTAACAAAAATGACTCTCTGTGGTTAAACTTATTGGCACCCCCTGGGCATCATTAAGATCCTTTTTTTCCCCTGTGTCTATTCCACGGGGAGGAGGCATGAAGGGATGCAAATGTAGGATGGCGGTGGCTTGTACTTGAATCCCATTTAATATCATGAGATGAGTCTGCTCAGCAGAGCGCAAGCCAAGCAGCCCCTTCCTGAGCCCCTAGCTATTCATCAAGCCAGGGGCTTCACTAAGTCAAAAGTGGCTTCAATAAGTGAAAAGCATCTCAGAATTACACTGCACCAACTGTCTGTGTGACCTTGGACCAGAGCCCACCTCACTCCATGCCTCAGTTTGCCTGTCTAGGCAATAGAAATAAATAATGCTTGCGAGATTTCTCACTGTTGCCAAAAATAAACCATCATTGGCCACGTGGAGCAGTGACTAATTTTAAACCTACTGTGAATCTGCTCCAGGATCCCCAAGGAGAACAGTCAGCCCTGTGAGGTGGTCTGAAGCCTCCAGGTAGATGTGCTTTAGGAAATGTGGAGTTGGGGTGTTGATGACATCCTGCATGTGGAAATACGTCTCACCAGTAACTTGATATTGACAACAAATTAAGTTGCTTAAAAGTAGCACATCTTCCTCTTTTCTCCTGCTTTCTGCAGGGCCTCATCCTGCAAGCCACAAGCTGTTCTGCTGGTGATACTTGATTTAGATTGACAGCCTCCTGTTATACTTCATACACCTTTCCCCTCCATTCTCTTTAATTTTTATCTTCCTGGCTCAGTTCAGACCTTGCCTCAGACACAGATAATAATAGTTGATTTTGGAAAGAGGAGGGCCACAAAGATGATCAGAGGGATGGAGCACCTCTCCTGGGAGGAACAGCTGAGAGAGTTAGGCTTGTTCAGCCTGGAGAAGGGAAGACTCTAGGGAGAACTTACTCTGGCCTTTCAGTTCTTAAAAGGGGACTGTAAGAAAGAAGGGGAGAGACTTTTTAGCAGGGCCTGTTGAAATAGGATGTGGGGCGATGGTTTTAAACTAAAGGAGGGGAGATTCAGGCTGGATGCGAGGAAAAAATTCTTTACAATGAGGGTGGTAAAACACTGGCACAGGTTGCCCAGAGAGGTGATAGATTTGCCATCCCTGGAGACATTCAAGGCTGGGCTGGATGTGGTTCTGGGCAACCTCATCTCTTTGAAGATGTCCCTGCTCATTGCAGGGGATTGGACTAGGTGACCTCTGAAGATCTCTTCCAACCCAAACTATTCTGTGATTCTATATACAATACACAGCACTTTACAAAGTGAAGGGTGAGTATGAGCACATGCTTGTTCTCAAGTACATATGTACAAGTAGGTGTACAAATGTGTAGATTATGCATTGTTGTTAGAAAGGGGAAAAAATAGACTGCAGTTGGTTTTGCATCTGTTCTGTGTACATGCTCGCTGATACAAGTGTTTACTGCTCCTCTCACAGATAATCGCTACTTCAGCTCAGCTGACCAGCTGTTGCACATGACCACAGCAGTTACCTGAAAACATATTAATTTGGTTTTGAGGCTTATGTACCATTATTCTAATACGACAAATTTCATTTCTGGAAAGTCATTTCTCAATGGAAAGCACTTGCTCAGAGTGAATTTTAACTGTTGTCATAAATCGTAAGTTTATCTAGATATTTAATTCTCACAGATTTAAAAATGTCATTGGAGCAGTTATTATTTAATAATTAGAAATTGTTTCTTTTTACTTGATGATGGAGAGATCGATCCTGGATGCATTTTCCAGCAGTAGTTTGAGGGAATCAGTGGGACTGTGTGCACAGAGCAGTCCTCTCACAGTAACTCTTGTTTCTACTCTGATGCTAGAATAGGTTCAGCCTCAGTGGAAACGTGCAGTGTTGGACAGTGACCAGTGCCAGTTGGCATTTGTAGGCCTTGCATTAAAATCCTTGTTAGGTTTGGGAATGAAACTTGGATTTGAGTGCAGTATTGGTGCAAAATTTTGTTAGGCAAAAGCTTGTCTTTCCTCACACTCATGTAATGCTTTTGTCATTGAGCATCTTGAATAAGTCTGGAAAAGAGAAGCATTAAAGTAGAATCATGTCCAAGAGCCAAGGTAGTGGCAGAGTTAAGGCATGGAAACACAGCTCTTTTAGGTCTCAGCTCTCCATTCTATAGAGGTACTGGAACATATTTTGCTATGCATAATTCTTTTTATTTACTTAATATTATAGAATCATAGAATCACAGAATATAGAATCATATTAATAGAGTCCTTGAATTAGTGTCCACTTAGCTAGCCATTGGCTTATGGGTCATTAGTTTAAGTAGGTCTAATCTCCATGTTTGAAAGGTGTTTGCACATAACACCTTTCAGGCTGGTAAAAATTACATGTGAGAATAGTCATCTTCTTGCTTAATGGTAGCTTTTCTCTGAATAGTGGGGCTACCTACTGGATTAACTTCAGCAATATGGGTATCTAATAGTTACAGAGGTTGCTTGCTGCTGTGTAGATCAGTAAGTGAGTAGAAAGGAGAATTTCCTCATCACTTCTGTCTGCAGTTTGGTCTGTGGAAAGGGCCTTGCTTAATGATCTGGTTTTGTCTCTCTTAGGCTGGGGTGTTGGGGTATTGACTTCTTAAAGTTTTATTTATTTAATTTTCTGGTGCGTAACTTTGCTTATGAGCCTGTGACTGGAAAGGTGCCCCTTTGCTGGGAGCTGTGAGGTCCTGTGGGACTCCTGTGAACTAGTCCCAAAACCAGAAGGCAACATTACACTTGTGACAACCTTCTCCCTGTATGCCAGGACCTATGGGCACAAGTGGAAGGAGAAGCCAGTGAGGGGAGAGTCATCCGTGCTAGACCATGCTGCCACATCCTGGTGCGCATCTGTGTAGCAAAAGGATGCTGTGGCTGTGATGGCAGCAGGCTCCTCCAGCCAGCACTCTTGATAGCTGTTAAGTATGGCAAAACACCACCATAGTGCAGTCTAATAGTAAAGTAATGCAGTCCCGTGGGCAGCTGGGATGGGCGGATGATGAAATTGGATGAGACCTTGTGAATCCTCCTGCTTTTGTCACCAGCTCCTGGTGAATATGCTGAGAGCACAGCTCTGTCTCTGTCATTGTAATTTTTTAGACCAGGATCCTTGAAGTCTTTTTTGCAGCCCTCTTGGCAAATCCAGTGGTGCTTTAACATGTATTTACACTCTCAAAAGCAAGCTGTGGCAGCCTGGAATACTTTTTTTTTAACCCAGACTTCCTATTTTTCTGCTTCAGTTTTGTCAGTTCTCCCACACACATCCATCTGGGATGAGTAATGGTGTTGTACGTGCAGCTCTTCTGGGCTGCTGTGGCTGCTGTGATGGTGCCTTGAATGAAAACTCCCTTACTGGTAGTGCCCAGGCAGCATGAAGGTGCCAAGAGACCACAAGACTGCAGACTGCCTTTGCCTCTGTGACTGCAAGAGATGCAAAGCAGGAAGAGAAACAGCTATTGGCAGAGCCTGGGCTGGAGGGATGCTCTCCATGAGTGCTGTCCCTGGGGAGCTCACTGTCTGGCTATAAGGGTTGACTGTGGACATTCTTCACCTCCAGCTTGGGGTGGTGTATCGGCTTCTGGATTAGCTCCTTGTGTTGGGAAGGCATTCATCTATCCAAACAGGGCCATGGGAAGGTGGTAAACTGTTTACATGGCTTATCCTCATTCATAGCGGTGTGCAAGCAATGTCATATGAGGGAGGAGGTACGGAGGGGGCAAAGAGCTGGCTGAGCTCATTTTCTTGATTAAAGCAGTGGTATCTCAGTCCTTGGGAGCTGCTGTGTTAGTTCGGCATGGAGCAGACACAATGTCACTGTGGGTGGAAATCATGTCTGGTTTGTATTAGAGCAGCCGCGGACTGGGAGGAAACCAGGAGAGAGGCATGCGGGGCAGTTGACGTGGCTGGGTCCTTGAAGCCCATCCTACCGCTTTGCAGTGGCCTTGTCCAGCATGCTGGGTAGATGTCACCTCAGCTCACATGAGACTAATTGGGCACTGCCCTGGTCCCTCATTCCAACAAATGGCCTTGTATCTGAGATGCAGAGGTGGCAAATTAGTCTTGAAAATGGCTGTTTGGGGTCACAAGATGTTATTCCAGTATTTCTAAGCCACCACGGTTTATTGTTCATCTTGGACAAATAACAAGGCCCTGAGGATTTGCCAGTTGAAGATGTGAGCTGCAGTCTGCTGACTGTAGTTGACGTAGTTGCTCTTGCTGCAGATTTGTGGGATGGTTTTGTGGGGAGCACTTAAGCAGTGTGGTTAAAAAGCTACTGAGCTAACTTAGAGAACAAACTGTTGGCAGTTTCCAGCCAGGAAGGATAGATGGTCTTGTAATTTGCAGACACTGCAGGGAGTACAAGCCATGAGTTTCAGGGCCCTGACCTGCGAGCTGACACTGGAGCTGTCTGCCCTGGCCCACCATCAGAGTGGGAGAAGCTGTGGAACAGGATGGGCGCTAACTCCAGTGCGTGACCTTAAACCACCGTCAGCGTGTCAGACTGTGGACTGCGGTGGCTGATATATGGACACATGTCTTCTTCTGCCATCTCAGTGGAGGTATTGGTTCTCTGCAGAGGGGTAGAAGTGACAGCCTCTTAAATCAACCCAGTGTGAATTGCTGGTCATGAGTTAGAGCTGCTATTCTCTGCTCTACAGGGTGTATAATTCATTAATATTATTTGAGCTGGTTGGTAAAAATACAGATGCTTTCAAGAAGCCTAGCAGAATCCTTGTTTCTCTTTTTTTCCCCTTGCTGGTAAGTGGAAGCTATGCTTTGTAGGGGTACCCACCACTCTGAATTCAAGCTCCCCTCCAGTAGCGAAGTGATAAAAAACCCAAACCAGACCAAAACAAACAAGCAGAAAAGGCAGGAAATCCATCCAACCCCACAACAAAACAAGAAGAGAAGAAAAGAAAGAAAAAAGCCACACATCAAGCAGTCTTGCCCTTAACTCTGGATTTGCCAGGTAGGGAGTGGGAAGAGAGTTCTCCATGCACCTCATGTGGGCAGCTAAGGTTGGATCAACAGTTCAGGGGGCCTTGGATGCAGGGGCTGTCATCATAGGCGTACTGATGCCCTTGTTTTCCAGAGTGAAGAAGTTCAGCAACCCCAGGATGAGCTGCATCCTGTGCAAATGTGCTGCATGTCTTCAGCAGCAGCTATAAAGTAAATGAAGAAGCTTGAAGCTTGTGGGAGTGATTAACTTGAACTTTAGTGTAGGGCATGGCATAGTCCCTTTCACATGGTGAGCATGTCATTCCAGGTGACAAAATTCTTGTGTCTGTAGTCCAGCGAGTGATTGTTGCCTCTTGCGCTTGTTCTTGTGGTGGGCATCATCCCCACATAGTTACCTCTGCTCATTCCTCACCTTGCAGCCCTCCAGCCATGACTTGTCTCTCCCAGAGTGATTTTCCCAGTAACATCGGGCAAGACACCTTATAATTTTATACCTATTTTTATCATCCTAACAGGGATCTGCTAATCAGCATTGACTGGAAGACAGGGATGCTGACTGTGAGGTCTAAGTTAGAGTTCTTGAGTATGGTGGCAATTACACCTTTGCTAGCCAGCAGCTATCTAACTGTATAACGGTTGTGGAAACCTGACTGCGTGCTTGGTAGAAAGAGTTCCTGTTACTAGCAGTACTGTTAAAAAGTTTCTCATAGCCAAGATCCCCTCTTCTTTTAGTGAAAAATTGTATCTACAAAGCCCATTCAAGAGGAAGGCAGTTGGTTTTAAACAATTCCCCCACCAAAGTATTTGAAATCCTTCGGGTCTGTAAGCACAAAAATGGGGATTGAGTATAAGCAGAAGTGAAAATAAGTCGGTTTCTGTTGCATGAACTGCAGAGTTTAAGCTAAGCAGCAGAGGTAGTGGAGAAAAAGCATTTTGCTGATGTGAGGTGTGATAGTAATACAGGTCAGTTCTGCTTTAAAAGGTTTTTCCAGCACAGTTGCATTGGTCAAGGATACGATGAAGTGTGGGGTTTATTTATATATTTTCTACACTGCTGTAGGTGTTCAGGCAAAATCCCCTGTGATTGCATAGATGCAATTATGCCAGTAAAACTGCGCTTTTGATGATATGGTTGATTTTGCTCACTGGAGGGCAGAGCGTTGTGAAGCCATGCTGGCAAGAGCTTGCTTTCACCAGTTTAAATTGTGTGTGCTCCAAGGGTATAGTTTGACAAGCTTTTCTTTCAGCGCCCGTGCCAGCTTCAGCAGTCACTCCAGCATGCACACTGTCTTTGGGATATGGTTTTGCACTCTGATTGACACGGCATCAGACTGAAGGGAATGGCTTTGCCGTGGCTCTTCCACGTTTCTTCTCACCGCAGTGCTGGTGTTCCTGACTCCTGTCAGCTAAATCAGAAAGCTGTAGTGGCTGATAACTTGGCAGAGGAGGGCTCCTATTTTCTTCTTTATCTTGTTTTTTTAGTGTATGGGTTTAGTCTCCCAAAGTGCTTCACTGTGTGATCAGATGAGCTGTGTTGGAAACGGCAGAGACCCGCAGCCCATGGTTGGACCCACTCAAGTGGAAGTTAAACCATGCTCTCATCTGTACTGTCGTGATTGCGAGACCAAATCAGGGAAGGGCTCTGGGTTAAAAATAACCCATCCTCAAACCAGACAGAGCGATGGCTCTGGCTGGGGTCAGTCCCACTGTCTGGTTCACCATACACACTGGCCATCAGCTGTGCAGGCAAGGGCAGGGTGCAGGGGTGAGCAGCCGGGATCGGCTGACCTGGCGAGGCTGCCTGGGGAAATATGAGATGAATTATGGTTTTAGAGTACTTAGCTCACTGGCAGAGAGCTGCTGGAGCAGGTCTATACTGGGAACGTCTCGCACCACAGTCTAGGAATGCTGGATTAGCCTTAATAGTCTCTATAGCGCAGATGGAGCTTGTGCCGTCGGAGCTGCATTTTTGTGGTTTCACACAGCCCATCTTGGAGTGAGACAGTGCACAAAAGCGTGTCTTTGCAGGTGGAAGGATTTCTACCAGATCAGCTGTAGGAAGAGTCATTCATGGGTATTTTCTTTGTTGATATTTGAGACTTGTGCGGGGCCCTGTAGCATTAGGGGTCTGTTACGTAAATAGACGCAAGACTTTGCGTTGGGGACCATGTTACAGGGTAAAGGCCTAAGACTGATTGAAATCAACAGCTTCATCTTAAATCCCTGTCCCTAAATATATATCTATATCTATATATAAATATAAAAAAATTCTCTTTTATTCATACCAAAGAAGCAGAAGGTGAAGCCCAAAGCTAATTAGAACAACGTCAGGAATTACTGACATCCATGAGTAGCAAATCTTGGGCTGGGAACAACTCTGCTGTGTGTAGCGTGAGCTGTTCCCCTTAAATGCAGTGATTTTGTGATTAATTATTTTTTCAGCGGTTCTGATTCTTTTTAAATTCTGTCTGTTAGTGAAGGTACGAGAAAGTGAAGCTCTTCTCTCTTTTTGATAGCCTCCAGTATTTGAATACCTGCTTCTGTAAAATGCAAAGAGGAGTCCTTTACTTCATGTCCTGCCTGTTGTTGTCTTAAAAGAAATGGACAAAATGCTGCCCTCAGGGAAAACGGGTTGCAAAACTTCTCCTCCTTTGTTGGAACCAGCTTTCACCCAAAGAATTCCCACTTCCCATATTTGCAAACCAAAAAATGTGCTTTAACCAGAAGTTAAGCTGTCGGGCAAGTGCCGGGTTGCAGTGTAGATCATCCAGTGCATCTAACTTGGACTCTTTGAAACATTACTGTTTGCTGCTCTTCACCCCGTCAGTCTGTTGGAGGGCTGCTGTACCACTCCATGGAGGAGGGGCTGCATCCGTGTTCTGGAGCTGCTACAGCCGAGGAGGGTACGGCAGTTCAGTAGAGTATGTGCCAGCGGATTGTGTTTGAGGTTTACATATATCTGGTGGAGGTGCAGGGCAGGCAGCAGAGTGTGGTATTGTCCTAAGCCATGGTTGTTTACTCCAGCAGAGGCCACAGGCTTTGAGCATCCTTTGTGCAAGGAGTCTCAGCGAAGTTGACTCGTATTTTGCAAGAGCGAGGCCTTAAGGAACTTGCACAGCGAAGGCTGAAAGTTAGCAGGGATATGGGTTCTCCTTGCTTTAAAGGGCATTTGATGATTCAGCACACATGCGTAAGCACACCATTAATTCGTGCAGATCTCTGCAGTTGTTGGGCATAATAGGACATGTTGGTATACTCGTTCTCAGTGAATAGAATTAATCCACCGGCACAATAGACTAGAATGTCTCTTGAGCCCTACGGAAGCTATCACGTTAAAACAGGTTTATTCACTTTAAAAAAATATATTATGTAAAAACTTATTCAGAGAGTTCATTAAAACCAGAATTTATTTGCCCTTGTAAGACATTGGGACTCACTAAGAAAAGCCTATTGAGTATGAGTTTATTTTGCAAGCGTGCGTTGTGTGTCTGATTCTAAAACCTTTCTGAGAAATAGCTCTTCTGTTTATGCAGGAACCACATTTGCTTCCATGCTAATGTATTTTCTTTAAAAATATTAGTGAAATGCTACGGAGGCACAACATTCCTT
Organism: Psittacula echo; assembly: GCF_963264785.1. NCBI lineage: Eukaryota > Metazoa > Chordata > Aves > Psittaciformes > Psittacidae > Psittacula > Psittacula echo. Next base: position 10,182,447 of record NC_137743.1, on the reverse strand, counting down.
AATACATGTATTAATCTTGGCATGCAGTCCCGTAACTGCATCAGTTCTAGCTTGCTGACACTAGTTCACATCTTGCAGAAAATGTGAGTCTGAAGTGAAGGATATGGCAAGAGCATTGTAACCTGCTAGGATTGCTGCCTTTGTTTACCTTTGAATCATTGGGCCAAACTTGTACATGAGGATTTGGCTGTTAAGCCTGGAGATGTGCCACAACAATGCTTTGACAAGTGTCTTAATGCCAGGAAGCACCACGATGAGTCTTGAAAAAAGTCATCTGACCAGATGAAGGTAGCTTTTGTGACGGTAATCTCTTGCATGTTGTTGCAGTTGCAGATAAAATGTCTTTCTAAGCTCAGGAAAAAAGTCTATCAGAATTTAAGAGAAAAATCAACTGGGTGGAAATCCACTGGGCTACTGCTACATAGCTGAGCTGGTTCTCCAAGTACCTTTGGATGATCTATGCGGCACTGACTGCACAGTAACTCTTATTGAGATTAGCTGCTGTTTCAGTGAACAAAGTGGGGTGACTTTCGGTGTACACCCTTTACAAGGCTATGTGTATGATTTAGGAGGTCAAAGAGTGCTATCTCCCTAATGCAGGAGAGCAGTGGGCACCACTAAACCTTCTTAGCTGTTCATCTTGCATGCTTCTTGCAAGGTCAGCCTCAACCTGAGTCTAATTCCTCTGCAAAAGAAACAGATGTCAGGATTAATTCATTTATATATCTACATCACAGCACAATGTATTTTCTTACTACTGTAATTTGGGTCCTGTAATATATTCACTTGCTTTTTCCCTGTAGCTATTATTCAAGTATGAATATCATTAATCTCCATCCCCTCAGAACAATTGAACTTTTGGGGGAGAGAAGAAATGGGAAGAAAGAGGATATTAGGGTGTTCCGGGATAGCAACTGGGTTTTTGACCATGTTTAAGTATTACACATCAGTTAAGGATCAAAGCTTTATCTTATCTACAGAAATAACTGCATTCTGCCTGGCCACTGCTTGGTCTCGTTATACGTTGTTATTTCTGAGATAGAGAACAAGAGGAAGATTTATTTTTTAAACAGTGAGTTCCTATTATTTGTTTGAGGTCAAACACATAATTACTTTAACCGACAGGCTCGTAATATGTTGGCTCCAGATGTGGGTTCAAGATCTTACCTCACTGCTGGCTAAATGAGGCAAATAACGTGGTCTTTCTCATACCTTGTGTCCTTTCTGTAAGTTGGGGATGATGGTCTTCCCTGCCTGGCAGAAGTGTTGTGAAGATGAGTTTCTTTGAAATGGGAAGATTCTCACAGACTGGGAGGGTGGCTTAAGGAGGAAGGAAGAACCTTGGGCCACAGTATCCTCTCTAGGTGGAATTTCCACTTAGATCCTTTGCTGTTGGACAACTTCTAGCCATAGACTGCCTCCACGCTTCCTATGTGTAGGTGCAGCATCAGCAGAAATGTCAAGAACTGTGTCTTTCTATGAATAGATAGTCCATCCAGCTCAGCACAGAGGGGTGATGCAGAAGACACTGATATTTCTTTTGTTTTCCATAGAAAAAGGGTTGTTTTCCAGGTTATGCCGTTTTTCCTAACACTTGGGAGCCCCGTCTCACCATGGAGAGCACCAGTTTCTCTGGAAAGTCCCAAACACTTTAATTTTAATTTGTTTAAAATATTTTTAATAATAATTTAATATTCCTGGAAACAGATGTTACACAGCTGTATTTCACCCCAGAGCAAAAGTTAGAGGCCAGGTTGTAAACACATGAAAAACAAGTCTGAAATAACATTAAGCTATGTTAGAAAAGAACCGCTGAAGTTTGTTGTTGCATGTGCAGACACGCAGTTGACTGCATATGCAGTGTATAGACATGCAGCACATGTGTTGTATGTGTATTACTCCTCTAGAAAACTGGTTTAAAAAACTCCACCCCAGTCTTTATTTGACTTTTCAGGTTACTTTTCAAGATCCTGGCTCATTGGTTTCTTTTGGCTTGTGTATATTTATGCTGGTTGTATTCAGAATAAAACAAATTCAGAGTGCATGTTAAAGCATCCAGGTTTTCCTGGTTTCGAGTTGAACTTAAGATGAGAACAAGTGATAGAATTTGGATCAGGTTCACATTCAGAACATTGTCTGGAGATCTTCAAAGCCATGTTTAGTTTGGCCCATGTCTAGATAGTAGTCTGTAATAACACTTGTTTTCAGCTTGTAACCATCATTTGGCTTGGACTCGCAAAACTGTGAAGCAGCTCATTCAGAATTTGAGTCAGGTTGTCTGAAAAGCTTTTACTTAATTATTTTTTTTAATTAACAAGGCACTTTCTAATTTCCTTCTTCTGCTGCTCTCTGTTTTACTTGGAGTTTATGTTTATGTTTATGTTTATGTTTATGTTTAAGTTTATGTTTACTTGGAGTTGTTCCATTCTTTTTAAACCTGCTGTGTGTCTACTTGTACAAAGAGAGAAAGAGCGCTATAGAGGGAAAAATGGGCAGTACTCACTGGTAATCACAAAATGGGGATGGTTTGGGGTTTTAGGGTGTGTGGGTGAATTCTAGAAGCCCTTCCTGGTGTTTCCTGATACAGAGTTTGCTTCAGCATGGTCCAAACTCACCAGCTTTAGTCTGGACCCTAGTTGAGAGGCTCGTCTTGTAGGTTGTGCTGGGCTGTTCAGCATGGTCCTTGTCCACCTGATAGACACCAATACAAGGTGTTATAGCAACACCTGGACAGCTTTGAGTGCATTTACAAGGTTATTATTTCCTTGGATTTATCAGTTGTAATGACCATGGTCTGATGATTTATACAGTTTTGTTTCTCAGCTGACCTGAAATACTCCAGCTGGTTACTGCTTGTCATGCAATGTCCCATGTCCTCTCCACCTTGTCACTTATTTCAGCTTAATTCTATTTCAGAAGTAGACATTAAAGAGATCACTGCACAGGGCTCTAAAATGTGGTTTGATTCCCATTTGCTAACTGATAAAGAGTTTTCTAGCTTGGAAATTCATGCTGCGTAATCAGCTTATAACCATAAATACATACTCTTGAGACAATGTATTCTTTGCATATTGATTAATGGACATGTTCTTTGTATGTAGTCCCTACTTCTGTGCAGTGATTAGTAAATATATGATTGACATTGACATGGACATCTCTGTTTGCTGATGGGGGGGATATATTAAAAGAACCAACCAAGCAACCAACAAACCCTAAAATTCATATACCAGCCTTCTTTAGTGAATTACTATATTGCAGAATCCTGCATATACTTTCTTGTGTGTACTTACTAGTTTTGGCTGTATCCCTTCAACTTTCAATCCTACATCTGTTAATTGTTATATCTGTTTAAAGCCAACTCATGAGGAAGTTCTCCAAATAACAGTCCTTTAATAGTCCATCAACAGCAATGCCTATTTTATGCAACATTTAACAGTCAAGCACGGAAGTACCAGTGACTTAAGTACATGGAATGAATTCCTCGCATGCTATTTTATTACAAGAAAAGCAAAAGCCTAGCTTTGCAAAATGTCAACATCTGCATTGGTCACACAGGTATTTTCTGTACATTAGCGCTCCATGGATTTGGTTTGACTTACGTGCTGTGCCCCAGTGATGAGAGCAGTCAGGATGCAATACTTGCATCCAGAATCTGTGCAGGAAAATAAAATGGAGTTAAAAATAATAAGTGTGAAAAGTGAAACCATTTTGCTCCTTCCCCCTCCCTTCCCAGCATCAGCTTTTTCAGCCAAGTATAATGCTGGTGCTGGATCAGACTTTAAACCCCTCATTTAGCCATCATTTGTATTTCTGAAAACTATTATTTAACTATTATATGGAAAGCTGGCAGGATTATAATTTGAAATAGAAATGTATGTTGGTTCCTTGGCTTTATAATGATATGTTTATCTGCACTCTAATGCTCTCATTGCCCAAGTCTGCACTTTTGCTTAATATGATCGCCATGGAACAATTGTTTTGCATCAAAATTGCACTAAAACAACAGCATTATGTTTTCTGTGTAATTTGTATTCTCTATACACCCCCCTCCCCAAGCATTTTGCTTAAATCTGTTTGTGTTCAGCATAAAAAATGCAATAATGGTGGTGTACTCGGCACATATTACTATGTAGCTTCAGCACCGTTAGGTCCTTACTGACACCAGTCTGTAGGTTAAGAACACTTCAATTGGTCTAATTTGCAACCTGATCAGAAACACTGACCTGGTTAGTCTTTAACAATGAATGTGTCTAATGATAACTTGTAGACACCCTTAGTGAAGGCAATGATGTGTATACAAGGAGTCATTTCCAGCTACGCAGCGTTAGGTCGTCTCAGGCTGCCTTATCTAGGATATCGCCTTGTCGTGTGTTTTTCTGCAGCGTGATGCTTTTGTCACTTCTAATGATACCTATCCATCAAGCTGCACTGATTGAAATGAAGATAAATTGAATTGGTACGAACAGGAGTTAGATGACTCATTGATATAATTAGGCTGTCGGAATATCTTAAGTGTAACTTAACACGTTTTACTAATGTTAATTATATGGTCTTTTATATGGGAAACTTCAGTTAATTTTGTTCTCCACAAAAGGAGAATACAGCCATTTATTACTTGTGAGATGGCTGTTGGCTTTATAGAAGCCGTTTGCTAGAGGAGAGGAGGTATGTTTACTGAATTTCCTTTAAGCTGTCAAAAGCCTGAAATTGATAACAACTTAAAAGAATCTAAACTGTTAATAGCTTACATTTATAATTCATCTAATGTGATAGTTTATAACATGAGAGCCAAATATAGAGTGTAATAAAACAAAGTATTTATTGCAGATGGAAATGTGCTGAATAATGAAACAATACTAATTGCAGTTTAAACACTTTTGATAGGAGCTGTTTCTGAGAGGATGCTCTAAGCATAGGAGATGATATAGTCTTCATAATAAGGATGCAAAACCCATTCAAGATATATTTGGAAATACACATAGGCTGTACATCTATATCTCTTATTTCCCCCCCCCCCCCCCCCCCTTTTTTTTCCCCTATTTTTTTCCCTCCCTGAAAATTCTGGGTTTTATCTTGTGTCAGAATTGATCACAGGAGTCAGTTTAATTGGGAAATTCATTTAAAATAGTTTCTAATTGGCATCAGAGAGTTGAAAGTTCAGTACAAAGGTGAGATCTAAGCTTTCTAATTAGATTGAATGCAGTCTGACTTAAAGAATAGTCCAGATAATTACAGAATTTAATGCAAAATTATATTTTAATGAAAAATGGTGATTTTTACAATGGGAAGCCCTGCAATTCTCATTGTCTTTCATCTTACCTTTTAAAGAGGAGATTAATTGATTTGTGCATCTGCGTATAAATTTCACATTAAAACCCCACATAGTTTTATTAAATATTAAGACTATTATAATTTAAGCTTTCCTGGATGGAGCTAATAGATTGCAGTTTGGATGCAAAACCTTATTCCAGGCTTTCTGAATTTTCTTACTCCAGTATAATTTTCTTTTGCATAGAAATTACATTATGAACTCAAGTTTTCCCCCCTCCCCTCCCATTCAGCCCCCCCCTTCCAAGTTGTTTGATGCGGCTGAAATTGAAGGCTGAAGTAGAAGGGGCCACTTAAGTAGTGAAGGGTTTTTCTTTGTAAATAATAGATCAAGAGCACCGTAGCTGTATCTAATGGAGCCGTATGCAGCCTCTGCTCCAAGGACAGCGCGGGGTTTAAAAAAACATAACCATAGTTCATCCCCATCGCTAACCTGCGGTCAGTTTGGCTGCTGCTGTTGGCCAGTCACATGTGTTAATTCATCAGGCATGGGGGTGTTTTATAAACCTCTGATAATATCAACACATGAATAGCTGGGATGATCGCTGGGATTTCCGAACTGAAATGACAAGGGAAAATAAAATGGAAAGGATGTTTTGTAAAAGCTGCTGTTTCTTTTCAAACCCAGGGGTTTACCTGAACACCGATAAACTTCCCTTGCAAACATCAAAGTTAAGGTGTGCTGTTGCAGAAGCTGGACTAGCTGCTCTCCAAATTTCTTCTCCTCCTTATATTTTAATCTGATAAAAATATTTGAAAGTCTGCATCTGTTTGTGTCTTTGAGTTAAACTTGAGCTTATTTAAACGGGGCAAAGAAGCTCATTCCTGGCATGCAGTGCAGAATTTCAGGGCTTAGGAGAAATAATTTAGCATTCCTCGATATTTTGGAGGAGATTTTTTACACTTAATGGATGCTAACCTTTTCTTTCTTTTTAGTCAAATGTCCTTAGCTCTGTTCTTCCAAGTGGATGCAATATCAATGTCAAAATAAATAGCAATGTCATTGGCAAAAAAAGAGACAATTCTTGTTACAAATATGAATTTTAGAAACAAGGTAAAAGCGTGTTCCCTGTCCGTGGTCCAGCAGACTTGTGTGGATGGAGTCAGAGACTCGTAAGTCACTGCTCAGGCAAAACTCTCATTTGCAGCTGATTTCCTGGATCGGGCCATAACTACAAAGTCATTCCTAGAAATTTCAAAGGCAAAACAACATTAAAAAAAGCTGTTGCAGGACAAATCCATTCTGTTTTACACTCCGTTCCGTGCTTAAAGAAGTCTGTGGCAGTGTTTGTTTCCAGAATGACACGGGTGTAGTTGCTTGTAAAATAATTCATCTTTCTTGTGCCACTCCTTTGCTTGATGAAATCTTGTAAAATCAAAAGAAGAGGGGGTTTTGGTGATTTTTGAAGGGTTTGCATTCAAACCCAAACACAAATGTTCACTGAGGATTTTTACATAATTGTCTTCTGCAGATTTATAGCTTGCTTAGATTTTTTATATTGTTAAATGCACACTGATTTATTGTATGTTTTAATCTGTTTGACTTGTGTTTGAAACAATTGTAAATGCTTTCTGACTGATAAATAATTGTTTGCTTAAACAGAAATTCTTGTGCGCACAGGTTACGGTCATCTGCCATAAATTATAGGAGATAAAACATAAGCTTTACTTTGCCTTCGTTCTGATCAGCGTTGGCAAGGGTTGCGGCAAACAGAAATGTGTCCGAAATGAAATTTTGGAGAGGGGAAAAAAAGCCCAAACAACTCAGCCATGAGTGTGTCTCAATTTCTTTGTTTTTCTCTTGTGCTGTAAAATAATCTTACATGTTTTTCAAGCTGCCTCCATTTCATGTCCAGCATCCCCCCAAGTGTGGCCGAGCTGAGACGCTTGTTCTGCGGCCGGGTTTGTTTCTATGCGCAGGCAGGAAAACGCTGTGAGAGACACAGAGGCACCTCACCAAACCTCCCAGGAGTTCTCCTCCGTTTTTTCTTCCCTCTGTCTTCTCTAGTTTGTTTCCACCTAGCAACACAAATTGTACAAACCCCTTCAACATAACCTGTTTTTCCTTCCCCTTTTCAGCTTTCAGCTGCTTCCGAGAGAAATCAGATGTGGAAAAGCCAAAATCCCGGGATACGATGATCCCATTAAATTAGATGATTCCTACTGTTTGTTTCCTTGCCAGTTCTCAGCTTTTTGTTTTGTACTTTCTTAGCTAGTGCTGGGAGAAAAAAAAGAGGCAGCCTGACAGCTAATAGATACCCCTGCCATCAATTGCCGAGACATTTTGTCTTTTGTGACATTGAGGAAAAGACAAGGAAGGGAATGGAAGCAACTAAAAAATGTCAAAAGATCAAAAAATCAATGGGCTGAAGGAATGTGATCTGTTTATCAGGGTATAGCTGCTCTTTCTGTTTGCATTAAGTCCGAGTGAGTGTCTTTGGTTGCCACTAAACTTGCTTTTATTCACTCCCTAGGAGATGTAATACAAGCATGAAACGATGGCGCACAAAGCGGGCGCCGTGGCGAAGTAAATAAATAAATAAGTAAAGCAAGCCGGGGCTTCTTTAAAGACCACAAGAAGAGGTTTATTGCCTTACAGGGTTGTGGGTTTTTTTTTTTGTGTGTCGCATTAAACATGCTTACCTTCCTCCAGAAACTTGTTGCTGAGCGCAGCAAATGGCCCACGTTGTGTTGACATGGGTGTCTTGTTTCTGTGTTACCGGGAGGTTATTTTTATGTATTTATTTTTGAGAATGTCAATAAAATGAAAAGAGGGCGAGAGTTCAGCGAGCGGAAGTTCTGGCAGCTGATTGAATGCATGTGCTTGGCGCTTGACAGTTCGCGTCAAGTCTTTGGTTGGACTTTCCCTTTGCTTTCCCGGGCAGGGAGTTGGGTTTGTTTTCTCTGAAACATGAAAAGAGTTGGGCGAATGCAAATGCGAAGCAGCTCCGGCGTGTGCCTTCCCCCCGCACGCCTGTAATGTAGTGCTTGCTGGGGTTTTAAAGTTCCTGGATATTGCATAGCTTATAAATTCTTCACAAGCATGGATGGAAGGGGGGGGGGGGGGATGAGATGTGTGTGCGTGTATCAGGAGAGCCCGCGCATGTGTGTGTGTAAGTGCCATGCCAGCCTATGAGAGTCTGATGGAGCAGACAAGGCAATGCTACAATCTGTTGGACAAATTTTTCCTCACCCCTTGTAGTTGTTATGTGATAGGAAGTATGGCAAGGGCTGCATATTTTATAAACTTTCTATTAAAGTTGTGGCATGTTATCATAAAACTGAATTGCGATACTTTGTATTACACTCTGGGATTGAGAGATAGACATAGGATTAAAAAAACAATTTCTAGGCATTTCTAGATGATAAATTTAATTTTCTTTGCTATTTGGAGGTCTTCTTTGAAAATGCAATTGTAATGAACGCATTCAGAACTGGAGAATAGATTTACCCTTGGCTTCAAATAGTTGACGTTATCAGGCTCTGTCATTCGTTCCTTCCTATTTTCGGGCTGCTAATTGATGTTTTTGATGTCAGCAAGAAAATTGAAGAAAATGTCATGTGTGAACCAGTGCGGAAGTTAATAAGATTGACTTCGTTGACAGAATTTACAATGAGCGCAGAGACCGCATAATGGGACCGCTGCGAATTCGTGTGCTCTCTTTGGAGTCAAAATTGACACCTCACGCTAGGCCAGCGGTCGATCGAAAAGATGCAACATTTGGGAAGGTTCCTAATCTCAGGTTTTCTCCTTTTCCTCTTTTTTTTTCCTCCTCTTCTTTCCTTTTTTCCCCCCCTCCTCTATTACCTTTTGGTCTATGGAGCTTATTTAGTTGCACAAGCAGCTGTTTATCCAAAGGGCTACTGCTTTGGACCAAGCCAAAGCCTTAGTTCAATCTCTGAGAGCTCCACAACAATGCTCATTTTTTATGCTGTTTTGAGTTTGAAAGCAAAAGAGTCTTGAAAGGTTAGATTAAGATGTGTCTTAAGGAAAGCTATACTAATACTGGACAGGGTCACTGCATATGCTTGGGGTATGTGCAATAAAGCTGAAACGCAAATCCCTTCCATATAAAGGAAGGAAGCTGTGGGACACCTACCTGAGCGTTAAGCATGAGAGAAGACTGCAACTAAGCATTACTCTTCCTCTGGGCTCCAGTGTGTGTGCATCTATGTTAGCATGTACGCCTGCATGTGCAACCTCCAAAACTTCTGACTTTGCCAAGGTGGTTTTTCCTCCCCCTCCCCCTGTTTTTTTTCTTGGATAAAACAGGAATTCAAACTTTTTTAAAGTAGCGAAAGGCTTCACTGTAATAGTTTAATTTTCCAGTAATGTGACAAAGTTTATTGGATTTGTGTGTATAATTATGGAATGGATTAGCTGAGTTTGGTTCAGTGAATCTGATTATTTTCTGGCCTTTAGGGAAATGCGCTAAAACCCTAATATGTCCACTACCCCCAAGCGGTCTCTTTTTGAAGGCACCGCACAAAATGTGGTCTCTACTAGCGTTCAGCCTCCAAGGATCTTCAGTGAGAGACATTATTCTTGGAATATCCAATTAATTCCACGGGCAGTGATCAGTTAGCGCTTCTTCTTCCTTTCTCGCCATTTGAAATGCTAACACAATGAATATTTTCTCATTGGTCTGCGTCCCTCGGCTAAGCTGTTGCCGCGGGCTGAGAATTTCATCGACTGATGAGACCAGAGGCTGCGCCGATAAAAGGTTACAGTACGTGATTTGCATGCCAAGTGGGGTTTGGTTTCATGAACTTAAAAGTTCTTTAACTTTTATTTGACTTCTTTTCTTTTGTACATAGATGAGGGTTGTTGGAAAATATTTTTTCCCAAATTTTCTGGTTTGTTTTCCCCTCAAAAATCACTTAAATTAGCAATTAGTTCACATTACAGTTTTGGTTTGGACCCTCTTAAGCAAATAGGTATGAAACATGATATCTTCTGTACAGAGGAAACAAACTAAATGTCTGTTCCAATCAATGAAAACTTAAGTTTAAAGAGCTAAAATTGTAAGAGGTTTCCAAACAGATTTGGCCAAATCCACTGTTTCCATTTTCTCTTATAACGCGGCATTGGAGTGTGTTGTAACTAGGCTTTAATTACTTCAGCAATTGCAGGACGTTCTGTGAGGCATAGAATGAAAGTAATATATTTGGCCTTTGTATGTATTAAAAGAGGGAAATCTCTGTGTCTTTTGAGTGATGGGAATCGGAGCCATGGGTTAAAATGACACTAGCACATTCCTGGAGGGTGATTAATACAGACTGTTTGGCACTGTTATTCAATGGTAAGTTGGTGGAAGTTCTTGAAGTATTAATTATGTTCCATCAAGCACGAGCAAATGCTCCAGCAGCAAAACAAGGAAGCTGTTATCTTTGTCTTCAGTGCAGTGTTTTGCACAATTGTCTGTGCAATTCAGTCTGAAACGTTGGCCATGCCAGCTAAGACGGGGTTTCAGGACTGAACAATGCCGTGATGCTAAGCTAAATGAGCTGATCCTAGAAGTTAGAGGTAAACTAAATTGAAACAAAGCAGCTACCGCATGTCAAATGCAGGCTTTTATGATTCAGTGAGGGTGAGGGAAGGTGGTGCTGAAATAAAACCATGCACTGAAGGTCTACGCATCTATGCTGTGTTGTTCTTGACTCGCAGAATGTCTTAGATGTACGTTGTAAGCCGTTGACAAACTTTGTTGGTTTAGAGATGTGATGGATGTATTTTCTGATCTGAGAAGTATTTGGGGGATAGAGATAATTTTTTTCATCTTCTTTTCTCTTTCCCTCCCCTCTTACCACCCCCCCTCCAAAAAGAGCATCAGTCTTCTGCACGACTCTAATCTTAGAGGCTGGATAATATGGTTGGAGATTTGACATATTCCCACTGAATAAAAATCAGGAGACCCTTACCAAAATTGTTAGCAAAAGGGACTGGCAGAACTAGGTACAGAGTGAGGTGGTTTTTTTTTTTCTCCCCTTCCTTTCCCTAGCTGTCTAGGAGGAGTAAAGCAGGTGGCTCCCCGTGGCTGACTTTTCATGACAACATGCCATTAGAAATTGCGGTCCTGTTGATCAATCCACTCGACATGACAGCTTTGCCGCAAGGCCTGGCTCTTTGAGCACCAGCGCTCTGGCTTTTCCCTCCTTTTTTCCTGCACTAATTGGTGAAAGTTTTTACTGTGCTTGTGGCGTAGGAAATTCTTTTGAACATTGTCACAATCAAGTGTTGACTTCTTTAGAATTGCAAGTAGGTTAAGTGAGTATCAACATTAAAAAAAATATAAAAACCCACAAAAGGTATTACCATCGAAATTTTACTAAAGTAAAATTGCGAAAATGCACTGATTGAATTATCAAAACATGGTTTGATGCAGAGGAGTCAATTAAGATAACGTTCCTTTTCAACTTTGCGGAGCCCAGGATGCTCCCATGTTTGTGTCTCAAGAAGTAGAAAGGGAGAGGTGAATTTAGAGTTCTTATTTTCTGTCTTGCTTAGTCGGAAGCACAGAACTGAGCCACATCTTTCAGTTTAAATAAACACAAATGGCTGCATCTTTGCCCCTGAAAATTTGATAGTGGATTCTTTCAGGTGATTTAAGATGCTTTAAACCATTATGCACCAAATAAGATATCTTAGTAAATTCTGCTTCTCAAAAGACAGAAAAGAAAAAAGCCTAAGTGCAGTATTGAGGAGGAGGAGGATAGCTGTGTGTTTGCACATAGCACGGGTAAGCTAATTGAGCATTAGTGTGATTCTTCCATCAGAAATGCGGTCGGGAAACTTCTGTAACAGGTTTAGTGAGAAACTCCCTCGGCTGAAAATAGGATTATTGATGTTTGCAGATAAAAGTTTATTAAAACGGTTGAATACTTGTTGACAAATTCAGGTGAAGATTCAAAATGAATGGTTATAAAAATATCATAATGAGGAAATAATCAATTTCTGTTACAGGAAAACATTCTCATCTAATGCATTTGCTTAAAATATACATTTGAATTACTGTAGATAGAATTGTTGTTCTTAGTTTTGCAGGTTGCTGTATGTTCATCCCTAAACATGAAATCTCTTTTTTTTTGGCCATTCATAAGTCCAGGGAAACCTTATTGTTAGTTGATGCAATTTCAGAGATGCAGGTGTATTTAAAATAATCTGTGCAACGGCACTGTGAGAGTGATCATGGGAAAGAAATCGGGAGAGAATGAATGACAAAGAATGTGAAAAAGGGATATATAAAGCGGAGAGGTGGCTTTCATTTAATAATGCATATGTAGCAATAGGGGACTTTGCATAGAATTCTTTCAGCTCTCTTAAACCCAATCTAAGGTTAATTTATAATAAATAATTACAGGTTTAGCAGCAAAATGATTCCCTGTGAAGCTGAGAGGGGAAGGCAGTACTACAGTTTTAAAAGCTGAACGTGCTCATAGTTTCTGCTGCAAGTGTAATAGCTGTGACTATTTTTTTTTTTTGTAGATCAGACATCGGCACCGAAAGAAGCGTAAATTCATATAATTAATTTTGCCATTGTAAAAATCATTTGCTAAAATTTGCATTATTAACATTATCAAGTCGCTGGTTGGTGAGACATCAGACATGACGAGTGAGAAGGGCAGCTTAGGGAGAATTGGGCTTTAAACCCTCAGCAGATCGGAGTTAGGATCAAAGGCGCTTGTTTTATGTGGCTGTGTGACACTTTGAAGTCTTGACTGCACCTACAGCACTCATTTCATCAGGTTCACTGGTGTCTTAATAGCAGATCAATAAGTTTCAAAGTCGGAGAGTTAATTTGATACTAGTGCTGATGTGGTCGTGCTGGGGAAGCAGAGAGAGGCAGGCAGAGAAAGCAAGGCTATTAACCATCCTGATAGGGAGAGGTGTGTACTGATGTTGATGGGTACCCGTAAAAATCCAAACGGCAAATATTGACCTTCAGTTTGAAAGCTCCACGTACTAAAGGCATTGAGGTGTTTACATTATTGAAAGAAATTGTATGCACGAGAGGTTGCTGCGCTAGCACCGTTCTCCAGCCAAGCAATGCGAAGTTGGAAGAAAGTTCCCCCAGTACCAAGGATAAATGCGCGCTCCTAAAGCCCCTAAAGCATCACATCCTTTGGTGGTATTTCCTGCATCAAGCTGCCTACCTCCGCCCCCGCCCCATGTAAAAATATATATGTAGGGGGGGAAAGGAGGAGAGAGGGAGAGAGAAAACACAGTGGGCAACACACTATAATAGCTGTTCATTTCTTCTTCTCATCCGTTGCCAGCTTGTTTGCTTTCCTGCTGTAATGCAAATAGTTCACAAGAAAATGGATGTATTTTTAGATGAAGTGGGGTCATTGACACTTTGTTTTACTACTGGGTATGTTTAAGTATAAATCTATATATTAACCATTGTCCTCCAATGCCACTTTTTACCAGTCCTTTGATGATGGAACTTATCAGTCCTTTTCCAGCTCTTGATATGAGCCCTTGTTCATTTTTCCAGGGCAGAATTTTGTCTCTTTTCCAATAAATCTGGCTGTGTTAAAACTCGCTTCTCCCGAATTCTCCATGCCGCTTCTTCTCCATCAGTGAATCACAAACCGAGGGT